>NW_027532605.1:7671694-7778316 GCF_008692635.1 Crocuta crocuta
AAAGGAGTGGAAATTTTCAGTGAGCAAAGACATCAAATGATGATAGTCTTTCTATGGAACCCCAAATTTGTTTTACCCCCTGCAGTAGTTGCTAGGCTGCTCAATTTATATTACCTAGGTTCCAGAGACTCTTTTCAGGAATATGTCAAGGGACGGAGGGTGGAAATAAGAGTGGGGTAAATCCAACAAAGCCTGCTGTTCTTATTGAGATTTAGCTATTTATCTTGAACTAACACTATTTAGGTTGTTACAACTGTTTAATTTTCAGTGTTCCAAAAAAGTTGATTTGACAGTTTTTAACAATGCTTTGTTGCTTTTATGAAGAAGTGGACTTTGAAGTCCGTACTAGGCAATTCTGATAGTGACCCCTGTTAACTGTCTTTTTAATGCAAATTTAATGTGTAATTTATTCTCAATGTTTATTAAGCATCTACTATGTTAGAGATAATATTTTAATTAATAGAGTTAAAAGCAAGATGAGACACATGAATTTGGGTATAGTACAAGGAGACACATCTCAATTTATATGAGGAGACTAACAAATCTCCAAATCAACATGTACTATACAAGAAAGGAAAATTACAGTTCATTATGTCTCATGGATATCTATAGGAAAACTCTAAAAAGTATTAGAGCAAAACAAACAAAAAATATAGAAATATGATTAACTGAGGTCTATTCTAACTTTCCAAATATTTGGTCTAATATTTGTTTAAATTTGTTACTCCTTAACATAAAAAAAATAAGAAAAACCAAAAAAATATTTGAAAGAATGATGGTTTTAATAAAATTAATTTTGATAAGATTTAATGTCTGCTTATGATAACAAGCATTATGTTCTCAAAAAACTTGAAACTGCTTTTCTATCCAAGTAACAAAAACTAATAGGAATTATGCTATTAAATGGTGAGACAAATGAGTTTTCTTTCTCTCAAGGAAGGAATGACATGTGCATTTCTACCCTTTTGAGATTTGTAAGGGGCATCTTATTCACTGAGTTGATTTTATAACCTACTGTGATCAGATTTGAACCACTAGGCCTATTTTAACTTGTATAATATGAAAGTATATATGGGAATAAAGTGCTTTGGCTAAACTACTAGGCATTTGATGCATATGGAACAACAAAAATGCTTGTGTAGGCTAAGCCATTATATCTGGAGGCACACTGATAAGAAATAATAGATCACCCGTCTATTTTCTGTAAAGCATATGTCTCACAATCTTAGTGAACTAGAGAAATTAAGTCTGGCCTGCCACATCATGATTGAGGAATTTCTAACTGAACAACCCATTACTTGACTCCCTCATGAACCACTGGACTATCAGTGAGTAGAATACACCTAGAGGAAGTGAAATCAGAGAAAGTATGACCAATTCAGAAAATCATTTATACCTCTTTAATCTTTTTAGTTTGTTTAGCCATTTAATTTGTTAAGAAAATGTGTAAATGCTTAGTTTTACTTTGATATTTTATTTTCCTTCTGCTTTCTATATCTCAAGACACCAGGCTTTGCTGTGATTCAAAAAATTAAATAAAAACTAAAATTCGAGGGGCATCTGGGTGAGTGGCTCAGTGTGTTAAGCTCCGACTTAGGCTCAGGTCATGATTTCATAGTCACGTATTTGAGCCCGTCATTGGGCTCTGTGCTAACAGCTCAGAGCCTAAACTTGCTTTTAATTCTGTATGTCCCTCTCTCTGCCACTCTGGTGCTCATTCTGTCTCTCTCTGTCTCTTTCTCAAAATAAATAAAACAATAAATTTTTTTAAATTAAAATTTGAAAATTATAACAAATAAATCACTTATATATTTAACATTGTACTGGAGTTCCTAAAATGTTATATATCGCAAAGTTAGGAAAGAAAATAAAGAATTACACTTTCATTATTCTCAAATGACATGATTCTTCACTTATAAATAAAATATTTAGTTGAGTTACCAATTTAACAAGGTGGCTGAATAAAAGTTGAGTATATATGTATCAATAGTATTTCTATATACTAACAGCAAGCAATTGGAAAATACAGTTTTTTAAGGAAACAATTTCTAGTACAATCAGAATGATTAAAATACCTAAAAAATAAGCTATCAAAATATATGCAACTCCAAAATTAAGAAATTTGAAGTCTCAAAAGTATTAAAATATACATTTCTCAGTGGATTTATAGTTTCCACACAATCACAAACAAAATTGCAGTGGGCTTTTTGGGTTAAATTGACAAGCTACTTCTAAAGTTTATATGGATCAATAAGACAATCTTGAAGAACGTGATCCAAGTTGGACAGATTACAAAGTCAAATAGGTTAGACATATCAACCAATGATACTAAATCACATGTCTAGAAAAATCTCACAAATATTGAGTCTTTAAATTTGATTACAAGTACAACTGTATATTCATAAGGGAAAATTATTTTCAGAGTTACACTTACTCAAAATTGTGTATCTAGTTTGAAAAAAAACCCTCACAGCTTATTGAAAATTAAATGTGAAATTTAAATCTAATAGATAAAGAAATAAACAGTTTATGAGGAAATTTAGGAGAACATCTTCACACAGTAGGACACAAAAATAACTAACCATAAAATATATGATTGATAAATTGGACTTCCTTAAAATAAGAAATAAACTCTCATTTATTGAAAGACACCATTCAAATAGTGAACAAAAAGAAGATATTAAGCATATGTATATCAAAACAAAGGTTTGTAATCTAAATATATTTTTTAAATCTTATAAATCATAAAGAAAAATGTGAACTAAAACTTGACTAGTCTACAAATTTAGTCAGCCACCTCCCAAAAAGAAATACGGATTTTCGATAAACACATGAAAGCATACTCAGTACATTTTCTCATTAAGAATTACGTATTAACCATAATGTGATATCACTGAACACCCACCGAATTGTCTACAATTTTATACAAATTTTCCATGATTAACAAAACTGAAAATAAAATATTGATGATGATGTGGAGCAACTGTAACTCACATATTTCTGGTGGTATGATAAATTTCCCTTTGAAAAACTCATTGACCATATCTACTAAAACTAGTAGTATTTTACCACATGACCCAGAAGTTTCAGTGCTATATATATATATATAAAACAAAGTATAGTGAGTGCATATGCCCTTCAAAAGAATATACACAAGAATATTTCAGGGTATTCGTAAATGCAAAATCTTTTTTTATTAAAATTCTTTTTAATGTTTATTTATTTTTGAGAGAAAGAGCATGAGCAGGGGAGGAGCAGAGAGAGTAGGAGACACAGAATCTGAAGCAGGCTCCAGGCTCTGAGCTGTCAGAACAGAGCCCGACATGAGGCTCGAATTCACAAACTGTGAGATCATGACCTGAATAAAGTTGGGCACTCAACTGACTGAGCCACCCAGTGCCCTCATAAATGCCAAAATTAAAACAACCTAAATATCCCTTAAGAGTAGAATATATTAGTAAATTGTAGAATATTCAAATAGTAGAATATTAAACACCAATAAAAAAGAATAGCTTTTTTGCTATGAAGCTAGAACAGTGAATTTAAAGATCTATGGATGAATGAAAGATACATACAGAAAATAGTACGTACTGTATAATTACATTTGTTTAAAATGTAAATAGGCAAAGCTAATCTTTGGTGATACGTATCAAATAGTGATATTTTTGGACAGAGGAAGAGAGCCTTTGGAAAATGGCATGAGAGAGCTTTCTGAGATGTTCGAAATATTTTGCATTTTGATGGGTGAGTTACATAAATGTATATGTATTATACATTATACATACATATCCATTATATGTAAAAGTCAATCCAAGTAAATTTAAGATTTGTGCATTTTATTGTGTAGTATTGAAGGACATTTTATTTTGTTTCAATAGTTTATTGTCAAGTTGGTTTCCATATAACACCCAGTGCTCATCCCCACAAGTTCTCCCCTCATGCCCATCTCCCCCTCCCCCCCAACACCCATCAGTCCTCAGTTTGTTCTTATCATTCAAGAGTCTCTAATGATTTGCCTCTCTCCCTCTCCCCCACCATCTCCCCACTTCTTCTCCCCCACTGTCCTCCGTTAATTTCCTCCTAATCCTCCTATATGTGCAAACATATGGTGTCTGTCCTTCTCTGCCTGACTTATTTCACTCAGCATAACACCCCCAAGGTCCATCCATGCTGCTACACATGGTCAGATTTCATCCTTTCTCATTGCCATGTAGTATACCATTGTATAGATAAACCACATCTTCTTGATCCATTCATCAGTTGATGGACACTTAGGCTCCTTCCATGTTTTGGCTATTGTTGAGAGTGCTGCCATGAACATTGGGGTACATGTGCTCCTATGCATCAGCACTCCTGTATTCCTTGGGTAAATTCCTAACATTGCTACTGCTGGGTCATAGGGGAGTTCTCTTGTTAGTTTTTTGAGGAAACTCCACACTGTTTTCCAGAGGGGCTGCACCAGTTTACATTCCCACCAACAGTGTAGGAGAGTGCCCGTTTCTCCACATCCTTGCCAGTATCTAGAGTCTCCTGATATGTTCTTTTTAGCCACTCTGACTGGTGTGAGCTGGTATCTCAGTGTGGTTTTCATTTGTATTTTCCTGATGAGGAGGGATGCTGAGCATCGTTTCATGTGTCTGTTGGCCATCTGGATGTCCTCTTTGGAGAAGTGTCTGTTCATATCTTCTGCCCATTTCTTCACTGGATTATTGAAGGACATTTTAAATTAAATAAATATAATTTGTTTTGTGGACAGTACAATGATCTAATTTTCCTGTTCTTTTCTGTAAAAGTTTGGAGTATCAGACTTTAAGATGATCATCATTCTTCTAATGTTATATATTCTTTTAGCATAAATCCTGATTTAAAATATATTGTGTTTCAACTTGATATTTTAATATATCATACTGATTTAATTACCATAAATATATGAAACGATTTGAATGAGTCAGTCATAACTTTGAATGATGTCAAACATGTACAAGATCCTGAAATAATGTGGTCCAAAGTTCCTAAAGAATATCTTGATGTCACTGACAAAACGACCACGGAATAAGCTTATACAAGATTAAAAGACATACTAGTGCTGGGATATTAATTTTATTCTAATTATGCTTTTCATACCCTGCCGTTTTATATATATTTGATTTTTCCCAATAGAAATATAATGTATTAATAACCTCAGTTAAAATACAAATCATCCATTTTAGGAGTTTATATGTATAATTTAAGCATCCCTGATGAGTCTAAGGAACTTTTATATAAAGTGATTGCAAGGTCATTCAAACCCTTAAATGGTTCTTTTGAATCATTATATAAATCATGTTCTTTAGCCAGTGGGCCAGGTATGACAGCATGGAAACAGCAAATTCAAGAAATAGAATAATGCGATAAATTTACATTTGTGATTTACTGAGCCTGTCAACATACACATAGGTGAGTTTTTGGAAATACAGTATTTCCAAATGGCACTATTGGTAGACAAATATGGCAATGATAGTGGACACATCTACATAAGAGGATATTAAATTATTAAATCCCAGCTGAATACACACAAACTGGCACTAAATAAACTTTATACAAAACTTATAAAGAACCTTAAGGTTAGCTAACTTTTACATGTATACTTTTTTTTGTACAATGCCGTTAAAAA
Source organism: Crocuta crocuta (assembly GCF_008692635.1). Taxonomy (NCBI): domain Eukaryota; kingdom Metazoa; phylum Chordata; class Mammalia; order Carnivora; family Hyaenidae; genus Crocuta; species Crocuta crocuta. The sequence continues at coordinate 7,677,348 of NW_027532605.1, forward strand.
CAGGTCATCTAAGTCCCTGTCCTTTTCTGAACTATCATCCATATACTTCCCTTCCTATGAACTAATACATTCACTTAAATGATATGTAGTCCCTCAAGTTCCTTTCATTAAATCCTCTAGATCAAAAGAAGGTTTCTAGGAACAGTTGACTTTTCAAACATTTTTAAGCCTACCACACATTACAAATTACATTTTACATCTCTACTGCTTTAAATACTAAGGTAATTGGAAAAAAATAATGAACAATATTTATCCTAAGTACATCAATGCTATTCTACTAAATAAATATATACTGCCTATTACCCAGTAAGTTGATTTGATGATCCTGTCTTGGATTGTACAACAAGCAGTTAAAACATACTTGTGAGGAGTTTGCTAAAATATTTCCAATACAATTTTATTTTACTGAGTGTTCTATCACTTACCTAATTGAAAATTGACTCACAGTTGGGGGGGGGATATATTTTTTTGTCACTTCCAAACAATAAATCTCCATTTTTGTAACAATGCATATCTTTCTAATAATCTTGGACACATTCTATTTTATCTACTCCAACTCATCTCCCCACATTCATTAAGGACATTGGACCTGGTTTGCTATCTTCATCACTGTTAAATATGTTTCATCACTTCCATGTTTTCAGCATCCATGTGGGTAACATATTCAGTGCTTTCTTCCCCAGTTCTCTGATATCTATTGAAATGGTTTTCCTCCATTTTAATTGCGTGAAATGCTCAACTCCTGAAACTGTTTTGTACATACACTTACATACTTTGAAATAACTTAAAGAAAATAAAAAGATAGTACAAGGAATTCTTACATATTTTTCATACAAATTCTTCAATGTTAATATTTTACCAAGTTAAATATAAATTTAAATTTTTGGGTCCTTTAAACTGTTAGAGAAAGCTATTAAAGGAAATATTTAACCGTGAGTTAGAATAGGGGATTTTATAAATGTATGAGCATATAAATAGGATCAAATATAAATATGAATTTTAAAACAATATTTATAGGTAAAGAATGTAAATTAACAACAAACATTAACATATAAATATTAAATATATGCAAAAGTTTAGTTTTCCTTTAGATAAGATGAAATAAAATGAGCAAGTAACAATTCCAATCCAGTCATGATTGCATTGTTAGATTTATACAATTAAAAAATAAAGCTACTTATATTTATTTTTTATTTTTTAACGTTTATTTAATTTTGAGAGAGAGAACTCATGAGCAGGGGAAGGGCAGAGAGAGGGGGAAAGAGTATCCGAAACAGGCTCTGCATTGACAGCAGAGATGTAGGACTTGAACTCACGAACCATGAACTCATGACTTGAGCTTAATCAACTGAGCCATCCAGCTGCCCCAAAGCTACTTATATTTCTTAATGAGTAAATCATGGATAATCATTTGAGAAGACTATATCACTGTCATGGAAATCTTGAATTGTTTATCTAAGACAAATTTTGTAATTACTTTAATAAATAAAACCCAAAGGAAATAGAGGAAAAGACATTACAGTTTGTTAAAAAAAAAAAAAAAAAAAAAAAAACANTTGCATGGGAATACGTGTTTATTTGTTTTTAAGAGTATTTATTTATCTAAGAATCAGTGTGTCATAGTTTTACTAGATGAAACGATGCTAACTTGGGGGACTGGGAGATAAATACATTCAAATTGTTTAAAATTTACTGTAGCTCAAGAGTTATTATTGCTGATTCAGTTTGCTAAATACTATCCAAAAATCAACGCAAGTGGGAAAACAAATTGAACTTGTACTAAGATTTGAGGGATTCCAATACTGTTTCTCTTAAGCTGTAGCCCCTTAGGCATCACATAAAATGAAACACATAATCAGCTTTCAGTATGTATTTGCCTTCATTAATCATAAAGTGTAGGCAAATTCTGAGCTTGCAAGTTTAGATTCTTTATTGTTACTTCATGCTAATGATTATTGTCGTTTATTCCCCTTTGGGTTTAACATTTTCAGCAACTATAGAGTACAGATGGTGGAAAGCCCTTGCAGAAATGTAATCAGCAAGTGTGAGCATGTTGTATTCAAAACACATGTTAAAAAATACAGAAATATTCCCTCCCCTAGATAATAAATTAAAATGCTATAATATATATACATATAGCAAAGCAGTCACAATTTTGTTTTATAATTAGAATCATTATATATATGTATTACAAAATTAAATAGTAATGCCCATTATGTGTTTGTTAGAAAAAAGATATACAATAATCTGTATATTCAAACTAATTACCACATTAATAAAAATATGACTAACAATAAAAATATTTAGATAATTTGTTTTAAAAAACAAGTATTTTAAACATTTTGACATTAGCATTTTATAAAACTATGTTAATTGATAAAACCATTTTAATCTCATACAACTGTTAAACCATACTTCAAACTTTAGTTACCTGTAAACACAACTCAAATAAGAATACCAGAGACATCTGGGTGACTCAGTTGGTTAAGTGTCAAACTCTTGATTTCAGCTCAGGTCATGATCTCCTATTCATAAGATTGAGCCCCGAGTCAGGCTCAACACTGACAGGCTGATAGCACAGAGCCTGAATGGTATTTCCTATCTCTCTCTCTCTCTCTCTCTCTCTCTCTCTCTCTCTCTCTCTTTCTCTATCTCTATCTCTCTGCTCCTCCCCTATCTTAACATAAATAAAACTATAAAGATAAGAATACCAATAATGTTTTAAAGTATTTAAAATATTTTATATATATACACTTTACAGGCTCCTTCATATTTTGTAGAAAAAAAAATATATGGCCTTGAAAATCAACTTTTGGTCAGGTTTCTACCAACATAAAACAACACTGATTTATAGAACTATAAATACAGGGAACAAACTGATGGTTGCCAGGAGTGTGTGGGGCCGGAGGGGTGGTGTTGTTGAGAAAAATGGGTGAAGAGGAAAGGGAGATACAGGCCTCCAGTTATGGAATGAGTAATTCACGGGAATAAAAAGCAGAGCAGATGGAATATAGTCAATGATATTGTAATAGAGATGTAATGGGACAGATGGTAGTTATACTTGTGGTGAACACAGCATAATGTGTAACCTTATCAAATTACTAAGTTGTACACCTGAAACGAATGTAACATTACATGTCAACTATATATAAAAAAAAGGGAAAGTAAAAAACAAAATAAATGAATGGATGAATAATTTTACAGTGCTTTAAAAAGGATACCAACTTAGAGACTAACACATGACCGAATAATAATCAAGATTTTTCAGGACTACTTCAAACATGTTAGGAACAATCAGTCCATTTCCAACCTCACTTTTTTTCCCTTTGTATAAAAGGCTAAGAGATTTAGAGAAAAGAAATCAATATCTTCTTGTGATCAACTAGATTGGGGTCCCCAGTGATGTATTTACTGGTGTTTCATGAAGTTGCTCTAATAGGTTTAACAAGTTTGATTTTTAACAATAACAAAAAAAGTCTCTAAATTGAAAATGGCTACATTTCTGTTGTTTTCTACTGTATCTCAAAGAGTGGACTGCCTGAATCTAAATGAAATCTTTTACTAGCCAAGTATAAAGATTCTTATTTCAGTTCTACTAAATCAGAATATCTGAGACTGTAAATTCCCTTGGCTTTTGGCCTCACTGCTATGCTATTTTGAGTTAGTCATCTCATGAATCCACAAATTTATCCATTTACCAACTTTTCTATAGCTTTATCAGAAACTATAGATGTTACTTTAGCAATTTCTGGGGTGGCCTCGTACATATTGACAAATTTCTTCTTTCTTTTACTGAATGTACCATATTGCTGATTCATTAACACGGAATCTACAGCCAACAACACTGTAACTCTTGCCTGTAAAAAGCTTATTTATCACACATATATTTTCTCCAAAAGGTACATCACAGTTTTCTTCCGGTTAGAAACACTATACAGCACATCAGCACTATACTTAGTGGTATATTAAATTGCAAAATCACCAGCAAATAAATGACAAAAATGCAAAAAAAAAAAAAAGAAAAAAAAAAAAGGACACTAAATAAACCATGAAAAGGACATTTATTTATAGGGTGCGAGCTGAAAACAAGGAAGCAGAATGGTATCTTCTTCCACATAAATTGGGAATATGTGTATTGGGCAACCCAAAGTTTTTACCTCTCTTAGCTTGTCTGTAAATGGCTGAAAAACTATGCAGATCATTGAATTTGGTTTAGGCATAAAATTTTAGCATCATTTGTTTTTATGCTTGCTAGGAAAGTAACATAATTATTTAATGAACATTACTGTGTCACAAGGAAACAATAAGAGCCTGTATCTTTTACTCTTAGTTTGTGAATTGTCTGTGGGATTATTAAAAGCCACGTAAGAGCGGCACCTGGATGGCTCAGAGGGTTAAGCGTCCAGCTCTTGATTTCAGCTCTAGTCATGATCTCACGGTTTGTGAGATTAAGCCCCACATCAGGCTCTACTCAGAGAGTGGAGGCTGTTTGGGATTCTCATTCTCTCTCTTTCAAAACAAATAAATAAACTTAAAAAGGTAAAAGGCACATAAGGGTTAGTTATTTCTACTGACAAAAATTTTAAATTTAAATGGAATTAACTGATATTTTCATAATAGGCTACTTACTGAGGAAATTCCATAAGTGGAAGAAAGGCAGGTAGGTAATCCAGGCTAATTTTATTAAAACTTTATAAAACTTCGTTAAAAACTTAATAATTTGAACTCTAGATTAGTAGACTAATGCTTTTTTACTAGAAGAATCCTCATCAATGATATGCTTTGGGCAGACTATTCTTAGTGTCTTAGTTGGACTTCTATAACAAATTACCATTTACTTAGTGCCTTATACCACAAATATTTGCTTCTAACAGTTTTCAAGGCTGTAATTCCAAGACCAAGGGAGAGCACAGTTAGGTTCTTAGTGAGAACTCTCTTTCTGGTTTAGAGATGGCCACCTTCTTACAGTATTCTCACGTGGAAGAGAGAGAGGAAGCTTGTCTCTTTCTGAGATGTAAATCCTGTCATGGGGCTCTTTCTGATCTAAATCTAATTACCTCCCAAAGGGCCCACCTTCTATCACCATCCCATTGGGGGATAGGACTTCAACATGAATTTGGGGAGGATACAAACATGCTGTCTGTAATCCTTTAGGATTTCTTATGGTGAACACATCTACAGTCTATGAAGTATAAAATGTGAGTCTTAGGAGAATTTCACATAGGGTATATATGCCTTTTATGTATATTATGGAGATGTTTCATAACTTATGTGCCCCCAGATGTATGAGATAGTAACCTACTGAATTTTCAGAGACTTATTAGGCATAACTGTGTCTAATATTGTCCAATGCAGGAAACAAATGCCTGGGGAACCATGTGGAAAATCCCAGGCCTCTTTTTGCTTTATCCATACCTTTTGATCACTTGTGTCTTCGCAGTTATTATGAATGCTTGATACTGAGTAGTATCTCTAATTTGTGTAACTTTGACAGTCAATGTGAGTTTCGTGTTAGCTCATACTGGTGCTTTGAATGATCCTGACTCCTGGACCCATAAACCTTTGGCTAAAGGACATTTAGCAAGATAAAAGAAGAGAAATTATGAAGGACAAGTGTCACCAATGGAATTTAGAGAAAATAGATATAGACCCATGAAAAGAAACTAAGTGGAATGATGGGAAACAATGTCCAGAAGGACAAAGAGGTGGTAGAAATGAGTTAAAAAAGCTGACTTGGAAGGTACAGTCACTCTCCTTTAAAGGGGATGCTCCAGAAAAAGAAAAGAAGGAAATGGTCTGGGTAAATAGACTACTGATATTTGCTAAGAGGAAGACAGCTTATCTCTAAAATACCCTGAATGAATAATTCCTAGCCAGGGATTATATCTAATAGAATTAAAGATCTATGAGACATGGATTTCTGGAGAATGTCAGGGCCATACATGTCTGTGTAGTATACAATGAACATTTTTCATAATTTAAGTGGTTGCTGCTATATAAGATGATTCCTTGAACTCTATTTAGAGACTTCATCTTTTCTGAGATGGAGGGGCAACGTTGGCATGAGAAAGACTTGAGAAACAATTTCTTACATACTAAGCTTCTCTTTCATGTATCTAAGCCTGTGATAGCTTATAGCTTTCACACTATTTAGTAAAACTTGATATTGATGAGTAAGTTTAACTATCTGATCCTGTTGGTTAAGTCAATAGATTAAAATTGTATTGCCTGGCTGTTGCTAGCAGCAGTAGTGATAATGACATTCTTGAAAGAGAAGGAGAAATACTGTCAAACTCTTTTTTTCCTGTTACTGGAAGGCCTACTTTTTCTTCTTTGATACCTGAAGATATGCCCTATTTACTCACAAATGTAGAGAAATAAGGTCTATGACTACAGGAAATTCTATACTTGGAGGCCAAGATCAAGTGACTACTGAATCCTAAGGCTATTCTGTTAAAGAACTTGAGTATTTCACAGAGAAATAGTAACAGAAGCCTTGTCTACCTAGGCATGAATATGTGGACTCAATGATCAGGAAGGTCCACGGCTGATTTCAGGTACTACATGAAAAAAATGGAATAATACGACCAACAAAAACTAAGTGGCTGCAGATTTCTATGAGGAGATGTTTCCAAATGGTATGACAGCTAGTCTGATGCATGGAGTTAAAGGGAGGCTGTGACAACCTTATTTGGAGAGGAACTACTTTCCCACATCCTTCCCTATGTACAAGTAGGAGACTGCTTTTCAAGTGTATACTATTAGTAGAAGATCCTAGACTCATTTATTGATACCCAAAGAGAGAACTTAATTTAAAATTATTGACACTTAATTTAAAATTATTGACACAGGTGTCATCCTTGGGTAGCAGGGATAGAAGCTCCTCATTTATGTGTACCTTATATAACTATGCCCAGAAAATACTCTGGAGGCAGCCACCAACCTCCTGGCCCAGTTTCTGTGCATTGGGTATATGATATGTGGATCCAGAGCATTCAAATGAGAATGCATTCAGAAGAAGAATAAAAACAGAGAGAAAAATTAATAACTGGATCAACTAGGATATTCAGAGACTAACAGGATTATTTAGGTTTTGGTAAAATCATACACCATATACTTCCCTTACCAGTCTTGCAAGGCCACTTCCATGTAAATGTTTCCTGGAATCGCCTCCCTACACAAAAGTCCTACTCGCACTAAACCTACTCAGGCTTTCATTTCGGGAAGATTCAAAATAGGAAGTAGACTAAGACTCACAAAGATCTATCATTTATTCATTTTAATCTTTGATTGGTTTTACATATGTGTTTCTATTCTAGATGTCACCCAAGGTAAAAATAAAATAAAATTGTAGCTAATAACCAAAATATTATCAATTTTTTAACACCTTAGCCTCAGTTCTGCAGCCCATGGTTGTCCTGAATGTGAAGTTGTAAGCCACGCATGGGAGAGAAAACCAGTATAGGTTTAGCTTAGTTTAGTTTAGTTTAGCTGTTCTGTACACCTGAATAGAGAATGAGACCAAATGAGATTGAAGCTGAATTATGAACATTAGATAGCTGGGAAATTATGAAAACAGTTAATCTAATAGAGAGTTACTAAGATCAAAATAAATGTAGCTGAAGGACCCCCAGTGTGTGTGGGCTCCCTGAAGAGAATATGGAGAAGATACCTGGAGATATACCTGTTTACTCAGGAGTGTGGGTCTCAGGAGAGAAATAGTAAATTCCAAACAGCAATCAAACCTAGATATTACAACTATGTTATCACAATTTTAATCAGAAAATAAAGTTATAGCCATTATTTTCTTTCCTCTGCCTTCTCATACATGGATATTTCATAGTATCTAGAATGCCAGCTAGAAATATCTGACAAGCTTGGAAAGCATAAAGCTCTAAAGAGAGAAAGATTTCTTTTAAATTGCTCTTATAGATCGACTTCATTCCTATGCATAAACTAAAAATTCAGAGTACCAATTAAATTAATAGTAGTGTTGCATCTTAAGCTGATTTTTTCAACTCCTTTTAATAAAATGAAAGATACTTTTGAGATAATGCATTTCTATGATATTAGAGTAATAGGATTCCTCTAGTTCTAAGTTAGATACCCAGGAAGTGATTTTAAAATTTAGAGAAATAAAACAAACATAAATGCTTATGGAAAAAACAATATTGAATCTATTGTATGTCAGTATGCATGCTGAATTTAAAGTTAATTAGTGAACTTATTAGTCTTTGACTTTTGTTATCATGTAATCTTTGTGAAGCAAGCTGAAATTTTTGACCTCTATTCTGGATCTGGATTTCCTACTCTGCTTATTCAAGCTGTTTTGGACTGCATGCCGTGCAGAATGTTTGCTAACTCAAAGCAAACTGGAGTGCTCATTTTATAAGGGCAACTCAATGTACAAATCATCTGTTCCTCAAATTGGTATTCCTATCACACTCAGCCAGAACTGCTGTTTACAAACTTAAAAATTTGATTTTACATATATAGGCAAATCATAAATTAGAGATAAAGATTAAAGATGAATTATGTTTCTCTTCAGCCAAATTAACAGAATAAGAAAACTACAATTAAAAACACTCACTGATTAAGAACATACTGATTCAAAAAAACTGGTTTTGGTTGTTCTGCTTTTAATAATTTTAGAAATGACAGTTTAAAAGTGAGAAAATTGTTCTGTATTAATAGTTATATTTCTTGAACTTGTCCTGTGATTTGAAGTTTCACAAAACTTGTTAACTTTTACAACTTTAAAGTTTCTTATATTTTATATATGTCTGCATTTCATAGGTTCCAAAGAAGTGAAATCATTAAAGGTTGTTCTAAGTATATTTCTAGCCTGAAGGGAAGCAGCAATCACCAGCAATCTAATAATAAAGTGATATTTAAGAGGTTAGGTTTCTAGAAAATTTTTGCAGACCTAAGATGTTTGGAGAGTTTTAATAAGTAAAGTTTTGAATACTTAGAAAACTCTCACCACACTAAGATTTTTTTCACAACTATCAATAGTTACCTTTGATCTTATGTAAAAAGACATCTGTGGACTCAGAACAAAATTTCTCAAACTGTGTTCCACAGAACACTAATTCTATAGTATGTTTATAAAGTATTCTCTCACACACATGCACATATATGAGTGAGTACTATAGTGATATAATTTTGTGACTGACTGGATTTAAATTTTGCTGACTATAGTTTTTACTCAGAATGTATTATATATACATATACAGTATATGTGACTAGTTATTCTTCCAATTAATAGTGGATGTACAATATTTTCACATTTTACTTGAGTAAAAAACTTTTATTTCAAAACATTTTTAAAAAATAGCATTTGTGTGGGGATGTGGGTGCCTGGGTGGCTCAGTTGGTTGAGCATCCAGTTCTTGTTTTGGGCTTAGGTCATGATCCCATGGCTGGGGCATTAAGCCCTCCATGAGGCTCTGTGCTGAGCATGGAGTCAGCTTAAGATTCTCTCTCTTCCTCTCTCTCTGCCCCTCCCCCCTCATGTGCATGTTCTCTCTCTCAAATAATTTTTAAAAACTTAAAAACAAAACAAAACTAGCATTTAAGTGTGCCTAGGTGACTCAGTCAGTTGAGTGTCTCACTGTTGATTTCAACTCAGTTCATGATCCCAGGGTTATGGGATTGAGTCCTGCATCACACTGAGCATGGAGCCTGTTTGAGGTTCTCTCTCTCTCCCTCTGCCCCCTTCCCTGCTTCCACTTTCTCTCTAAAAAATATAAATAAATAAAAATAAAATCTAGCATTTAACAGGGCATATTTGGGGAAATAATCTTTTAAATGTATGGGGTTAACATGGCTGAATTGATGGATTGTATTTCTGTATTTATCATGTAAAAGCCTGCTATATAGGAGAAAGTAATATTTGTTTCTCTTGGAATAGTATAATGTGCTTTGATGTGTGTAATCTAGGAAAAAGACTTTCAACTACTTGGGGTCAATGCCTATAAATTTACAATGCTAATGGCAAACGTTCCATATACCTCTGGATTTTCCTAATTTTTTACTTGTATTTATTCATTCAATTCCACAGCAATATCATGAAGGAAGAGGTAATGCTGTTGCTCCCAAATTAAAGAAAAGAACCCTGAAGGACAATTAGGATATCATTATTGAAATCATACAGTTATTACATTGCACAGCTGGGAATCAATTTAAGCTGTTTGACTTCATCCACATACACACTAAAACCTCATTTTGTTTACTGCTATTTTATAATTCCATTTGACGTGTAACATATTATATATGACAGGTCAGAGGGAACATTCACAAAAACATGTTTGTTAACAGTATTTCTACACAATATCAACTTCATGATGGAATTACTTAAGGTAAGAAACTAAATAATCTTAATTATAAATTAAAGGAGTGAGGGTGCCAACTTATTAAAACTGACAACTTAGGTTTGTTGTTTGAATACTACTTTTGAAAATATATGTTCTTCATGGCTGGTGTGCAGCTGTGGTGAGTGATTAACCAGCGAGTGGTGGTGAGCTGCCACGAGTCCAGTGGAAAGGAAAGAAAAGCTGAGATTGCTCATAGAACTGTCCCTGGAGAAGAGAAACAACCTCGGCTTGGAAAAACAGTGTTTTTTAGCTCTGGCTGGGGTGCTGACTTTAAACTAGGTGCCCTGGTCCCAGAAGGCGCCAGGAAAAACTGAACTGCCATGCACCGGGCACCATCCATGGTGGTGGTGGACTGGTGAACTGGCAGCAACACCTGCAGAGGCTGTCCCAGCACCGGGTGAAGTGGTGTGCGCTACAGCGGCCCACTGAATGGGTACCGGCACCCAGTAAAGCAGCAGCGGCACGCTGCAGCGACGTGAACTCTACGGACCTGAAGTTGCTATGTTCCCTGAACACACTCGGGTTGTATCCCTGCTTGACCCCGACAGATCAGAGGCTGCGGCACTTCCCCCACCCCCCACTCCACTCCCAGGCAACAGGGAAGCAGCGAACTGTGGGACTATTCAGGGCAGTATAACAAAGCCTGTGGACTGGGACCTGGAAAGAGGCGAGGTGTGGGGCATAGAACTCAGCCCACCTTGGCTACATTCTCAGAACAGGGAGATCTGACCGAAGAAATGATTTGCAACACTTGGGTGAGAAGGGACTGGGGTGACGCCATTCTTCTCCCCACAACCACCAAGGAGGGGCCTCAGGGAGACCAGTGGACACAGTGGAGACAAGACCTGCCTACACCAAACCACGCCCATCCCCTCCAGAGAGCTGTTTTGTTGTTGTAGCTGTTTTTACCTGAGCCTGGGTTTGCGTGTTTATTGGTTTTGTCTGTGCGTTTGTGTACCTGTGTTCCCTCTGTGGTTGTCTGTTTTCTTTTTCCAGGGCTGCCTCAAGAAACAAGCCAAACTACACATGGTGGAGAGTCCCAAATACCTCTGCCAGTAGGGAAACAAAGTAACCAAAAGCTCAACAAGAGAAACCAAGAGACACCATCCAAAGAACACTTCCTGAACAGAGAGGCCCTGAACATTCAAAAGAGCCCTCTCTAATAAAGCAGAACTCGCAGGGGCCATGTGTACAACAAGCTTTTCAAATTAACAAGAGATAGAAAGCTAACCAAAATGATGAAATGGAAGAACTCTCCTCCAAAGAAACTCCAGGAAGAAATGACAGCTAGAGAACTGCCCAAAACAGATATAAGCAACATAACTGAACAATAATTTAGAACAATAATCATAAAATTAATTGCTGGGCTTGAAAAAAGCATGGAGGACATCAGAGAAACTATGGCTACAAACAATATGGAGCTTAAAAATAGTTATGGTGAATTAAAAAATGGGAAAAATGAGATACATAATAAACTGGAGGCATCTAATGCACGGATTGAAGAGGCAGAAAAGAGAATAAGTGATTTACAAGACACTATTATAGAAAAAGAAGAAACAGAGAAAAAGATAGATAAACTGATCCAGGAACACGAAAGAAGAGTTCGAGAGCTCAGTGATACAGTCAAATGGAACAATATCCGTATCATAGGAATTCCAGAAGAGGAAGAGAGAGGGAAAGGTGCTGAAGGAGTCCTGGAACAAATTATAGCAGAAAACTTCCCCAATCTGGGGAGGGAAGTAGAAGTTGAAATTCAAGAGGCACAGAGAACTCCCCTCAGNAACAACCCAGTGAAGTAATGGCCAGAACACATGAACAGACACTTCTCCAAAGAGGACATCCAGATGGCCAACAGACACATGAAACGATGCTCCGCATCCATCCTCATCAGGGAAATACAAATGAAAACCACACTGAGATACTACCTCACACCAGCCAGAGTGCCTAAAATGAGCAAATCAAAGGACTCTAGATGCTGGCGAGGATGTGGAGAAATGGGCACACTCCTACACTGTTGGTGGGAATGTAAACTGGTGCAGCCCCTCTGGAAAACATTGTAGAGGTTCCTCAAAAAATTAACAATAGAACTCCCCTATGACCCAGCAATAGCACTGCTAGGAATTTACCCAAGGGATATAGGAGTGCTGATATAGAAAGAGGGAGGCAGAGAATCTGAAGCAGGCTGCACACTGTCAGTGCAGAGCCTGAGGCAGGAGTCAAACTCAGGAGCCATGAGATCTTGACCTGAGCTAACGTCCAAGGCTTAACCTACTGAGCCACCCAGAAGCCCCTAAAATAGATGTAATTTTTAAAAGAAAGGTACGGTCTTTAGGAAATCAATCACATTAAGATGCACATTATTACTTATAAAGACTTTGTTTAAAATGTCAACTCATATTGAAGTCTTCCATGGTAAACTGATAAGCAAAACTGATAATACCACCTTTTCCTACTTGTCTAATGCTTTTACATGTGTAAATTCTATCTTCCTTAATCTATACTAAGCTATTTTAGGAAATAGTTATTTTTCCTCAAGCTTATTTTGTTGTTAGTCAACCAATATTTTTAATGAAATACCAAATATAAATGTGGTAATGAACACTTCTTTCACCCAGTAGTATATGTAATCATAGTAAAGAGGCAAAAGTTGTTACAAAACAAATACTTGACATGTGGTACATGGAAATAGTTCAATAGATGGTAATGCCTGAGAATAATTTTTAACTTGCAGTAATTTACAAAGACTATGTTTATCCTTGGGATCATGAAAGATTGTTTCAGGTATGAAATATCATAAAATAGAGTACTTTCTGGAAAAAGTACTCTAAATTTTAAGCTGGAGATAAATAAACTGCATGAAATAGATGAAAACTGATTTTAAAAATCTTAGAGATTTTAGTAGAAAACAAGAAATAAAAAATTAAAGAAAACAGTGAAATTTTGCCACAATATAAGAAAGATCTTACTACCTCTGCTCATGGTTTGCAATCCTCATATTACTAGACAGAAATGCACCTCTATTACTTTCACATGATATAGTTTATTTGCCTCCTTCAGATTTCCAGTTTGTCCTATGACATTAAAATATATCAAATATTTTTATCTAGATGAGGCTCATTTTTCTCCACTTTTAGTATTAAGTCAAAATATGAATAAATTAGCTGGTATTATATTAAAATATATTATCTAAGTGTCCCTTCACATGCTTTGTTTTCTATGATAGAGTTTTTAATTTTTTAATGTTTTATGTATTTTTGAGAGAGAGAGAAACAGAGGGTGAGCAGGGTAGAGGCAGAGAGAGAGACAGAAAGACAGAGAGAGACAGAATCCAAAGCAGACTCTAGGCCTGAACTGTCAGCACAGAGTCCGACACAGGGCTCAAATCCACATTGAGATTATGACCTAAGCTGAAGTCCAACGCTTAACCGACAGAGTCATGCAGGTGCCCCTCTATGATAAGGTTTTTAAATAACTAGTCAAGAACTGAAAATCAATTTATATGCCTTATAATTTAGGTATTATCTCTTTTGTGTTGCTGAATTTGATCAACACTTTGTGATTTTGTATACAGGGTAACAATTTTAATGCTACATGGTTTTGTATCAATTGCAGTTAGTTAGTGAAAAATCAGTTACCTTCTCTTGATATCCTTAGCAATCATGGCAGTAAGAAGGATATGGCATTCTGTCATCCTAACTGTTGCAAATAGAAATAGTAGTGGTTTTCCTATACTAATTGACATTATGTCAAGATAAATTTTATTATCCATTAAACTTTTGTTAATAATCTACGGTGTTGTACTACTCCTGAATGGCAATTAAATTAGAATCTTCATGTGGCACAATAGTTTTCAATCGGATTATCATAAACTTGTTGAAGGAATTTAGAAGAAAGAATAAAGAATATAACCTTGATTTCCACTTGGGTAGAACAAGATGCCAGCAGTTATGGTGGTGCTGAAATTCTCCAGATGTTTTAAATAACGGCTATTAATTGTCTAGCCTCTAATGACATCAGTTGTTCAATACACAACACAAAGATTATGCCCTCTGAGAAGGAAGATTCAAAGTCTGCTGTTAGAGATCAGATTTCTATCTGTAACTTAAAACAAAAACAAAAACAAACCCCTAGAACTGTTGTGATGTGTGTGTGTGTGTGTGTGTGTGTGTGTGTGTGTGTGTATACATGTATATTTGGAAACAATTGGGGATGTCCAAAAGGATGTTCAAAAAACTACAAAAGCAAGTTGTTTGGTCTACACTTAGATAATGAGAACATTTATTCATTCCATAGCTCATATAAAACATATACATTAAATTGTTCTTAATCTGTGAACACACAAATAGTAATGAATGTCTTTTATGACTTATGTTTGAAAAAAATACAAGGGACTGATGTGTTTTGAAGGCTTCTAAATAGTATCTATTTGTATTGTTGGATTAATATCCAAAACTGTCTACTAACATTTTTAGACAGAACTTTTCAATTCTTTATCCTTCCTTAGTACAGTTAAGTATAAATTTATTTCTCCTGAATGAACTTGCTACCTAATAATTTCCTTTGCAAAAAAAAATATATAGATATCGCAAGAAGACGATATAAATATCTCAAGAAGATATGTACATGGAAGAAAATAAGTTAATATTTATTAAGCTCTTTATATGTGCCACACATATAAAGTTTTATTTCATTTATTAAATACTACTTTTAGGAAGCTATTGTTTTTTTATATAAAAGGTCCAGTAGTGTTATATATTTTGTCCCACAGTGAGTAAATGGAAGAGATGAGATTTAAACTCTATTCTTTGTTAGGAGATTCTATGCGTATTTCTTTTCAGCATTCTCCTTTCCTTTTCACATTTTATACTAATTAGGTAATTCATAAATTAAGCGTTACATTCACTAGCATATCATATTTGCTGATTTATAAAATACATATTCTGTGCTTACGATGTGCCAACCCCTGTTTTCAAAGATGAGCAAAAACATACAAGGGAATTCTAATATACAGAGTCACATTTGAATGTGGTCGTGAAATAATTTTTGGTCGGGAGCAACTCTCTGGAGTGCTGACATCATACTATGACCTTGTTCACAAATGGAAAATATGAAGACAGTGTGCTTCAGCGAGTGGGAACAGAAAATGAAAAGCCCTGAAGGTGGAATTAGTTTATTTCACGGGACTAACGGGAGGAGGTTGATTGCTTACAGCACAAGAAGCAGTTGGATTAGTGGTTAGAGATGTGGAAGGAGAGTCAGCAAAGGCAAATAGTGGAGGACCCTGTAGGTCATAATAGGCAGATTGGAATTTTGTAGGTGAACAGCAGTTTTGAATAGTGAGATCTATAATTTTATGTCATCACTTTGATTAGTGTGTGCAGAATAGTTTACAGGTGTCAAGAATGGAACAGACCCCAGCCAGGAAAATTTCCCCCCAAATCCAGGTGAGAAGTGATGTGCCTTGCCAAAGGAAGTTGACAGTGGGGTGAATCAAAAACATATTCTAGGGCCGCTTGGGTGGCTCAGTTGGTTCAGTGTCCAACTTCGGCTCACGTTATGATCTTATGGTTTGTGAGTTCAAGCCCTACCTCGGGCTCTGTGCTAACAGCTCAGAGCCTAGAGCCTGCTTTGGATTTTGTGTCTCCTGTTCTCTTTCCATGAACGTCTCCCACTCATGCTCTGTTTCACTCTGTCTCTCTCTATCTCTCAAAAGTAATAAATAAATGTTAAAAATTAAAAAAAATCTTCTAGGTTTTTGACCTGAGTAACTTAGTAACTAGTGGTGCCATTTATTAATTCGGGAAAACTATAGGAGGAGAAGTAGGCTATAGGAGGAAAGTGACCGTATGTATTATTTTCAATCCCTTATAAATACCTCAAGAAATAAAAATTCACAGAAATTTATTACAAATTTAAATTATATTTGGAACTGTAATTCTAAAACCAAATTTTAGATGCACTTTCAAAAGGTGGGTTTTTTTTTCTCTTTAGCGTTGTATAGTAGTGAAATGCAAAGACAAATATAGCTAGATAGCATACCCATTTTCTACGACAGTTATAGCTACATAGACTATCATTCCTAGTCACTGTAGTAAGATGTAGCCATACAGTCCTCCTAAGATCTTCGTAAATACTAGGGTGGCTGGGTGGTGCAGTTGATTAAGTGTCTGACTCTTGATCTTGGCTCAGTTCGTGATCTCATGGTTGGTGAGTTTGAACCCCACTTCCAGCTGTGCGCTGATGGCGCAGATCCTGCTTGGAATTCTATCTGTCCTCTCTCCTCCTCCTCCACTTGTGCTTCCTCTCTCACAAAATAAATAAATAAACTTAAAAAAAAACCTTTAAAAAGGCCAACTTAAGAAATAAAAGATTTTCATACATACTAATAAATGGTTTTTGAGACACTCAGTAAGATTTTTATCCTCTCTGACAATTTTGATTTTTTTTTCAAATTTCAAATTATTGTATATTTATATTTTTTCAGCTGAAAAAACTTTTTGAAAGAACAGATATCCTTAAATAGTTTTCTTTTTATCATCTGACAACTAGCTGAGTAAGAACTCATTAAGTCTCAAGACACTTAAAAGCACTTAAAGAGAAGTAGATCAAGGGGAAGTGGAAAGGGCAGTTTGTAGATGCCACCACTTTACTTAGTACAGATATAACCTTCCAATTCCAAAATTGTGATTTACGTTTTAGAGCATGATAAACACTTAATCAATACAGACATGCCTTGAGCAAAATTGGTTCAGAAAAATAGTATAGTAGTTTCTCTGCGTAGATGCAATGGTGAAAGTTATAGATTTTATTGATTTGTATGACACAATATGCATTACATTATTATTTGGCTGTATGCTATAAAGCTTTTTTAAAAAAATGTATGTACTCATATACCATATAGACATGTTTTGATCTAAGAAATCTTTTTGAGAAACTGTATTTGGCTATAGAATAAAAATCTGCAGCTACTAATAGAAATGATGATTATTATATACAACAAATTTTGATTAAGGGACAGAAATTCTTGTTCTTAATGGAGTCAGCATTTTTTCTCTAATTATACATATGCTATGCTTGTAGTCTCTGTTAAAAGATTGTGGTATCATTAAATGTGGGCAGATCTGGTGTCCTCTTATTGCAGTCATTTCAAATTATTCTAATTTTATGCTGGGACTATTTTTTCAGCACTAACTAAGAAAAATAGATATTAGACTAAAAAATGTATATGATAAATGTAATTTCTTATATGAAACATATTTTAATGTGTCTACTGTAGAGTTTTAAATGTTTTACAAGGAAAATAACAATTTAGCATATTTTTTCTTTCCCCAGGATCTTGTTCACTCTCTGCAAATAACACCACTATCACTTCTGCATATAGACAAGAGTTTTGAAAGAGCAATCATCTAGTCTTCAATTTTCTCACCCCATTCTCCTTAAAACTCACTCAAAACTTGGGGCGCCCGGGTGGCTTAGTCGGTTAAGCGTCCGACTTTCGCTCAGGTCATGATCTCGCGGTTCGTGGGTTCGAGCCCCGCGTCGGGCTCTGTGCTGACTGCCAGCTCAGAGCCTGGAGCCTGTTTCAGTCTGTGACTCCCTCTCTCTCTGACCCTCCCTGCTCACGCTGTCTCTCTCTCTCTCCTAGAAATAAATAAAACATTAAAAAAAAAAAAAACTCAGTCAAAACTTTTGTCTTTTGGTTTCACTGTTTCATTTAAACTGCTCTTGCCAACATCATCAATGACTTACTTTTGTTTAACTGTTAGATTTTTTTCATTTAAATCATCATCTGGGGCACCTGGGTGGCTCAGTCCATTAAATATCTGATTCTTGGTTCTAGTTTCGTTCATGATCTCACTGTTCATGGGTATCAGGCTCTGTGCTGATAGCAAAGAGCCTGCTTGGAGTTCTCTCTCTCCCTCTCTCTGCTCCTACCTCACTTACTTGCACTCTCTCTTTAAAAATAAATAAACATTAATCATAAAAATAAAAAAACCCTGAATTATCATCATTTGTCACATATAAGCTACTCCCTCTTCTTTAAAGCACTTGACTCACTTGGTTTAGATATACTTCCCTGGTTGCCCTAATATCTCACAAAATCATTCATTTCTCAGTCTCATTGCTGGTTTATCCTTATTTCCCAGATCTCTTAAGGCTTGGATCCCTACCTTTCTTTTTCTTTTTTTCTTTATTTTTCCCCCTAGCTCTCTTAGGAACACTCTCTTAGGAAACTTTTCCATCTTCATGCCTTTAAATTACTCTCATAAGATGACAACACCCAAATTTCTGTCTCCTACTTGTACTTCTCTAAATTGCTGTTTAGTGCCTAATCAATGTGGTCATATCTGTATCTATTAGAGACTACAATCTTGGCATAGCCAAAATTGAGCTTCGGATTTCTCACCTGAGAAAACCTATCTTTTCTGCCATGGTGTCATCTCAGTTAGTGGCACATTATCTTTACATTTGTTCAAGTTAAAAAAAAAAAAGTGTCATACTAGGATTCCTTCTTTCTTTTTAAAAAAATTTTTAATGTTTTATTTATTTCTGAGAGACAGAGAGAGAGAGAGACAGCGTGGGCAGGGGAGGGTCAGAGAGAGAGGGAGACTCAGAATCTGAAGCGGGCTCCAGGCTCTGAGCTAGCTGTCAACGCAGAGCCCGATGTGGGGCTCGAACCCAGGAATCGTGAGATCATGACCCGAGCAGAAGTGGGACACGTAACCGACTGAGCCATTCAGGTGCTCCATAGGATTCCTTATTTCTTTAACAACATAGAGATGTAGTTAGGTTAAGAAGTAAAAAGCACTTCCCCCTGCTGCATTAAAAATATTTAAATATTGATATACATTGTGTTCATTGAAAGCATGCATAGTGATGATTAACATAGAGAATCATTATTAAACCTATCATTTTCCCCCCTCAATTACACAATAAAAACTCACTCTCATGAAACTGGTCTCATGGAAGTATACTGGTAGAATGGCAAAAAAAAAAAATTATGTATATATGTATGTATGTATTTATTTATTTATTTAAAGTTTATTTATTTTGAGAGAGAGAGGGAGCATACACAGGGGAGAGTCAGTGAGAGAGAGGGAGAGAGAGTGATAATTCCAAGCAGGCTCTCACTGTCACTGCAGAGCCCAGTGTGGGGCTCAATCTCATGAACTGTAAGATTATGACCTGAGCTGAAATTAAGGGTCCAACACTTAACTGATTGAGCCATCCAGGTGCCCTAGAAAAAGATATTTATAGCAATTTCATCAATAAAATAATATTCATTTTTATTTTCTTTAAATGAAACAAGTGATGTTATATTTACAAAATATATCAGTAGTCAGTCAAACACGTATCATGTGAGTATTTAAATTAACTTTTGATTTAGAAATAGATTCCAGTTCTTATAATCTTTTGATGGAAGACAAATTCAAAACATACAATCAACCAAATTAATAAGATATTTTCTAATAAAATCATAATTTGTAGCACAAATAACTTACTTCATTGATAATTATTAAAAATGTAAAAATGGGAAAACAATGTATAGACTCTGTTTCTCCAAGCTTATTACTGTCAATTTTCCTTCAGACTTTTGTGGTATTTAAAGACAGATTCCACTCCTTCCTTGCATGGGCAGTATTGAAATTATTGAAAATGTTATATTATTGTTTTATGTTTAATCATTAAGATGCTTATACAAGTACATACTTGATATTTCATATTTAAACATTGGTATGATTTGTTTTGACTTCATAGAAATGGTATTTTGGGTTCCTAAGACTGAAAAATTATGTATAATTTTCAGTCTATAGAGTAAAATTGCATCAAATCTACTTATTTGAAATATTTGTTGAATCGATGGCAAACAAGGTAATTCAAGTATCACTTTTTAGCAGTACCATGATTTGAAATATTGAGTGTGTACTTGATAATTATATGGAAGGTTATCTCATAGAAGAAACAAAACTAGCAAAATATTTCTGTTTTTTTTTAAAATTTTTATTTATTTTTTATTTCTGAGAGAGAGAGAGAGAGTCTGAATAGGAGAGAGTCAGAGAGAGAGGGAGACATAGAATCTGAAACAGGCTCCAGGCTCTGAGCTGGCTGTCAGCACAGAACCCAACTCGGGGCTTGAGCCCACGAACTGTGAGATCATGACCTGAGCTGAAGTCAGACGCCTACCCGACTGAGCCACCCAGGTGACCCAAAACTAGCAAATATTTCTCATTGCAGCTTGATGAATGCCCTAAATATTGGTGATAGTATATTCTTTTCAAATATAATGAATTTGAAAATTATGGTGATATGAAGAAATGATTATTTTTCAGAATCATTGGTGACAAATATTACTACTTATTAACTGTACCAATTAAGATATATTACTTACCTTCATTTATCTATAAATGCAAGCATTCATCTATCCCTTAATTCCAGTTTATTCATTTTAAAGTAAGTTGTAGATATCAATATAATTTACTCCTAAACATGTTATGACATATATCGTTAAAATTAGAATTCAATATTATTTATATATTTTTGATGGGATACATTTTCTATAGAGTGAAATGCACCAATTTTAATGTACTTTGACAAATGCATATAAGTGTAACTCAAAACCATAACAAAAAAGAGAACATTACATCACCTAAGAAACTTCTATTATGCCCATTTTCTGTTGATTATTGACCCACCCATTAAAGTCGTGTTTTCCACCAAGGGCTAGCTTAATCTGTTCTAGAATATCACTTAAATAAAATTATACAAGGTATATTTTTGTATAATGTTTCCTTCATTCAAAATTTCATTTAAAAATTAATCCATGTTTTACATATGTCAGTATTAGTAACTCATTCCTTTTAATTTCTGAGTAATATTGCAATGTTCCAATGTATATATCTCTGAATAAGATTACACAAAAGGAAGGCAGAACTACATTAAAAAAATCATAATCATACTGGTAAAAACCACTCTGAAAGGCTGCTCTGGATTAAAGAAACGTTGTCTCCAGTAAACAAACAATAAAACTGATAGGTTTTCAAAAGAAACTATAAAAGCTAGAAGATAATGACATGACAGCTTTAAAGTGTTGATATACATTTTAATAAAGAAAGAAAAGAAAATGAAAAGAAACCAACCAAAATTTTATTTTTATTGATAAGTATCCTATAGGTATGAAGGTAAAATGTGATTTCAGAAAAATAAAATGTTTAGAGACTTTATTACCAGATAGGTAAAGTGAAGACACATTAATGTAGTTTTTTTTAAGATAAGAACAAACAAAATGATTCAAGATAAAAGCATGGATATTTGAAAAAGAACAAAAGTCATAGAAAAGTTATTATGTGGGTGTATATAAAAGACTATTACGGGCACCTGGGTGGCTCAGTCGGTTAAGTGTCTTGACTTCGGCTCAGGTCATGATCTCATGGTTCGTGGATTCAAGCCCTGCCTTGGGCCCTGTACTGACAGCTAGCTCAGAGCCTGGAGCCTGTCTTTGGATTCTGTCTCTCTCTCTCTCTGACCCTCCCCTGCTCGTGCTGTCTCTCTCTGACTCTCAAAAATTAAAAATAAAAAAAACATAAAAAAAGACTATTAACTATTTAAAGAAATAATAATAAAATGTCTTAAAAGTTTATAACAAATATGAAGTTGAAATATAGGAAACTGATAATAAAGAACACAGTTTGTATGTAGTATTGAAAATGCTTTCATTGTACGTAAAATCACAGCTACTTATTGTTATCTTAAAATTTATTAGTTATCATTAACTGAATTATTTGTAATTTTATATTTGTAGAACAGTTTTAGGTTTACAACAAAATTGAGAGGTATGTGCAGAGATTTCCTATATATCCTCTTCTAGCATGCGTGCATACCCCCCTATCAATACGCACCCACCAGAATGGTACATTTTTTACCAAGGAAGAACATTGACATATTATAATCACATAACATCCATAGTTAACCTTAGTATTCACTCAGTGTTATTGTATTTTATGGATTTGGACAAAGATGTAATGACATATCCATCATATTGGATAGAGTATTTTTACTGCCTTGAGAATCCTGTGTTCTGTCTATTCATCTCTTCCCAATTCTTACCTCAGGAAACCTCTGATCTTTTTATTGTCTTCATTCATAGTTTTGTCTTTTCCAGAATAACATATACTTAGAATAATATAGTATCTTGCCTTTTCGGTTTGGCTTCTGTCCCTTATTAATAAGCCTTCAAGATTCCACCATGTTTTTTCATGGCTTGAAAGTTCTTTTCTCTTTATTTTTTTTTTAAGGTTATTTATTTATTGAGAGAGAGAGAGAGAGAAGAGAATTCCAAGCAGACTCCGTGCTGTCAGCACAGAGTCCAACGCAGGGCTTGGTCCCACATACTGTGAGATCTTGACCTGAGCCAAAATCAGAAATCAGTTGCTCAACTGACTGAGCCACCTAGGCGCCCCTCTTTTTTCTTTTAACACTGATTAATATTCCATTATTTGGAAGTACCAGAGTTTATTTACCTGTTCACCTACTACAGGATACATTGGTTGCTTCACAGTCTTGGCAATTATGAAAAGCTGTTAGAAACATCCATGCCTAAATCTCTTTGGTCTGCTATGACAAAATACCACAGACTGTGTGACTTATAAATAGCAGAAATTTATTGCTCACAGTTCGGGATTCTAAGTCTGAGATCAGGAGTAAGCATGGTCAGGTGAGACCCTCTTCTAGGTTACATACTTTACCTTTCAAATGCCAGAAGTGGCTAGTGGGATCTCTTTTATAACAGTACAAATCCAATCAATGAGGGCTTTCCCAACATGACCTAATCACCTCCCAAAGGCCCCCTCCTATTAATACCATCCCCTTTAGGAGAGAGTATTTCAACATATTAATTTTGATGGGACACAAACATTCAGACCAAAGCACTCTATGTGCAGGCTTTTATATGTACATTAGTTTTCAATTCCTTTGGATAAATACTAAGGAGACTGATCGCTAGATCATATGGTGGAGTATGCTTCATAAGAAACTGCCAAACTGTCTTCCAAAGTGAATGTACAATTTTTCATTCCCATCAGCAATGAATGAGAGTTCCTCTTGGTCCACATCTTCCCCAGCAATTGTTTTCTTGTGTTCTGGATTTTGGCCATTCTAATAGGTGTACAGTGGTATATCAATGTTTTAATTTGCATTTTTCTGATGACATAGATGTGGAACATCTTTTCATATGCCTATTTTCCATCTTTGATTTTCCATTCTTTGATGAGTTGTCTTTCTAAGGTATTTGGTCCATTTTGTAATTGGATGGTTTCCTCATTAATCAGTGTTTTTTGTTTTGTTTTGTTTTAATTATTGCTTCAAGTTTTTTAAATTTAAAGTACAGTTAATTAGCATATATTGTAATATTAGTTTCAGGAGTAGAATTTATGGATTCATCACGTACATATAACACCCAGTGTAATTGTTGAGTTTTAAGGGGTTTTGCGTGTGTATTTTAGGTAAGATTCTTTATCAGCTGTGTCTTTTGCAAATATTTCTTCCAGACTGTGGCTTACCTTTCAGTTCTCTTGATATTGTCTTTCACAGAGCAGAAAATTTTAATTTTATGAAGTCAAGCTTATCAATTATTTCTTTCATGGGTCATGTCTTTAGTGTTGTATCTAAAACGGCATCACCACACACAAGGTCATTGAAGTTTTCTACAAACTTATCCTGTAGGAGTTGTATACTTTTGTATTTTACATTTAGAGCTATGATGCATTTTTGAGTTATTTTTTGTGGAGTGTATAAAGTCTGTGTTTAGATTCATGTTTTGCATGTGGATATCATTTCAGCACCATTTGTCACGTTTGCTCCATTGTATTGCTTTTGCTTCTCTCAAAGATCAGTTGGCTACATTTATGAGGGTCTATTCCCCAGCTCTCTATTCTGCCCATTGATCTACTTGTCTGTTCTTTCACTACACTATCTTGAATACTGTCACTTTGCAGTACATCTTAAAGTTGGTAGAGTTTGTCCTTCAACTTTGTTCATCTCTTAATATTTGGCTATTCTGCATCTTTTGCTTCTCCATATACAGGAAATTGTTGAAATTGCCATTGATTCTATAGATCAATTTGGAAAGAACGGATATGTTGACAATATGTGTCTTCCTATCCTTATGCATAGAATATCGTTCCATTGTGTCTTTGATTTTATTTATCAGAGTTTTGTAGTTTCATTTATAACGTTCTGATATGTATTTGTTAGGCTTATACTTTTTATCTGGGGGACTGCTAGTGTAAATGGTACATTTAAATTTAAACGTTTAAATCTGCTTGTTTATTGTTGGTGTATAGGATAGCAATTAACTTTTGTATATTAACCTATATCCTACAATCTTACAATAATCATTTATGGGTTTCTGGAATCAAGAAAGTTGATTCTTTCAAATTTTCTATATAAGCTGATTGTGTCATCTGCAAGACAGTTTTCTTTTCTTTTCTTTTCTTTTCTTTTAATTTTTAAAAATTTATTTCTGAGAGAGAGAGAGAGGCAGCGTGAGCAGGGGAGTGTCAGAGAGAGAGGGAGACACAGAATCCGAAGCAGCCTCCAGGCTCTGAGCTACCTGTCAGCACAGAGCCCAATGCAGGGCTCGAATCCACAAACTGTGAGATCATGACCTGAGCCGAAGTCAGACGCTTAACCGACTGAGCTACCCAGGCGCCCCTGCAAGACAGTTTTCTATCTTCTTTTTTATTCTGTATATCTGATATGATAGATTAGCAAGGACTTCCAGCACAATGTTAACAAGGAGTGGTGAGAGACAACATTCTTGCTTTATATTTGATCATAGAGGGAAAGCTTTGAATTTCTCTTTTCTAAATATGTTTGTTGTAGTGTTTTTGTAGTTTTCATCCTCTAAAGTTCCTCCTTATTCCTAATTTACTGAGAGTTTTTATCATCAATGGATGTTAGATGTTGTCAAAAGCTTTTCTGCATTTATCAATATAATTATGTAATATTTCATTTTAGTCTGTTGATGTGATGGATTACATTAATTGATTTTCACATGTTAACTCAGCCCTTGCATACCTGGGATAAATCCCACTTGGTCATGATACATCATTCTTTATTTACTTTTCTTAGGTTCAATTTACTATTATTTTTGTTGAGTGGTTTCACATCCACATTTATGAAAGATATTAGTTTGTAGTTTTCTTATAATGTTTTGTCTAGTTTTGGGTAATGCTGGCCTCATAGAGTAGGTTAGGAAGTATTCCCTCCGCTTCTCACCTCTAAAAGAGATCGTAGAGTATTGGTATAATTTCTTCCTTAAATGTTTGGTAGAATTCACCAGTGAACCCATCTGGACCTGGCACTTTCTGTTTTGGATGGTTATTAATTATTAATTAAAACTCTTTAATAGATATAGGCCTATTCAGGTGATCTATTTCTTCTTGTATGAGTTTGGGAAAATCATTCTGTCAAGGAATTTTCCCACTTCATCTAAGTTATCAGATTTGTGGGCACAGAGTTGTTTATTCCTTTATTATCATTTTTTGAATTTTATTTATTTTGTGTGTGTGTGTGTGTGTGAGAGAGAGAGAGAGAGAGAGAGGGAGAGAGAGAGAGAGAAGGAGAGAAGGGCAGGAAAACAGGAGAATCAAAATCCCAAGTACTATCTGCTGACAGTGCAGAGCTCTACATGGGGCTCCAACTCACAGAATGGGTGATGATGACCAGAGCTGAGCTCAAGATCTGCCATGTGTGGTCTGATGCTTGTTCTGTCTCTTTAAGTTGTGTGTTTGCCTATTGGTATGCCTAGTAATTTTTCTAGATGGTTGGACATCATGTACTGAGCAAACAAAGTTGCTGTAAGTAAAACTTTAGTAATGTGCTGGTGAGATACAGAGGGAGGGAAAATGTTCTATAGTCCTATGATTAAGTCAGATCTCAAGAATTTTAGTGAGCCTATGCTCTGGACTCTGAAATACACAAGTATTTCTCAGTGCCCTCCCTCTCCCCTTTTAGGTAGGACAGGATAGCTGCACAGGGCTGAATTTAAATATGTTCCTTCTCCTATATGGAAGGATGAAAACATCTCTGGGTATTTCCCTTCCCCAAGTCAGTTAAGATCTGATAATACTCCATGAAGTTAGACTTTGCTTAATTAGTTTTCCCTGAGGACAAGCCTTGTCAAGATGAACAAAGTGTTTTGATATTTTTCAAAATGATTCTCCTCCCCACAAGAAGCATGAGGGCATTCTTCTCCAATATTTACTGCAGAAATCTGGTCTCTCTAGGTAAATCTCACAATACTTGAGAGCCCCTGCCCCCACTCCCATGACTTGGTCATCCTGGGGTTTTGAACTCCCCACATTGAACCTCTAGCAATTCAGAAGTTACATTTCAGGTTTTCCTTACCTGGAACTTGTTCTTATAGCAATTTCAGCTGGTGAATTTCTGCTCCAGTAAGCCATGATTCTCTGTATTCACCTGTCTTTCCAATCTTGTGGACAGCAGAATGTCCTATCTTCTCCTCTCTTATGGATCCAAGAGGAGTTGTTGATTTTTCAGTCTTTTCATCTTTTTACTTTTTGTTGGATGGAATGGTGACTTCCACCAGCTCTACATGTGGAACTGGATATGGAAGTCTCCAAATAGAATTTTTAAAAATTTGACTCTCTATAAAAGAGAGAATAAAGGAAAAACAACAGGAACCAACAGCTGGAACAATACATAGTGAAATTGTAGATTTAAACACAGCTATATCAGTCATTACAGTAAATAATATGGGATGATTTTATTAATCAAAAGATAAAGACTGCCAGGTAGGGAGAATACACAAAATAACAAAACCCAACTATATGCTATTTAAAAAAATACACTTTAAAAATAAAGTCACAAGCTGAAAGTGATAATGTATAATAATGTACTTAATATAATAATATAATAAACAAAGTAGAATTTAATGCAAGAAATTTTACTAGAGATTAAGGAGGACATTTCACAATGATGAGATAAACAGAATTGCATAATTTTCATAATATATAAAACAAAAATAGAAAAGGAGACATAGATAAATCATTATCATGCTTGGAAATTTTAATATAATGGTCTCATTAAGGGATAGCAGTAACATAAACATAAAATATAAAATCAGAAAATATAGGAAATTGAACAGTGTTTACCAACTTGACCTACATCTAATCCACTAAGTGCATCATCTTCAAGTGCTACTTGCTCATTTACATATCTGACAATGGACATAAAACCATGAAATATACAAATAATATTTTTTTTAAAAACCCACGAAATCAATGTAGAAATAAAAAAGAAGATGGGGCGCCTGGTTGGCTCAGTCCTTAAGCATTTGACTTCGGCTCTGTTTCTCATGGTCTGTGAGTTCCAACCCCGTGTCCGGCTCTGTGCTGATGACTCAGAGGCTCGAACCTGGTTCATATTCTGTGTCTCCCTATCTTTCTGCCCCTCCCTTGCTCACACTCTGTCTCTGTCTCTGTCTTTCTCTCAAAAATAAAGAAACATTAAAAAATTCATAAAGAAGAAAAAAGCTAACTAAAAAATGAACAAAAAATTATAGAGGCATTTCACAAAATAGTCTTCAAATGGCCTATTAGCTAATGAAAGATGTGTTTAAAAAAAAAGAAAGAAGAAAGAAAAGAAAAGAAAAAAGAGAAAAGAAAGGAAAATTATGTTCAACTTAATTATTTTCAGGTAAAATTTTCAGTTACAATGAAACAACAGTAAATACACAAAAATAGAGGTAAAATTACTAAGATCGAGAATGCTAAATGAGGTCAAAGGTACTAAACATCTAGAACTCCCATATATGCTGATGATAGACACATTTTTAAAGCTATTTTGGAAAACTCTTTTGTCAGAACTACTAAAATTTAATGCCTTTCTATTCCTAGGATTCAGGAACCCCATTGGTATGGTATATATTCAGGAGAACTGCACGCACATAACTATGATAATACATGTTCACTGTAGCTTTATTCATACTTGCTAAAAACTGGAAACTCAAAACCCATAAGCAAGGAATGACTAAATTGTGGCATATAAACATGGTGAAATAAGTCACAACAATAAACATAATCTTCTGAAATACTGAAGAATATGGATAAACCTCATTGATGATACTTTGAACCAAAGAATCCAGATATACTTGATTCCATACAGCAGGATTCTGTAAATATGATGAAATTCTGTTTTACAAAATGCAAAAATCATAGTGATGGAAGTCAAAATAGATTACATGATTTACTGGAAAGGGACACAAAAGAGTCTTCTGAGATATTGGAAATGTTCTACATCTGATCTGGATAGTTTTACATGTGTGCATATTGATTGAAAAATAATCGAGTTATTTATTAAATATGAAATGTATGTTTCTGTATTTATGTTAAACCTTAATAAAGTTAAACAATATAGACTTACATCTTAATCTCTGCTGACATCCCTATGATTTCATTCTTTTTTCTATCATCTTTATTTCTAATTTTTTTAATGTTTATTTTTGAGAGAGAGAGAGACAGAGAGACAGAGAATAGAGGAGGGGCAGAGAGAGAGGGAGACACAGAATCTGAAGCAGGCTCCAGGCTGTGTGTCAGCACAGAGCCCAATGTGGGGCTTAAATTCACAAACCATGAGATCATGACCTGAGCTGAAGTAGGACACTTACTTAACTGAGCCACCCAGGCACTCCATCTTTATCTCTATCTAAATATCATTTATTAAAATGTAGAAGTACACCTCAACTTTTAGATATGTTCAATGGACATAAAGATACTGTCAACTTAGGAGGTGTATTGTCATGTTCCACTTAAATTCTTTATTTCTAATAGTTCTTGTATTCTATATTAAGTACCAGTTAGTCAGTACATAATGCTACTTGGTACACTTGGTATCTTAGTACATTTATTCTTGCTCTAACAAATGTAATATTAATTTACCATTTTTGTTTTCATTTGTCATGCATATCTTTGTCCAAGTTTTATTTTCAACTCTTTTGTTTGCATTGTGATTTTATTAAAAATGCATATGTCTCAGTTTTCTTAACCTAAAAATTTCCTTTCTTGCATTTAATCTCTTTGAGTAGTCTCATGTAACCTTACAAATTCCATATGTAATTAGTTTTTCTAATTTACTTTAGTTCTGATTTATGTTGCCTTTTCCCTTTTACTTTGTTCCCATTATTTTTCCATGCATAAACAAGTTGCTGTTCAATCTATTTTTTCTACCTCCTGATATGGAAGTTCCTCTGTATTTTCTATTTCACTGACAGTTGCCATCATTCTCTGCCTAACAAATGAATGTCACTCTAATTGTATTTGTAAATAAATTAGCCTTTCTTTTCTTTACAAACTGTTCTCCATACCACAGTGGTTGTTTTTCTTCCATATATTTTCCTACATGAGGAGATCCGCTCTATTGTGTTAGTATCCAATTGGCACAGAGCTCCCACTTATACCTAATTACTCTCTTGATCCCAGACTTGCTTGCTTCAGGTGAAAAGAGTCATTTGAAAGGATTCTTGAGGAGGCAATGAGTCAGGATTCATCTTTCCAGGAGATATATTTGCAAGATAGTTTTTAGTTTGAATCTGAACTTTTGATTGTATTTTTCTCAGTCTTAAACTTTCTAGTTTGAGGCATTTCCTGAGTATTTTCAGGGGAGGGAAGGAGGAAGCTTCACAGTTTCACTACTTGTTAGATAAAGTGAAATGGGGGTAGAGAGAACATTTGGAATCAATAAGAGTTAATGTTTTATAGTTCTTTGATCACTACATATTAGCATTGGTCTAAAAGGTATCTAACTTTCTTGATTTAGGTGTTTGTAAGTAGGGATGATAAATTATGAAATAGAGATGATAGGCTAATTTTGAAAATCAAATGTGCTACATTCTATGAAAGGATATTTTAAATTGAAAAGGCACTAAAAAATTAGCTATTATCTTTAAAGATGCGATACTATTTTGTATGTCAGTATCAGATATTTCTTTGTTTTTTGAAGTTAAATTTTTTTATGAAATGACTTATATGACTTACTATGTTCTTTTTCTTGGGGTATAAATATATTTCATAAGCCTTGGTTTTATTTGTGACACTTGGAATATTTATTTCATAATGAATTACCTTGTGTTTACTTACATTTAATTTGTATTTTGCCTCTTGACTATATTTATTATTTTCTTCTGTTTCTATTATCTTGGAAAGTTTAGAATCACTTGCTAATATGACCATTACATCCTGAATATCTCATTATTTGATTTTTTACTTTAAAGATCTGACATTGGTATAAGTATACTGAAAGTAAATTTACATGCTACCCCAGCTACTAACAATAGGAGTAAGAGTGTGGCCAGGTGAATTTACCAGAGTATGATAGGCACATGCTATGACTGTGAAGTTGACCCAGGAACTCCAGGAACTATACCTTTGATGCAGCCAGTCTCAAAGCTACCACCACATAGGTATATGCTAGGGTGCTTGTCAGTTTCTTGAGACTATGTGAACAGAACCAAAGGCTCTGAGAGTACATTGGAATGCCTCTGAATCTTATGAAAATCTTATTCCTCTAAATTGGTAATATCAGCAATTGAGGGTCAGATTAGTTTGACTAAATAACTATGAATGCTGCTATGGCTATGTCTTCTGCTCCATTTGGCTCTCTACGTGGAGGAAACTAAATTTTGTTTATATCTGTTAACATCTTTCTATCACACACATCCATCACTATTTAAACAATAACAAAGTAGAAAAAGCAGAGATCTAGCAGAGAGATATCTTAAGTTGGTCTTTGGTCTGATCCAAGAATTGGCACCATTAAGTTTTCCTTGTAGCTAAATATTTTTGGTGCTATGTTTTCACTTTAGCTGTTTTTATATGGATTTATGTTTCTTAAACTATTACCAGTTTTCTTAAGATAAGGTGCATTAAATGTATTTTGAAGATATGCTCAATAAATATTGACCTAATTTTTAAATTCCTTCATTAGTGATTCATATAGATTTGTATTTTTTTGGACAGATTAAATCATACTCCATAATCAATTAGAGAATAATTTTATTTTTCTTGGGAGCTATGTCAAATGTTATTTTACCAACATGTTGCCTGGAAAAAAAAAAAAGAAATCAACTGTTCTGAAGGAATTTATGTATATTTTGAATTTGTGTTTTAGGATAATTCAATAGCTAATCCAATAAATCTTACATTCATGGAGTATTTTTTTTTCCTCTAAGGAGTATTTTAGATGTAAATATGTTGGTGTGCTTTTTAAAATATGTGTGAATTGCTCTAATCAGATATTTTCTTCCTTAAGGGTTGTCTTACAACAGCGATTTCTTACCAAAATGTGTTATTTGGCAATGTCCTGAGAGCTAATATGATATTTTCAGTTACTAATTTTTAAATATGCTTTTTATGTTTTCCTTCATTATTTTAGATTATAATTTTTTTCTAAACATATACTATGTTTAAATTTATGAGTTTGGATTCAGTTAAAATCCAGGCTACATCCTTTAGACTCTACCTGTGTGTGGATTTTATTTGACAATTAAAAAAAATTTGATTGAAGGCTCAGTCAGCTAAGTGTCCACCTTTGACTCAGGTCATGATCTCACAGTTCAGGAGTTGGAGACCTGCGTCCTGACAGCACAGAGCCCACTTCGGATCCTCTGTCCCCCTCTCTCTGCCTTTCTCCTGCTTGCTCTCTCTCTCCCTGTCTCTCTCAAAATAAATAAAAACTTAAAAAGTTTTTGACTGAAATGTTGCAACTTCTAATACAAGTGATGTTTATTGGGTTATATTTCAAAAACATTAAGGATTAGCTTTCTAAAATGATTCTTAATGATATTTATAATGATTTCTTAATGATTTTCTTTTTTCAGAAAATGTAAATATTTATGACAGATATTGAAGTCTAAAATTTGATGTAAATATTTAGAAAATTACTTTTCTGGAAGAATTTATCAAAAATTATGACATTCTCTCATTCATATCTGCTTACTGTACTCTTAGAAAGTATTTTCACATTGTATTTTATATTAAAATGATTAAATTGTGTTAAAACTTATTTTTAAAATTCCTTTTATCTTTTTTTGTCTATGGTTGATCAGCTGAGTGTAACAGCAGAATGTGATGAGAGTATGGAACTACCTAATGGGGAACTTTTCCTTTTGTAGCAGATATGAATGACTTAGTGGAAAACTACCTCTTAATATGTCTAGAAGTTACCTTGTTCATGGTATGGCCAACTTCCTAAAATTAATGTGTCCAGGCTTTTGGAACTCCAAGGGGAAAGGGATTCTAAGAAATACCCTGAAAATCTAACTTTTTTCCAACTTCTTAGGTGGTCTGCAGGCTAAACAATCTGCTGTTCTCAAAGGTGGTATCAGACAGATTCACCTTCCCCAGAGGCTGCTCTGTTGTAACTGCGCTATGAGAGCTCGCAGAAAGCGATGCCACCTGCAGGTAATGACTACTCTTCTCCATATAATATATTTTATGTAAAATCACTAAACAAATATGCAATATTTAACACTACAGCTTTAGGTAGAGATCCCCATGCCACTTCACTCAACAATATTATCTAGTTAGAATGTAGCATCGGGAACAAATTTGAGTTGTGCAACTTGTTGCTTTGTGGACATATCCAACTTGTTCAAATCCATCTTTTATGATCCAAGAGTCTATTTTTAGCACATCTACTTTTTCTATGTGGCTTGAAGCACATTTATCTCAGATTTTGTTTTATTCAAAGGGTGATTTTTTGTGCCATACTTTTCTAAAGTATAATTTTAGTGAAAGATAAGGGTGAGTCTCCAAAGTTTTGAAATATTACTGAAAATGCTATAGAAAGAATACCCTTACAAAGAATCCGTCTCTCACAACTTCCTCTACCAAGGATCTTCTCTTCTTTTGGATAATAGGGTAAATCTTTGTTACATTGACTTTTGTGTACAAACTATTTAATTTCAAAATATTTATTACTTTCATAAACTTGTTTTCATTTTTCAAATGATAATGGTTTTTCCCCCATCTATGGAAATTGCTTACATATCTTGATTTGAGGTTAAGAATATAATTTTTGAAACTAAAACTAGTAAAATGTTAATGGTTTTTTATTTAGAAACAAATTTAAAATATTGTGAGGGTTTGATATATGTGGATATCTTTTTGTCATGTCCCATGAGCAGATTATTTATAGGAAATTTTATTTTCCTTAAGACATACATGGATGTCAGATACTTATGTAATATCTTTTACTTTCTAAATGTTGGGAAAACATTTATTCAAAATCTGGCATCTAAAGATATGTCATCTGGGGTTCAGATATAATATGAAGGTGACATGCTATTCTCCTATAAAAGACATTTTCAATATTTGATGATGATATTTTGCACTTTTATATCTAGTTCTGTTAAATGGGGTACAATGAGGAGTTTCCTATGCCTCTAACTATTCTTTATATGTTGGTTTATTGCTATTCATCTTGTGATATGCCATAATTTATTTGACCTTCTACCTTTTTGAAGTTTCCAGTTTTTCACTGTGATAAATAATGCTGCAATAAACATTCTTGTATATATATTAATTTTTGCCTTTCAGACTGTTTCTTTACTCTTTTAAGTTTATTTATTTTGAGAGAGAGAGAGGGAAAGTGCACGCACTTTGAGTGGGGAAGGGACAGAGAGAGAGGGAGACAGAGAAGCCCAAGCAACCCCGGTGTGGGGCTCAGTCCCAAACACTGTGAGATTATGACCTGAGCCAAAATCGAGACTCAGTCACTTAACAACTGAGCCACCCAAGTTACCCTCAGACTATTTCTTTAGACTCAAATGTTATATATGGAATTAATGGGCCAAATGGAATATGCATTTTAGCTATCTTGCTATATACTCTAAACTTTACCTCTCAAAGTTAGAATACCCAGTTGTTTTTTTTTTTGTCCAATTTAATGTGGTAGAAATGTTATAATTCAAAAGTCCCTGTGCAGACAGAGAAAATTTAGAGATAACAAGATTCATCTTGATTCTTAATTTCCAGTGTGCCAATGATCCAATTCTTGTTATCCATACTCTCAGAACAAACATCCATTTATGGGTGCAGGATCAGGCCAGAGAGTAGAATTTAGGCCTTTTATCCCTCTAGCCTGTTCAGTTTCTTATTTCTAAGGAGAGGAAGATAGAGCACCAGAGTCAATTTAGTCATCTTGATGCATAACAGTGGTTTAAACAGACTTAACTTTTCTCAGAGTAATTTTAAATATTATTGGAGGGGGCTCCATAGATTTGTGTGGGGTTTATCAAAATGTAGAAGGATGAAAGGACTGCTGATAAAAAGCCTCATCTACTTGGCAAAAGAGCTTAATTTTTCTTTTGACCCTTGCTTCTTAATGGTACAGTTGGAGAGATAAAACCACTTTGCAATCAATCAATACACATACATACACTTTGTGGCTATCTGAAGTCATAGCACAAAATATTTATTTCTACCACAGTTACTGAAATCAATTTTGGGTCCTTGAAAGAAAAAGCAAGTGTTTTCACCTTTTATCATTAGTGCCTAGTTGCTCCTGGTCATATGTTTTGGGGATGAATGAATAGATCAACTTACTATTTTACTTTTTGTTGTTTATACACCGTCTTATTAAAATACAACCCTGGTTAATGGCAAACAAGCTAATTTAATTTTCTCTTTATTCCTCTATTCATCAAATATGGAGTTTCATCTACATATCAAATTATTTAGAATAGTTAATATAGGTTTTGAAAATTATTTTATAATGATCAATAGTAAGTAATTCACTTTAATGACTTGTCTTGAAATATTTGGCTGCTTTAAGTTGTTCTTCAGTTGTATTTGCAGTTCAGCATCCACTAAGTACTACTGTTTTGTTTTATTTTTTCTTTATCATAACTTGCTTACATGACTTTTTACTTTTCCACAAATTACTTTTCACAAATACATATTCCTCTGTATATTCAATATATATATTCTTCTGCATGCCACTTATGCATGATTAAGTAGCACTGTGCAGACAATGTTTGCCTGGGTTAGGATTGATTCCTTCTTAAACAAAGGATATGAATTGTTATTTAGAGAAAGATCAAATAGAATGTTTAATAACTCAGAATTCAGAAACTTCAAGGTGAGTTAGCCTACAGAGAAGTCTTCTTTTCAAAAAGAAGGTATTTAAAAATAATTAATGATAAACTCCCTTTCTGACCATTCATTATTATGACAATTTTATTTTGGAATGCCCCTCAGTAGATGTATAAAATTAAACTGTTGTAAAGCTAAATTAGAAAATTTTGCTTATCTTCTCAAAAACTGGCAAGAATACTTTTACATAATTTATTAAATAAAAAATTATGAGGGAAAGATATTTGTCTGTTTCTTCTAAGTCTTTATCACCTATAACAGTGCCTTGCATATGTTTATTGAACAAATATCTTTTTCTTTACAAATCATTATACTATTCATAATTATTCATTATATTAATAAATGCCACAATAGCACTATACACTATATTGGCCTTTATATTACAGGAAATATGTCTATAAAGTTTTACATTAGGAAGTCTGTTAGATTTACAAGATAAATATTACTACTGCTTCAAAAGAGTAAAGCATATTTTTCTCTTGTTCATGATCATAGAGCTACAGTTCTTACAAACAGTCTTAGGAAGCAATAAATCTCATTTGTGGCCCAATTTTTTTTTTCTCTGTGCTTCAATATCTCTTTTGTGATAAATTCTTATTTCCACCTGGTATTACAAATGTCTTCTATGCTTTGGACTCCAAAATCAGTTTCAACATTTAGTCTTCACAAATATAGTTACTATTCACTGTACTTAGAACATCTTCCTCCATAATTTCAACTTAGTTCAGTTAGGTTAAATACAATTAAATTCACATGTATGGTACATTTACTAGATACTAAGTCCTCTGTTAGGAACTGAAAGATCCATTTTTGAAGATGCATTTTCTTTGCACCTGAAAATTTACTATTTTACTGGGATACTAACATATACATAAATGACTCTTTAATATATAAATATACACTATAAAAAAGTCTTTGTGAGGGCTATAAAACAGATATAAACAAAGTTCTATAATTTAACAGAAGGAGCAATCAATTTGACTAAGAAGAAGAGCATGGAAAGTTTTATTCTGAGATGACATATGTAATGAGTATGATATAATTGGCCATATATAATGCATATAAAATATTTTTTTTACTTGATGTTTTAATTTAATTTTATTTAATTTAATTTTTTTTTACAAATAGTTTATTGTCAAATTAGTTTCCACATAACACTCAGTGCTCATCCCCACAAGTGTCCTCCTCCATGCCCATCCCCCCCCACATAAAATAATTTTTAAATAATTGTACCTAAGTCCTTCTAAAGCCCCTATAAGCCGTCCAATATTCCAAGTACTGGATATCTTTTGAATAAACTAAGTTACTTCAGTACCATTTGAATTATTTTAAAGTTTTCACGCTCTAGTATTTTGGGTTTACATGAATTCTGTAGATACTAGTTTAAGCCATAAGTGGCCAAGATGTAATGAGTAAGGAAAAATCCAACCAAAAGTTATTATATGACATCCAATATGGTTTACATTCTTATATAGTCTTTTTTAACTATTCTCCCTCCAAGAAGGCATCTGCTGAGATAACTTATTCCTTTGTGCCCATGTTGCATCTACTATTATATCTAGTTATTTAGATAGGTGAAAGTCTTTTGGTCTTCTTGTTCTTTCTTATAGATATAAGTTCTTTCATCTATTATTACACATTCTTTGGGTTTGTAGAAAATAGTAGAGCTGACTTACCCTTCCATGAAGCTTCTCTTTAATCTCTGCCCTGCTTATGCTGGGAGTTCAAAGCTATAAGAAAGGCTTCCACCAGCTAGAGTTCCAGACAGGACACACAACATTGCCAACTATTCATGGATTCTCCAGGTTAGCTGACGGTTTCACCTCCAGTCTCCCTTTCTCATGCCAGTGCTAGTGGTGGTGGGTGAATGGGTACAAAATTCAAACCGGTATTTCACTCTACTGCTCCTTCTTTGTAGCCTTTGTAGCTCTCTTCCAGTTAAGTGTTAGTATGTCCTTTGGGAAAAGAGAAAAGCAGTCTCAGAAACTTGTCTTCAAATATATTTCTTACTATAAGACTGGTTCTATAGAGTTTAACCTCGGTTTCCCTCTGACAACTCCTCAAGCCAATCAGCAACTCCAGTCTATCAGACTAAATGGCAGTAATTGTAAATATGTAGAGAAAGAAGCGTGATGGCTAATACATCACAGTACTATCTCATTCAAATCTAACTTGACCCTTGAAAAGGTCTTCACTCTTTTATCCCCTTCAGGTAAATAGGAGGAAGCTCAGTTTCACCAGAAGTGGCACCATACACAAAAATATGAAGTTGTGAAAATGCATGGCACATTTGGATAATAGTGTACAAAAACTTTGCCCTGGCTCACATTAATCGTCTCCTTCATAAAAGTACTTCTCAAATACTTCAAAATGTGGCTAAAAGTTCATGTCATGAAGGAAGCAGGTTTTGTCTCCCTGTCAATCAACCTCAGCAATCTCACTTCTGTCAGTGACAAATATAGCATTGAAAAGGAACTATATATACTCTCCTTTTACTCCTGCTTCAGAGCATGGCTTACCTTTAGCATCAGGGGAACAGAATAACTCTTCACTGACTTTTTCAGATTTGAACAGTGTAGAAACAGTTTTATAAAAAATAACTGTGGTGAATTGCACTGCCAGTCTTGGCTTATTTACAATATATCTTCTTCTTTGTTGTAGTTGTTGTTGATTTGTTTCCTCAGTTGACACAGGCAGGACGGAAAAGAAAGGAACTATTTGTCCTCGGCAATTTGTGAGAGAAAATGTAGGTCTGTCCACCAGTTTGTGTCTGGGTCAAGTGAGAATATAGGGCAGGAGATTTATCATATTTATTGTTGTTAAATTTTTATTAGAAACAGTGATTTACTTATTTGTTTTTAAAAAGTTTTTTTAATTTTTTTTTTTTTTTAATTTTTGAGAGAGAGAGAGAGACAGAATGTGAGTGGGGGAGGGTAGAGAGACAGGGAGACAGATAATCTGAAACAGGTTTCAGGTCAGCACAGAGACCGGATAACTCACAGACTGTGAGATCATGACCTGAGCTGAAGTTTGACGCTAACAGACTGAGCCACCCAGGTGCCTCAGCTTATTTGTTTTATATTCTGTTCAGTAAAACTGTCCCATTTATTTAAGTGCATATTATTTTAAGCAAGTTGGCAGCTCTTCATAGTAGAGCCTTACAATATTAAGTGTGATCTCTGGTTATCAAATGAATGATATGCTTCTTAAAATAATACCCTTTGAAAGTCAAATGGTTGTCAAATGAATTATTTTATCATCAAAATAATTTATCCTCATATTTTAAACATTTATTTCAGTTCCTAGCCATCAAATCACATGTTAACTAATTATTTCAATATTTGCAATACAGGAAAACAATTTCTCTGCAGAAGGTCAAGAAAACCCCAAATCATTTCCTTTGGAAGAATCATAAGATAAAAAGTAGCTGTCTTTATCATTCCTTTTTTCCCATGATTCTACTTATTATTTATTTATAAATTAATTTTAACTTAAAATGGCTCCATAAGATATAGTAATTCATTTTTTTTCTTTTTTTTTTTAATAGTTTATTGTCAAATTAGTTTCCACATAACACTCAGTGCNCTGTAATTCATTTTGAAAAAGACTAGACAGAATAAAAAATTATATAATATACTGAATTATATGTGAAGTAAATATATTTAAAAATATGAAACAAGTTTAAGTAGATTTAAATATATACTTATGTATTTGTGCTATTATCAGACTTACGTTGGAACATGTTGCCTTTGCCTTTTCCTTTATATATATATAGG
Source organism: Crocuta crocuta (assembly GCF_008692635.1). Lineage (NCBI taxonomy): Eukaryota > Metazoa > Chordata > Mammalia > Carnivora > Hyaenidae > Crocuta > Crocuta crocuta. The sequence goes on from NW_027532605.1 coordinate 7,716,672, forward strand.
TTGTCACTATGCTACTTTAGAACTATTGAATGACAACTAACCACTGCAAGTTTTTTTTTCTTTCATATGGCATCACATTAGTGATGAATTTTTTTGTTAGGAATTTTCAGTCATTATGAAAGGCCCATCACCCTTTTCCATTCTGTTGGCCCCTGTTTACTGTAGATATCCCCATATTATCTATTTAAAAATGTAAAGTTGCTAATTTCTTTGTTATATATTTTTTTGGGGGGTTTTTTTTTGTTTTATTTTTTCCTGAGAGAGAGAGAGAGCGACAGCATGAGCAAGGGAGGGTCAGAGGGAGAGGGAGACAGGCTCCAGGCTCTGAGCTGGCTGTCAGCACAGAGCCTGACGCGGGGCTCAAACCCACGAACCATGAGATCATGACCTGAGCTGAAGTCGGACGCTTAGCCAACTGAGCCACCCACGCACCCCTGTTATATTTTTTTAGACTAAAACTTTAAAAAAAAGTTTTCTTGTTATGATAATTTCAGTTTCATATGTAAATTGCAAATACACTCTGACTTCTGATATTCCTAATAAAATAGTGTGTTTTGCTAAGTAATGATAAATGTTAATAACTTAATGTTGTATCAATGTACAAATAAAATATGGTATAATTTAGGTTTTTATGATGAAAGTTCATATATTTTTGTAATAACTTAAAGATTTCTAAATGTAAAGAAAGAAAAAATAAACAGACTTTATTTCTCTTTGTCATCCAAATGGGGGTGGAATGATCCTGCTCCACAGAGAGAGAAAGAAGATAAGAGATGCATGAACTGATGACTAGTTAATTCACTGAAAATAAATGAGCTTCCCACACCTAATCTAGAGACCAGACAGCACTTCCTGTATTATTCCTAGAAAAGAGATTGAACTCAGTCCAATGACATATAGGTTGCTAATCAATTGACAGATCGTATTCAAGATAAATCCAGAAAAAACACAAAAAGTAATGTCAGCTGAGTGATAATAAACTAATCAATGTATTTATTTTTACAGAATAGAAATCTAAGTAGGAACAAATGTATGCAATATAAAAGTTGTTCACTCTTTTAGTCATAAGTGTTTATTGTTTATTTTAAACTCAAATTGATCCTTGAAATATGAATTTGAACTGTATAGGTTTGCATATATATTTATTTTTCAATAAATACAGTACATTACATGTTTTTTCTCTCATGATTTTCTTAATATTTTTTTCTTTAGCTTACTTTATTGCAAGAATATAGTATATAATATATATATCATTCAAAATATGTTACTTGTTTATGTTATCATTAAAGCTTCTGCTCAACAGTCCACTATGAGGAGTACATTTTGAGAAATGTCAAAGGTTACATAGGAGTTATTTTACTGTATGGGGGGAGGGGTATCAATGCTTCTAACTCCCATGTTGTTCAAGGGTCAACTATATTTTATTTTCTTAAAATAATATTAAAGATAAGGAGAATGTCAGTTTACATTTTATTCAGACATGACTTAAATCAATTACAGTGTAATTCTCTTGTATCAGAGAAAGATATTTTTATGTAATTGTTCAGAATTGCTGGAGATGAATACTAAGTTCTTGATTTCATTTAACATAATTCAGAAAATGGCAAAGGTAACCATAGAAATAATGAAATGGTGAGAAAAAGTCTACTTATAAAATTTTCAGATATGTTGAAATTTGGCAATTTTTCTCTTGTGGAATATCTAATAACAATTTAAATTTTTACACATGCATGCCATTATTAATCTGAGTTATGAAAATGTGCTTAGCGATAGATGAACATTGTGATTTTCAAGATTATGTGAAGTTCTCCTGACATTCTTAAAAATTCATAGAAAATCAGTTTATTTCTGAGCTACCAAAAAAAATCAATAATATATATGAAAGGATTTCCTTTTTTTTAAATACTCATTTAAAGTTTGTATTAATGTTTCTGAAATTACCATGTTAAAAATAAACTAGATGTTAATATTAGTATTAATAATAGTGATAATTATACTAATATGATTACATGTTATTAATAGTAATATTAACGCTAAAAACAAATAATATAATAAGTAGATTATTTTTTATGAAATGATGCTAAAATCTAGGCTGGATTGAGAGTGCTTTGGAATTAAATATTAAGTTAGGAATATGTTGTAGTCTTTATTTAAATCCAGATCAAGTCTTGGGGCACCTCGGTGGCTCAGTCAGTTAAGCATCTGACTTCAGCTCAGGTCATGATCTCACGGTTTGTGGGTTCCAGCTTACCTCAGATTCTATGTGTCCCTCCCTCTCTGACCCTCCCCTGCTCATGCCGTCTCTATCTCTCTCTCAAAAATAAATAAAACATTTTAAAAAATTGTTTAAATCCAGAACAAGTCAATAAGCTGTGTAAAGAAAAGGGTTCAATTTTATTTTGTGGGAACTTAAATCATAATAGAGTAGTCTCAGGAAAATGGAATTGAATATGCAACATTTATCAGTAAAGTGAAAACAAAGAATGATGCATGAACATATTTTGAAAGAACAAGTTTAGGAAAGTTTGCTTTAAGCAAACAGTCTTTGATAATGGTTATTCCTAGATGAAACAACACTATTAAAGATTAGCCATTTCAGTAAATGACATAATCAATACATATTTGTTTGGTAGGCATCAAAGACTTACTACATTTTTGAAAGAATTAAATGGATGTTGGAATTCACTGGGAAAAACTAATTTCAAAAACACTTTTCTACTAAGTATATTGTTGCTTCTGTACACTCAATTGTAATGTCCAAATAAACTAATAATTTTAGAAATCAAGTATCTGTATTTCCCTCTTCCTGAGAATGGAGGTTATTATAAATCCACCAGAAAACCTCACTGCACACTTTCCATTACACTGAATATGTAGGAGTTACTAAGCGCCATCTACAAAATTATTGCACTGAGTTGTATCATAGTGGAGATCAATGACATCAAAACAAGCAAGTTATAGTTGAAGCTTTATTTAAAATCAACTTACCTTTTTTTGTGTCAATCTTTTCTTGTTTTTAAAGTTTTTAATTAATTCCAGTTGGTTGACATACAGTATAATATTCTGGTGTACAATATAGTAATTCAATACTTCCATAAAACCCTAGGTGCTCATCACAACAAGCGCACTCCTTAATCCACATTAAGTGGATTAAGTGACATTGCATACGTAACATTGTGTGTCAACTACACTCAAATAAAAAAATTAAAAGTATACTCATCTTATCAAAAGACACACCACATTCACAGAAATATAAAAAGGTTTGCCGTTAGTGGCCAAATACACACACACACACACACACACACACACACACACACACACACAATTAATGTATCTTTCTTGCACATTACCTTTAAATAAGATTTTCAATATTTATTGACTAGTGTACATCTTGTAGATGAAAAACACCAATTATAGAGGACGAAATAAGTTCAATAAAGGTGAGATTAGTAGAGATATTTTAGTTATATTGACATCAGTAAAGAATTTACCAATTTTAAAGACATGAATATCTCAATGTGAATCTACTATTTGCCCACATGACTTTTTAATTAGATTGTATCTCAAAGTATCATGTGGTCAACTGGGAAAGATAAAATTAAATGAAGATGTGCCTAATTACATATGCAGTCTTACATATGTGATAAAAAATAAAGAGAGAAAATGTATTGATTAAATAATAATTATATAATACCTAGTCTGGGAATTTGAGCAGAAATCACCCAAGCAATTTAGATGTAATGGCACACTTTGTGCAGTTTCTGTGTACCTGGTATCCTTATTAATATGTAAGACATAGCAAATTTCATCAACTATCTGGTTCTTATTAGAGCAAAGTGGATTAGAAACGGGATAAACTATACCTTGTTTTTTTAAAAAGTTTATTCATTTATTTTTAGAGAGAGAGAGAGCATGAGCAGGAAAGAAAAGAAAGAGAGGGAGAGAGAGGAAGTCCCAAGCAGGCTCCACACTGTCAGCACAGAGCCCAACGCAGGGCTCAGTGTCATGAACTGTGATACCATGACCTGAGCATACTAAACCAACCACGCGTCCCTCATTTTTTATTTCAAATTTTTATCATCACTAATTCCTTTAAAAAAATTTTTTTACCATTTATTTATTATTGAGAAACAGAGAAACACAGAGCATGAGCAGGGGAGAGACAGAGAGAAGGGGAGACAAAGAATCAGAAGCAGGCTCCAGGCTCTGAGCTGTCAGCACAGAGCCTGATGTGGGGCTCGAATCCACAAACTGCGAGATCATGACCTGACCTGAGTCGGACACTTAACTGACTGAGCTATCCAGGTGCCCCTATCATCACTAATTCCAACAGGAATTACATTCACAGTATCATGGAGATTTCTACCATAAAAGTGTAATGCTAACACCAATACTCGTTAAATATGGTATTATGACTATTAAGGCCAATCTATGAAATATGTTACATTTGCATGTAATTCAGTGAACCATACTCTACTAGGTATAACCAACCATTAATCAACATAATGCAATTCTTTCAGAAGTACACTAAGGGAAATTGAATTAATAAATTTTATCTGGCAATGTTTCTTCTATAGTGTTTCTAATTTCATGTTCCTCAATATATGTCTTATCACTTAAGTTCAGATTTTATGTAACCTTTTACATCTTTCTCAGTCTACTTTAATGCATCTTATATCTTGGTTTGTTGACTATATATACACACATATATAGAGAGAGATGTGGAAATACTGATAGAATCATATTCTGAGTCTGATTAATATGTTGGCAAAATACATTTATTTTCATCCTATCAGTACTGAAATCCACTGCATAAAATTGCAAAGGCCTGCCTCACAGTCTTGGATGGTTGTGTATAAGGGACATCCAGTAAATACAATAATAAGTGAAGGTGCATATGACAACCTGAGGGGGGATTTTAGAATAGAGGGCAAAGTAATTTTTTGAGGGGGTAGGTAGATGTAGTAAGAGAAAAAAATAATGTTAAAAAGAAAATTAGATTCTTTGTAAGATATATAAAGCAGGCAAAGCAAAAAGAAAGATCTTGGAATCTTGCAAGAAATGATTTATATGTATGGGCAAAATTTACTTATTTGTCACTGTCATAAAATTAGCAAAATTATAAACATTTTCCTTTGAGAATGATGTCTGTCTAAAGAACATATTAATTTGTCTTAAATGAATGAAGTGACTCAATGAGGGGGTGAAGTTTTCATAAAAGGCACATTAATGTACTGCTAGTTATAGTGGAAACAGCTGCAGTATATGATGAAAGCAACTTGACATGAAGTAAGAAGATGATTAAAACTGTTTCAGTCCTTTAAACCAGTAGTAAACTTGTCAGAAATCAATCCTTATTAAATGGAAATTTGACAATTATTTTTATAGTAAAAAATAAAAATAGAAAAAAAACAGGATGAAATCCAACCATTGTTTGATAGTGAAAAATATATATTACTGGGGCACCTGGATGGCTCAGTCAGTTAAGTTTCAGACTTTAGCTCAGGTCATGATCTCACAGTTCACAGGTTTGAGCCCCGCATCAGGCCTGGCTGCAGCCTGCTTCAGATTCTGTGTCTCCAATACTTGCCCCTCCCTGCTTGGTCTCTCTCTCTTTCTCTGTCTCTGTCTCTCTCTCTCTCAAAAATAAACATTTTTAAAAATTTTAAAAAATGTATATATTCCTAAAAATAATTTAGCAATATAGGAAAAGTCTTGGAGGAAAAAAACAGGACATAACATTTTGTGTACAATAGCACTTAAAATTTTGTTATTTATAACATACATATGCATATATTGAACTAGAAAATGTAACTGAAGTCACAGATAAAGCATATGCATCTTTGGTAGGATACCTAATTTCCTTTCAGGGTTAATGTTTTATAGTCACTTGACTGTAATCACAGTCTCTCCCTTCCCTTACGCAAATAGGTAGTACACGTCTTGTATGTTTGGGAACATTTGTAGTCCTGTTACAGTAGTGAACAAGATGAATAAAATATGTGCCATCATGGAAAAAGTGCAGGGGCTCACAGTAACATTTTCTGTAAGGGGCAGAGAGTAAGTATCTGTGCTGCGTAGTCTATGTGTATTTGTGTGTTTGTTTGTTTTGTTTTGTTTTCTTTAAACTCTTCACAAATGTTAAGAGCTTTTCTGAGATCACAGGCCATACAAAACAGGCTGTAGGTCCAATGTGGCACATAAGACCATAGTTTGCCTCCTCCTGACACAGTGCAGCGGTCATCAGTGCTTGTTTTGGTTGTCATTATCAGATTGGAACACTTACCAGGAGAGGGTCACACATGTCAGACAGCCTACAAATAGTCAGATAATCTAAGAAAATAACGAAGGTTAGTCCTTAGTATCCAATAAATCTTTTAAATGCCTGGCAGCCAGTTATACACTTGAAATACTTCATCCTAGCGATCGGAGTCTAAAACCCAACTTCATTGTACACATAAACACAAGTGATTTTTGAAAAGTCTTACTATTTACTAGAATATCTAAGAATAAAACTAGTATATTAAAAAAGGAGGACAGCTCTTTCTTGTTGCTGCTGTTGGGCGTCATCAGAAAGACTGACATAAAAATTGAATTACAATACAACACACTTGAATCAGTCTGCAATTGTAACTATCACATGCACTGTTATGTTCTTATTGAAGCTAAATTTTCTTTCTTCTAATGTAGTATCATTTTATTTTAAATAACTCTTGTCTTATTTGTCTTTATAATATAGTCTTTATAGTAGAGTAGAGTCAATCATATGCTTGCATACCCACTGTCATGAGCACACATAAGTGTGACATCATTTCTGAACTTTTTTCTTGATAATTTTGAATTACTTTAATGTAAATCAGATTCTATCCAGTTTATACTTTATTCTAAAAATAAATGGCATTGGTGGAATTAAAAGGAAGAAAAATAATGGATTTCTACTTTTGATTATCCTGTATGTATTTGTATATATTTAAGAGATTATTTTTCTACAGTTACATAAAACTGATTATAATTTGAGCTGTCTACCTGATAAATTTGCCTGTCAATGAGAAACAAAAAGTTATCTTCTAATATTCATTTAGCAGTAAAGGCTTCACAAAATAGTTTATCCTTTGTATGCTCATTTTTCTGAACCTTTCTGTGTTAGGTCTCTTCTCAGTTCATCTATTCACTTATTTGAAGTGTATTCACTTTCTTTGTAACATTTGTGAAACATTCAATGTTAATGTTTTATGTGTTCGCAACATGACAATGCCACAGAATTTACTAACTTAGAATCATACATGGCTTACTAGGTGTGTTTCTTAAATTAAATCATCTCTAATAAATGACAAATAATTTTAGTTGAGAATAAAAGTCATCAACTTTGATATGTAGGTGGTAACTTTGATATTCTTTTTTATCTTTAACTCATAAAAAACATGCTTCTCTGTGCCAGAATAAATAAGACCATCTAACAGTAAGTTCAAGCTTGTTTCTTTTATACCTCAATATTTTATTACTTGGCTAGATACTCCCACATGAAATCGTAGGGTTTGGGTTGGGATTAGCTTAATATCCTAGCTCGAAACCTTGTAGTGACCTCAAGAGAGATGAAATTACAAGAAAATTCAGAGACAAAGAGCCATTAGGTGAAAAAGGATATCAGCTAATGAGACTCATGTGGTCAAAAAGTACCTACTACTATGAAATTTATGAGGTTAGATTCTTTTTAGAATCCTTTTTTGTTTCAGTTCAGATTGAGAAGAAAATAGTACAATTCAAGCTACTCTTGAAACTATCCTTGTGATTCTCAGCTTCTAAATAGATACAATTTAGTATCCATTCCACAATGGAAAATAATGTTTCTTCTTCTAACGGTCTGTCAGACATTTTCCCAGGTCCCAGCTGTACATTAGGGAATAAGAAAAGGTTTTGCTTTTTTTTTTTTTTTTTTTTTTTTNTTCATATACATAGTAGGAGATAGGGATAAAGAGACATTTGATAAACACATAATTATAAAATTAAGTTTAATGTCACATTTAAAAAAAATAAGTATGACAGACTAGAAGACCTACTAATTGGTCAGGGAAGATTTCATTGAATCAGTGATGTCTGAACTTAGACTGAAATACAGGAAGGGGCCAACCATACCAGGACTTCCTATGCAGAAGAAACTGCCAGTGCAAATGCCCTGAGGCAGAAAAATTTGCAATATTCTAGAAACAGAGAGGCCTGTGAGGTTTCAGTTCAGTGACTACATTTGAGAGGGGTAGATAGAAAATATGTTTGAGAAGGTAAGAGGCAGAAACTACAAAGGGCATTGAAGAGCTAAGTAAGGAGTTTGGATTATATTTTAAATAAAATTGAAAGTTATCAATGTACTTTGAACAGTTGGGTATCATAATCCAGAAGTAGTCTGGAGAAATTTTTATAGTAGAGTAAGAATGGAAAAGGAAAGGCACTTACTAGTCTATTGCAATTATCCAAACAGACAATTCTGACTTAAGAGGAATGATAGCTATGTATAGGGAGTGAGCTAAAATTTTGGTCATAGAGTCACTAAAATTTGCACATACAAATATATAGGCTCCATAAAAGTGAAAATACATCAGCTTATAGACATTGTTAAATGAACAAGTAGTTTAGATATGGATAATGAAGGAAAAGATAATTCAACAATAATTCCTAGGTTTGGGACTTGAAAAACTATGTGAGTGATAATACTACTTTCTAAGAAGAATACAGGGCTTTTCCTCAGTCCTTTCATCTTTTAATGTACAGCTGCTATTCCATTGTCTTCTGATTTCCAAAACTGAAGATAGTGGAACTGAAAAGCTATTTATTTTAGTTTAAATTTGTTCTCTTGGATGTAAGTTCATGAATTTTTTCAGGATATGATTAGTTATAAAACGTTCCGCAGCAATCCTGTATGGAACTAGACAGACCCTTTGAACTAGAAACTCATACCTGAAAGTAGTTTTTTCAATATATTATGGATGACAAGAATGGAAAATTTTCAGCTCAATGCCAGATTAACTGAACAAATTCAGATTTATTATTACTTGAAGAAATAGGTGAACATAATATTTATGTATTAAACTGGATATAAATGAAAAAAAATGATAAAGTTATCTTAATTCACAGGATTTATTTTTATTTATGTATTTTAACTATTTTCATACATCAAAATACGTATGTAAAAACTAAACACTATTATATTCATATGTTGAAGATTACCAAATTAGTAAGATCTTTCATACTGAGTAAAGTAGGAACATGGGTAAAAGCCTATCCATATAAATATGTTGAAATATCTATGGGATATTTTAATTTCACATGTATTGCAGAGATGATGAAAATAGTTGTTTTGGAGTTTAAAGGCATAGTTCCCTGGAAGAGTTCTCAAAGAACAAACTACCTGGCAGTATTAAGTAGGGAAAGGTTACGGTGATGTCAATTCAATTTCTCCATTCTTTTATTTTCTCTCCAACAATCACTTGAAGTATCTTCTTTGCTAACTTTAAAATTTTGCATGTCTGAAGTTAAGGCTTTTTGAAACTATTTTGATAAATTATGTGTCTCTTGTATTTGATTTTACTTTTTTAATGCTTATTTATTTATTTTGAGAGGAAGAGAGAGTGGGAGAGAGAGAGAGAGCGAGCATGAGAGGGGGAGGGGCAGAGAGAGAGAGGGAGACAGAGAATCCCACGCAGGCTCCATGCTGTCAGTGCAGACACAGGTGCAGGGGTTGACTACAGATCATGACCTGAGCCAAAATCAAGAGTCTGATGCTTAACCAACTGAGAGACTCCAGCACCCCTCTCTTATGTATTTATTTTTAGATATGATAATTACTTATATTTTCCCATATTTTTTAAAGAAGCGGTTTTCAGAGACATCCCTTATGAAGACTAAGTAGCTTATAGATGTGTAGCTTATTCCTCTATTACTAAATATATTTAAATTTGTACAATAAGGAAGACCAAATTGATAGTAAGTGTGGCACCTTGGCATTTTTTTCTCATGATTTCATATACAACATGGATAACATTATATGTTGTAAAATAGCAAAGGATATGAAGTAGAACAAATGTGGAAACAAATGACTGAGAGCAAACCAAACCAGATTTCTCAGTAAAACTGAAGAACCAGGGATGCCTGGGTGGCCCAGTCAGCAAAGCAAACAACTCAATTTCAGCTCAGGTCATGATCTCATGGTTCTTGAATTCAGACCTCATGTTGGGCTCTGAGCTGACAGCATGGAGCCTGCTTGGGATTCTCTCTCTCTCTCTCTCTCCCTCCCTCTTGATCTTCTCCTCCCCTGCTTGCTCTCTCTCTCTCAAAAATAAATAAACATTGAAAAAAACTAAAAAAGTATATTGGTTGGAAAGAAGTAATACCAATAGAAGAAAAAAAAGTTCTGATTTATGCAAAAGGCCTTAAAATATGGGCTTTGTTGAGTCCTTAAAAGAAGTATTCAGGGGCATCTGGGTGGCTCAGTCAGACTTTAGCTTAGGTCATGATCTCACGGTTTGTGAGTTCAAGCCCTGCATTAGGCTCTGTGCTGATAGCTCGGAGCCTGGAGCCTGCTTTGGATTCTGTGTCTCCCCGTCTGTATGCTTCCCCCACTCACACTCTGTCTCTCTCTCTCTCTCTCAAAAATGAATGAACTTTTAATTTTTTAAATAAAAAAATAAAAGAAATATTCAGATTGATGATACATATAAATATAATAATAAGTGGAAATGTAATTATGAATATTATATATTTCAAATAATTTTTATTATTTACTCTAAGTATGTGTGTGTATATATAGATGTTAAAGACTGAGCTAGATTGTATATTGTAGTAAAGTTGTGAAATATAGTTGCTTACAATATTTTATTCTCAATAAGGAAATGCTAAAAAAGAAAATTCCTTCACTAACAAAATACCACTGTTCTATTCTAGGCACTAACAGACACCATTTTCCATATCAAGAATAGAATTAGAGCAGAGTGCCATATTTCCCAAGTATGAAAGATGACTAAGATGACTCCAGAGCACCAGTCAGTTTCTCTGCTGTCAGCAAAATCAGCGGGGGTGCCAGCCAAGAGCACTGAGGCTGGTTAAAAGCATAAATGTTTCTAGAAAAGAACATATTTTGAAGGGAGATATTTTCGTTCAACATTCTGCAAAACTTACCTTCTAAATATGAACATGAAGAAGGCCTAGCTCTAGAGATTATGAAATAGGATATGACAAGGAGATTGGAGACCCTGTATATTTAGGGAAATTATCAATGACAACAATTAAAGTCATTCTGTCAAGGGAGTCATACCTCAGGTGTTATCTGCAAGGGATTATCCTTCAAGGTACATCATATCTTGCTCTAAATCAGAGTGAGCTTTTTGAGTATAAATAAGTATATTTTATCTGCAGAGTCCTGTTTTAAAATTACAATATATGAGCATATATAGATTTAGATATACATAAATATACATGTTATACTTTATATAGTATTTCATGGAATAATCCACATTTTAATAATTATCACATTTTATAATTCATAAAGCATCAATAAATTTACTAACACACAGTAGAAAAATGAAAATAATTACCATATATAGTTCGTTTAAATATATCGTTTTGATGTGGTTTGAAGTGTTGGGGTTTGGAGCCAATGGCCAAGAAAGAATTCTTAAGTTGTCTTTGGTATAAAAGGCAGTTTTATTAAAGCAGAGAAAAGGACCCATAGGCAGAAAGAACTGCACTGGGGTTGTGATGAGTGACTGGTTATATACTCTTAAGTTGGGAAGGGGTTACTGACAGCACAAGCCTCCAAGGTATTTTGGAAACAAGTTTCCAGGATCCTGAAGGGGCTAACTATTGTAAGGAAAAGGTAATTTATTGTTGTTTAGCAAAAAGTAAGTCATGAGACCCTTCAGATGTATATCAGTGGGCCCATTTCTTGGAAGATAATTGCTAAATAGTATCTAGCAGTGGAGAGATAAAGGACGTTTCCAAAGGAATGTTTATATGTTAAAGCAGACTTACAGGATCTTGGAGATCCAGGCTAAGGTTACTTTTGCCCTTAGCAAAGTGTCATCATCAATGCAGCTGAGTTCCTAGAGGAATGTCATTCTGCTTGTTGTAAGGACTTAACAATGACCTGTAAATAATAGGGGAATTTTTTTTTCTTTTGACTTTGTTTCCTATATCATTCTCTCCCTGGACAATTTGGACCCTTAAATCTTTTTGGTGGCTGAGGGTGTAAAGTCTCATTTTCTGTTAACTTTTTCTGCTGAACAGGGGCATAGAGATGTCTCTACCTATGATATGTATATATACACACACTATATATACACTATATATAAGCTCATCTATATCTATATCATCTCTATCTCTATCTCTGTCTCTATCTATCTCTATCTCTATCTCTATATCTCTATCTATCTCTATCTCTGTCTCTATATCTATATATGAGTTGCTCAAGGTAGAGGCAGTTGAATCCAAGGGAGACCACACGTATGGCATGTATATATCTGCCTGAGTGGAAAGGGTCATCTGTTGGCTTGAACTTCTAACAGCGAAGGAGTCTTGGCACTAATTGGAGAAGAGACATGGAAGAAAACAGTAAAACATGATCAGAATAAAATATTATAAAGGAAAATATTTTTTTAAAAAGGCTGGTTATTAAGGTGCCTGGGTAGATTAGTCAGTTAAGCATTTGACTCTTAATTTCAGTTCAGGTCATGATCTCAGGGTTGTGGGATTGAGCCCCACATGGGTCTCCAGGCTCAGCATGGAATCTGCTTAAGATTTGGATATTTTATTGATCATATGACACACTGGCAGGCTATGGTGAAAGATGAGGTAGAGCTGATGATAAACCTTAGTGAAAATATCAGAGCCAAGACTGAAATCTAGTACTCTTAATGTCTGACCAAATTTCATCTTCTTGAAATTGAAGCACACAGTCAGAAGCCCATTTACTAAGATTCAGTGTTGATTCTTACCCTTTTTTCAAACAAGGCTTTCTTATGTAGATTGAAGTTCTCTTTGATGCCAAAGAGTAGATTTGTTGAAATTGTATTTTTTTTGGTATGCATTTGTGCAACTCTGGGCAAGCATTAGAGTGCTGGACAAGTTTCAATAGCAGTTTCTGGTACCATCAAATTCTCCCATGAAAGTGACCGCAGCAATTGGCTTGGCTTGTCAAAGACATATAATGAGAAAAAATGAGATGAAACATAAGACAGTCAAGTTGCTCAGTTGGCTTGCGTACAAAATCATGAAACATCCCAGAATATTTACATCATAACTTCTCTAATCCTTTAATTATCACGTTATATCTTTGTGTTTTATTATGTTTTTAACAAAGTCTTTATTTTTCATATATACTTGTGTAAGCTCACGGATTTTTTTTCTTTCATATGTATATTCACATGACCAGGGATTCTTGGATTTTCTTCCTGTTTGACTGGAATAGGATTTTTGAAAACTACTCTTTAAAAACCTTAAAATCATGAATGTACATCTGGTTGATATTTCACAATGCTGCAGGATTACTAGGTAGTGAATCTGTCTCTCTACTGGAATTCTTATTTATACTATCAACATAAACTAAGTACTCATGAACTAAGCTATAGTTAGAACCACGTTCTTTATTGGAAATTTTTTATGTATGAGGAATTAATCCTTGTATCTTCATGTTCTGTCTCACCATATTTTCAAATGTGTTAACTCAAGATTGCTAGAAATACAAAAGATGCTGAAATTGAAGTTATGAAAAACATGGGAACTTTTACTTAGGTATCTAACCTATATAATTTTCACCATTATCTGTGTTTAGAACAAAAGGTTCTTGTATACAATTGTCTTCCATTCTATTCTTTTTATTGTAAGTACAATTTGTTGAGAATACTACCTCAGTTGGTTCTAATTTCATCTTTATCCATTCTAATTCTCTTACTCTGCTCTTCGGTTGCACTTTTTATTTTTGTGTAGTTTAATAGTTAAGAACTTTCACATACACTATTTAATTATCCAAGACTTGTGGTTATAAAACATTTATATTATTAATGGATCCAAAATTTATTTCTATAGCCACAAGTTTCATATTAATTTATCAAATTACATACCTAGATTTCTAAACTAATTTGTTAAAAATTAACTCATCATTTAATCCCACAAGAGTGATGATGGCCATATAGTCCTTATTAGCATACTTTATCCCTTGATACTGTACTTGTTACTTAAATAAGATTTAAGAATAATTCTATACTCCACTGGCATATATCACTTTATTCAATAAAAATGTTCTGCTTTTAGCTATTTCAGTACTCTCAATTTCATCACTTTTTCTGTAGTAACTACTATTTTATTATTTATACTTTCACTAAGATTTTTTAGTTAATTTAAAAGTCTAAAATGTAAAATGTTGATCCATAGGTAGGGACATCTCTAAGGGCCTATTCAGCAGGAAGTTACAAAAAAAGATAAGACCTTTCACACAAAACAACCTTATATTTTAAGGGTCAAAACTATTCAGAGGGAAAATGATGATGAGAACAAAGGCAAAAGAAATGTAGATAAAATTAAATTTCCTTACAGTTTGCAACCTATATTGGTAAATAACTGAGTCAGGCAGAGTATGACATTCCTCAAGAAACTCACAACTGTCTTTTATCTTTATTTAAATTCAAGTTAGTTAGCATGCAGCATGGTCTTGGCTTCAGGAATAGAACCCAGTGATTCATCTCTTTCATATGACACCCAGTGCTCATCCAAAAAGTGCCCTCCTTAATGCCCATCAGCCATTTAACCTCCCTCCCCCACTCACCTCCCTCCAGCAACCCTCAGTTTGTTTTCTGTATTGAAGAATCTTTTATGGTTTGCCTCCCTCTCTGACTGATGGATAAAGAAGAAATATCATATCCAACAACACAGATAGAACTAGAGTGTATTATGCTAAGTGAAATAAGTCATTCAGAGAAGGACATATCATATGATTTCACTCATATGTGGAACTTGAGAAACACAACAGATGAACATAGGAAAATGCCGGAGGCCGAGCCGGCTCTGGCAGGTCCAGGGGTCGCTGAAGGATGGACGGTGTCGGCGAAAGAGAAAGAGAGTGAGAGAACCCCTGAGATTCTTTCTGATCACCGTGCAGGCATCTATGTCCTGTCGGTTTTTGTATCTTTATTTAAAGGTTCAGCAACAAGATGAAGTCATAGAAAGGAATTTCTTACAATGGGAGGCCTTTTGTGATATCAATAGTAGAATTATTCCGAGCAAGGAAATAACAGAATGTTCTTAGTAAAAAACAGGATAATATATAGGTCAAATTGTATATAGATAAGTTAGGAGTATTTTGTCTGGCTCTCAAGAGGATGAATGTTTCTGAATTGGTTTGTTTGTGGAGACTAACATGCGGACCCTGAATGGGTCAGTCTTTTGCCCCCGGGTTATGTTTTAGCTACTCGTATCTATCCTCATCCCAGCTGCCAGTGTAAGAGAGGGTGTTTGTGGAAAGTAGGCCTTGAGGAAGGGACTGTTATGTTTCACCAATTAGCAAAGATATATGTGGTAACTATGTTTTGCTCTTAACCCCAAAATAGGCCCTTGGTTTCAGGGCGAGGCTCAATTGTAATTCTTGTGTTCTTAACCCCCCAAGTCTCGGATCTGCAAGGCCCATAGGAAGAGCCTTTTGACAATCACCCACAGAGCTTTCATCTAAAATCTCTTTTGTAAAGGGAGGAATATGCTTTTCCTTATGAGGTATCTGTATTCTGATATGGAATATTATGAGGCCTGGTCAATACCAGCAGGCTTATATCCAACATGAGCCAATAGTAGCAGAAGGAGATACCAGTTGTGATTCTCATGGCAGGAGCTGCAAACATTGCCACTTTTTTGCTGTGATTGCCATCCAGAGAGGCTGGTGCGGCTCCTGGCAGGAGACGGGAAGGAACTCACAACTGTTTAATGCTAATGCTTAGCTACAAGCAAAAAGCAACCTTAGCTTGAGAATAGCCAGAGCTGTAGGACCCTATAAGTTTTCTTTAACATATGAAAATCATTTTGGAAATTTCCTTTATCTCTCTACCCTCCCCAACTTAAAAGGATATAATCAGTCACTCCTCACAATCCCAGTACAGCTCTTTCTGGCCATGGGTCCTGTTGCTGTGCTTTAATAAAAATGCATTTTGCATCAAAAACGTAATTAATAATAATAATGGCCAAGATATAAGAATTCTTTCCTATATAAAGGATTAAAGGGGCGCCCGGGTGGCTCAGTCGGTTAAGCATCCAACTTCGGCTCAGGTCATGATCTCACCGGTTCGTGGGTTCGAGCCCCGCATCGGGCTCTGTGCTGACAGCTAGCTCAGAGCCTGGAGCTTGTTTCAGATTCTGTGTCTCCCTCTCTCTCTAACCCTCCCCTGATCACGCTGTCCCTCTGTCTCAGAAATAAATAAAACATTAAAAAATAAAAGGATTAAAATAGTTGTTCTGGATTAACACATATCTCAAAACTCTCATTTAAGTTGTCATGCTCCTGACATTTTTCTTTTCCACCATTTACAGATGGCTTTCAGGGTGACTGTTCTTATCTGTATTATACTCATAAAAATGAAAAGAACATGGAGAATCATTCATGGAACACTTAGTGGAAATACCCCAGAAATTGTGCATGCCATTTCAGCTCACATATACAAAGTAATGACTAAATAGACCTCTCTAGACTTAAAAACCATAACTTCTCAAAAACCTGTGGACTTGAAACAAAATAAATATAAAATATTAAACAAAATCTGATGCAATAATCTAGCTAGACTTTGTGTAGGAAGCAGGCATTCTTGGCCATAAGTAAGGACTCTTGGAAGGGGTAGAGGTAAAGAAAACTACAAATGTTTATTTTCGACAGAATATCTAAGCAAGTTTTATTCTTAGTCCCCCTGATATGGGACTCGAGCCCATGAACCATGAGATCATTACCATAGCCAAAGTCAGACCCTTAATGGATTGAGCCACCTAGGTGTCCCTATAGAGACAATTTTGGATCCATGTGGAAGCAATACAAAACAAGTGGAAAATAAAGAATGAATGAAAGGAAGGAGTGGAAGAACAGAAAACTTTTGAGTTAGAATAAGAAAACTGAATCCACAAGATGTAGGAATGTATCTAGTGATAAAATACTTGAGCCAGTAAAATCAACAATTAGAATAGTAACTAATGTTATGGGTAATATACTTTATAAAACATCCAAAGAGATTTTATCTTATTTTTAATTTTTATTATGATATAATTGATATATAACATAAGATTAAGTATTCAATGTGTTGATTTGAAACTTATGTACTGCAAAATGATTACTATCTCTTAGTATTAGCTAACACCTCCATCACCTCAATTAATTACCATTTCTTTTATGTGGTGAGAACATTTTAGATCTGTCCTTTCAGCAAACACTAGAGTGCCCAAACTTATTCATCTTATAACTGAAGTCTGTACCCTTTGACCAATGACCCCCATTTCCCCTACCCTTCCACCCCTGGTAACCACCATTCTACTCTCCCTGTCTATGACTTTGACTCTTTCAGTTTCCACCTCTAAGTGATACCATAGAGTATTTGTCTTTCTCTGGTTTATTTCATTTGGTATCATGTCTTCAAGATTCAACCATATTGTTGCAAATGGCAGGATTCAATTCCTTCTCATGACTAAATAATATACATGCATACACTCATACATACCACATCTTAATCTGTTCATCCATTGACAGCCACTTAGTTTGTTTCCATATCTTGGCTACTGTGAATAATGCTGCAATGGACATTGGAGTGCAGATATCTTTATGAGATCTTGATTTCACTTCCTTTGGATATATACCCAGAATTGGGATTGCTGATTAAAAGGCTTTAAAACTAATATGCAGAAATAATTTGAAGAGCTAAAAGAAGTCATTTATAAGATATAGGAAAAATTATTACTGAAATTAAAAATGCATTATGTGGAATAAAGTATGGTTTTGAAAGAATTAGAATTGGATAATTTACCTATAATTTCATTGCCATTAAGAGGTAAAAAAATTATAATAATGAATAGTTGATAGATATGAACAAAAAATTTAAAACTCATGATATCTGTGGTGTTTTGTTCTTTTGAAAAAACAATGCTCATATAAATATCCTCATACTTATCTTGTTGTTTACCTATTTGTGGAACTTCTCAAAGATTTATATTCAGTACTGAAAATGGTGTATTAGAATATATACTTTTTTCTTAAATTTTATTTTTTAAATTGTTCTTTAATATATACACATGAAATTTACATCCTCATAGTGAGTTTTTCCCCTACATTTTAATAACAATTAGTATCATGAGGGTCTTCCCCAACCTTTAGCAGCTAGACTTAAAATGGAATCTCATGATTTTACAGTATTTTACATATTGATAAGAATGTCATGAATCAAAAACTAAGTTCTATGTGCTGGAGGTCCAAAATATAAATGACTGAATTGCATTTTCAACACAGAATCTAGGAAAAATAACCAGGTAAATCTGAAGGGAAATAGATAAAGATAAGTAAAGGCACTAATTGAAATGGAAATCAATAAAACCAGGAGTTTATTCATTGAAAAGTCTAATAAAATTAATAAACATAGAGGGACTGATAACTTTAAAAAGAGAGAAAAAACTAAATAATATTATAAAAAATACTGAAAAACTGCAGATTTAAAAAATTCTTTGTGAACATCTTGAGCGTTTTCATGCAAGTGAATTAGTAATAAATAGATAATAAAAGTCAGTAGTCATACCCTAAGTTTTACCAAATTTTCACAGAATGGATAATCACTGTATTTAAAACTATTTCACACAGTAGAAAAAATAAATAAAAATACCATTATATTACAAAACTTTTATGAACTTGATTATAGACTTTCTCCACAAGGGAATCATAAAGAAAGGAAATTATAAACAGATCTTCTTATGGACATAATTTTATTATAAGCATTAGCCTGTTGAACTCGGCAGTGTTTAAAAAAAATATGTTGAAGAAAGGAAAAAAATAAAATTCACCATTTGAAGATGACATGATATTATATGTAGAAAACCCTAGCATACCAAATCACTTTAACAAGTCAAGGGTAGAAAATACATTGAAGTCTGGGAAAAATGAGACTTTCAAGAAACTTCATCAAACAAAACTCTGATCAATCCAAGAATGAATAAAACATCAACTTCTCTTATTAGCCAGTATGTCCAAGGTCTTCCTTCTAAATGTTTTTGTAATAAATAAAAAAGGCAATTATTGGGTCCCTGAGTGGCTCAGTCAGTTAAGTGTTGGACCAGCTCAGGTCATGATCCCCAGGTTCATGAGTTCAATCCCCACATTGGGTTCTGTGCTGACAGCTTAGATCCTGGGGCCTGCTTTATATTCTTTGTCTCCTCTCTGTGACCCTGACCTACTCATGCTCTGTCTCTCTGAAAAATAAACATTAAAAAAAAAAGACAATTATAAAGTGTGAGCATATCTGCCACCTTTACTGAAATACTCAAGATGTTTGCTTCACATTCAGCTTTTTTTTTTTTTTAAATTTTTTTAATGTTTTTTTATTTATTTCTAGGAGAGAGAGAGACAGCGTGAGCAGGGGAGGGCCAGAGAGAGAGGGTGTCACAGACTGAAACAGGCTCCAGGCTCCGAGCTGGCAGTCAGCACAGAGCCCGACGCGGGGCTCGAACCCACGAACCGTGAGATCATGACCTAAGCGAAAGTCGGACGCCCAACCGACTAAGCCACCCAGGCGCCCCGCTTTTTTTTTTTTTTTTAATGTTTATCTGGCATATACTAGGAGTTCCAAAAATATATGGAGCATGAATTGATTGATGCTATCCGACAAAATAATTATAAAGAATATGAGTTACAGCTTATATTTCATAAGCATTTTCAGAAATTTTGCTCAGTTAAGCATTTTCTATAGGGCCATACTGATCATGGTATTCAGGATATTATACAAATACAAGGGTGGTGTAGTTACACAGGTTTAATCATTGTAGTCTTCACTAAAAAGAACCCTAATTTTATGTTAACTATCCCTCAATGTAGAAAAAATGAAAAACAGATCTCTACATCTAGGCCAGATTTGTGTATCCTGAGATACAGTGTGTAACATGTATCAGAAGGAAGGAACCCTTATTTTATGGAAAAAGATGTGTTAATGAACAGATAGGTAACTTTTCATAGGCCTGTCAGCATTTTATAGTTCCACCTGGTAAAAAAACTAAAGTTTGGAATCAGGACCTTTATAGTTTGAGAATTATAATTTTGCCTATGTTTTAATAAAATAGAACATTCTTATTCTAACCAATTTCTTGCTGATTCAACAAAGCAGTTTGTCTGGGTGTCAGGGAAGAGAAGTGTATGGGGACTTAGAGATGCAGCTAAGGGACTTGCTCACTCTTGATTTTGAACATGAATATGTAAATCTAGAAGTTAAAATATGCTATGATTTATTTCTCTTCTTAAATACACAAATATGATTAATAAAAGTGCTTGTTGACATTTTAATTATCTTGTAACTTTAGACATTTCCAGAAAGCATTTGATGGCTTGAAAAGCAGTGACTATTTTCTTAGCAGTGTATGAGAGCTGATTGATTTTCAACAAACAGTTTTTCCTTTGATGAAATCAACATTAATTTTCTCTTCATAAACTATTTACCTGTCAGAGTGAACAAACATTCTATCAAATGATTGCATCACTTTTCATTTCATTCTTAGTAGAAATAATATATTGCTGAGAGATAAGGTGGGAAAAAATTCTAAAAAACAACTATCTTCAACTAAGAGGCATTAATTGAATGTATAATTCCATTACCTGTTTGATGCTCTCAATCCTATATCAACTACCATTTCATTGAAATAAGCATTTGTAGTTCTTTATCCCATATCCTATTTTTGGAATGAGTTAAAGGGTAGTGAACATATGAGATAGGAAATATCATCGGTTGAAATCATTTATATAGCTAAGAGCACAGTTACTGACATATAGTGAGCCCTACAGATTTTGTAACATTGTGTCGCAAAAGTATAGAAGTATGTAGGGACTAATGCATATATGAACAAATATGTATATAGGGACAAATATGTACCTAAAGATACAGCTATAGTACACATCTGTAGTCCACTTTGGTGTAAGTTTGTACAGCCACACACACATGTAGTGCACAGTATATGTGTGTGTGTATATATATATATATGCACCATATATATGTGTGCATATGTATGTAGTGCATATTAATATGTGTATATATACATACAGACACTGTTCATATGCTATTATACACATAATAATTCAGAAACAGTATTAGCTAAATTTTATTTTCTGATCACTTGAAAACTACTATAAACTGGTATTTAAATATAAACAGTGTTATTGTTATTAGGATTATTTTAAGCATTATAAAATCCATAGCTGATCTTTTTTCTGAACATTGATAATTGCCTATATAAATTTATAAATTGTGAGGGGAGAAATATCTTAATAGCACTTGGGACTATGTGTAAAAATTATATATTTATTTAATTTCCCAAAACATCATATTCCCTGGTCTTTTTCAATAAAATAGAGTTTAATGTACCCACAGATTTTATATATACACGTCTTCAAATTTTAATGCAGAACTAGTCATGACTAGCTCCAGAAATAGCAACAGAGTAAAAATATATAATGTTGCAAGACTTAGTGGTTGGAGAAATCAAATTTTGGAATGGAAATTTGATTTTAAAGTAAATGCTAAAATCCTTGCTATGACAGATGGACTCAGCAGCCTCAGAGTGGGCCCCTGCTGTCTCTGTCACACTCTTGGCTGCCTTGTGTAGGCTCCAGCCCTTAAAGCAATAATGGTTCCTGTGGAGGCAGAGGGAAAATGCACACCTCAAATAGCTACAAATGGTATAAGCCTACCTAATTAATATGTACCCTCAGATTCTTAACCACTAGTAATTCACCTTAAAGTTATGTCAACTGTTAAAAAAAAGTTGGATTGGCTACAATAGAATGCCATATAAAAAATGATTCTATAGCTTTACATATATTACATCTTTCAATAAAGATGTAGTGCTTCCACAATTCTTGATAAGACTAGCTCTTTAAAACAGCGAAATATGTGTATTGCTGTTGCAATGAATGAAACTGTAGCTTATAATTAACAGTTTGGGAAATAGGAATGACTGTATCTGTATATTTCTGAGGGAAAAGAGGATTAGAATATAGACAATTGTTTCCGGTGTTGGAGCAATTTAAACTTCTTTTTTAATATTTTCAATCATATTTACCATTGAAAACACAGAACTTACTACCTGACACATTTATGATAACCAAAATTGTATCTATACAACATCAAAACAATGGAAAACAGACAGGCCAAATAAAATAGAATTCTTGGCATTTTTGTGAAAAAAATAAGTGGTGCCTAGATAGAATTTATCTTTTTACAATATAGTTGCCTTTAATTATGTAGAGGTTATAAAAAATGTGAGAGAAGATTAGGGAGAAAAAATTAACCCGTCTCTGATATAAATATTTAATAATTCTTTACTTGATTTTTCTTTTACTATTTTAATAAATTATGATGTAATATGGTCAGAGCAGTACCTAGAACGTGACACAACAATGATGGTATATATATATATAAATCCAAGTAAATAAGTCACAAGGTAATCGTAGTTGTCTAAGCACTGCTACCTTGTGCAAAGGCAATATGTAATCCTTCTAGCATCCCCCAGGGAGTGTGCTGGGGGCCCACAGTAAGACGACCTGTGTTCTAGTGGGAGATCCTGAGCTCTCCTTCTCATTCTCCTAGAGGGTACTCGTGCATTTACAAAGGCATTCATGAGAACCAGTGAGGAGAGAAGTGGCTTACTTGGGTACCAGGCAATATGGGTTTAGATACCAGCTGCTTGCAGTAGTTGTTTGAAAAACATCAGGTGCCCAGCACCTGGAGGATTTGATGTAGGTGAAAACTTGAGTTCAAATGAAATTGTCCGGGCAACCTACAGGG
Organism: Crocuta crocuta; assembly: GCF_008692635.1. Lineage (NCBI taxonomy): Eukaryota > Metazoa > Chordata > Mammalia > Carnivora > Hyaenidae > Crocuta > Crocuta crocuta. The sequence goes on from NW_027532605.1 coordinate 7,739,705, forward strand.
AGCTTTCTGGGTCAGCTTCAGACATTATTGAAACCTGTCTTTAGAGATTACAACAAAGTTACCATAGAGTTACTTATAAAATCCAAAATAAGCATTTTGATACTTAAAAGCCCAAAACTTAGGGTGCCTGGCTGGCACAATCAGTGGAGTGTGTGAAGCCTTGATCTCAGGGTTGTAAGTTCAAACCAAACATTGAGTGTACAGACTACTTAGGAATAAAAATCTTTAAAAAATAATATAAAATAAAAGCACAAAACTTAAAAGTCAGTATGTTTATTTTTTTAGGAAAACATACTCAAAACACACATTATAATTAAACAGTTTAAGTAATAGCATCTTTACCATCCATTATTCTACACTATTAATTAAAGAAAGCATTCCCTTGAACCATCTCTAACATTATCCAGCTTATACTTTATTTTCATGATTTCATTACTATAGAAATTAAAATATGAAAGCTTATATATTTTCTAAGTTAATTCATTGATCTATTAAACTGAATAATTTATTTTACATGTTGGTCAGTATTACTATTTCTACAATAGCAATATTCTCATTACCAAACATTAATTAAATTATTTTAATTTATTAACTATTAATAAAATAATTGCCATTTAACTGTTTTCCCATTTCAAATATTTTAAAGAGGAGATATTAAGGAATAAAATAATCTTGAGACCCTGAAAACTAAAAGAGTATATATTCTTACCAGGTACTGCTACTTATCTAAAAAAATGAAAAGGTACAAAAATGTTGTTTATGTGACTTTCTTTTTCTCTCATCTGATATATTAAGAAAAAAATTTAAAATTATATAAAAGTAAAGAGAAAAATAGAGTGAGATTTCCTTTCTTTAGAGATTATAATATAAAGAGAGTTACATTTATTTATACTTAAAATAGGCATTTTGACATTTAAAGACAAAAACCTAAAATTTGGTATGTTTATATTTTCAAGCAAACTAAAAATACACAAATACTACTAAGGAGCTATTGTCTCATTTTCTGCATCATGTATTGCTGTTGGGGTGATTTGTTTTCTGCGACCCAAAGCATAACCTTTGCCTTTTCCTTTATATAGAATTAACCAAGGTTTTTTTTTCTTAATAAATTGATGAAGACTTCAGTTGTCAGTTATAAATCCAGCCACACATCTTGATAACCTCTTTCAAATGGATGGATGGATGGGTGGATGGATGGGTGGATGGATGGATTAAATCTTGAATATAAAGGAAACAACTATTTTGAAAGAACCAAGGACAGGGCAGAATTTTAGGGAATTATAAGACCAAAATCTGCATGAAGTTAGAAACAAAGAAAAGCTAACTAGATAAACGCAGCAATATGAATTTATTCTGCCCCAAGGGTATTTGTTTACTATCTTGCACTCGGTCTTTAATTTCATGGACTTATAAAGAAGAAAGAAGGAAGCTGTAAGCAAGCTAAGGCCACCTTGAAGAAGTGCCCACAATTCATTAAATGGAGAACACAATGAACAGCACTCTCAAGAAAAAAGAGAACAGAAATAGCCACTTTTCCTCCCAGAAGAAGGCAACAAAAGTTATCTTATCAATGAGTAGAGGAAAGAAGAAATTAACTCATCTCGGAGAATTGTTTAGTCAGAAGCCAGCCTTAACACAGAATTGCAGCCTAAGTTCAAATTCTTTATGGGACCTTCCTTCCTCTAAAATCTCAAACTATGAATGTTGTTATAAAGTTGACAAGGACTGGTAGATTCCTCAGGTTTCTGGCAGAAGTAAACAAAATAAACTCTGAAGAAAAATCGTGATAAACGTCATGATTGACTTAAAAGAACTTCTTCAAATAATTTTTTTCAAGGAAAATGAGCATAGCTGAGTACATAATTAAAGGCAATGCAAGAAAATGAGGCATATGAACAAGAAACATTAGAAACATCCTTACCTATAATGCTACAATTGTTTTATAGGTTGGAATTCTCAGGTACAGAAAACAGTAATGGATTCAGTACTTTTAAAAATAAAAAATAAACATGAAAGAAATGGTTATATAGTTAAGAATTTTAAGGATATAATGATGTATTATAAGGATACTATATATATATAAATGGATTAATGGATATATATAACTATGTAATATATAACTATATAATCCATTAATCCATTTAAATATACTCTCTCTTGTGGTGCCTGGGTGGCTCAGTTGGTTAAGCATCTGACTCTTGATCTCAGCTCTGGTTATGATCTCATGGCTTGTGAGTTTGATCCTTGCATGGGTCTTTGCACTGACATTGTGGAGCCTACCTGGGATTCTGTCTCTTTCTCTCTCTATCCTTCCCCTGCTTGAGCCCTCTCTCTCTCAAATATATAAATAAATCTTCAAAATTATAAAAATAAATATACTCTCCCTACATAATATATAAAATATACTATATTAAATAAGTAAGGGTGCCCAGGTGGCTTCAAAGTCAGGTAAGTGTCTGAGTCTTGATTTTGACTCAGGTCATGATCTCACGGTTGTGAGATCAAGGCCTGTGTCTGGTTTCATGCTAGGCATGGAGCCTGCTTAAGATTCTCTCACTTTCATTCCCTACCTCTCCCCTACTTTCATTCTGAATGTCTCTCAAAACAAAAAAATAAATAAAAATAAAATTAAATAAATACTCTTATTATAACAAAATAGGATATCCACAATAGGAAAGCATAACCATAGATATTACTAATTCTAGATTTAATAATACATTCAGTTGAGAATTGGTGAACTGAAAGTAGATGTTAAAAAACTCAATAGAATGTGGCACAAAAAGATAAAGAAATGAAATATAGAAAATTTAAGGGATTCCAAACACAGAGTGAAAAGTTCTGTCTTCTAACTAATGAAAATTCCAGAAAGAAAAAGGAAAATGAGAAAGAGACAACACTGTGCTCACTTAATTGTCATGAGTTGGTAGCACTAAAGGTGATGGAAAACTATACTCAAAAGACTACTTGTAAAATAATTATAACTGTCCAATTGTAAACTTAAGAGTATCTTACATGACTAAGGAATAGGAAGAAATAACAGGGTTTTTTGTTTTAGTTTTTGTTTTTTTTTTCATTTAGGAAGTAAGTTTCTTTGACCTTGTAAATGAGAGCTAAAACACTTTTAACTTGAGCTGAATGAAAAACTATTAAATGATCTTGAATAGTGGACTGAAAGTCAATGGGTTCTGCCTTTGAGGGCATTATGCTAAGTGAAATAAGTCAGACAGAGAAAAACAAATATTACATTATATCACTATTATATAGAATCTAAAAAAGTCAAACTCAAAGAAACAGAGTATAGAGTGGTTATAATAGGAGTTAAGAGTGGATGGGAGAAATGGGGAGCTACTGGCCAAAGGGTACAAACTTCCAGCTAGAAGATAAACAAATTTGGTACAGTGATTAGCAAGACAATTATAGCTAATAATATTGTATCATATAGTTGAATTTTGCTATGAAAGTAGATCTTAATATTTTAATAATTTTATAATTTATAAATGTATCAAATGAACACATTAAACATATACAATGTTGTGTGTCAATTATATCTCGATAAATCTGGAAAAGGAGAAAAGAAAGGTTCTGCATTTATGGGTAGCTCTTAATTTCTACTAAGGATATGTTCATACTAAGGAGTTTAGCATTATTTTGTAATTTTTCAGAGTAATTTCAATTTGTATCTTAATAATATCTTGCTGGGCTTTAGAAATTAGAATTACATCAAATTTATCTAATATGTGGATATATATTATGATAGTGCACATGATATATGTTTTCATTCCTATATTCTTAAAATGCAAAAGATAGTAGGTGTTATTTTATCTATTAATCTGTGTATGATCTATGAATTTATGATACAGATATATCAAGAGATGATTCACAATTCCTCTCATGAATGATAAGGTGACACAGCTATTTTGTTCCACTGATAAAATAAACAGTAACACAATAAATATAGCTTCATATTAGATCTAGCTATTTTCAGAAGTATATTCAACAGCATTCAGGTAGTGTTTGAAAAGCAACCAATATAAAACACATTTCGTGATAATTTTCCCCAGTGCGCGCAATTATAGTTTTGAGAACTTTGTACAATAACTTGCATTCATTAATTTATGCAGCAATAACAGTTTTGGCATGAGGTTAGTACTGCAGGCAGATGAAACAGATGAGCAGGCAAAATTTTTACTGCCTGTGAAGACAATAAGTCTCAGAGGACTTTTATAGGGAAAGACTAACTGATAAGTATTTACACAGAGTGACTTTGACTACAGTTAGTTTATCTGTCCTTTAGGTCATTTGTGCTGGAAGATTCCCCAGAATAGGTCTTACAATTTGTAAAGATGAAAAATTTTATATAAAATCATATTTTATGCATCTCTTGCCATATATTATACATAGTTTATATTAATATGTGGTCACCAAAGAACATTCTATTATTATACTCAAGCTTAATATTTAATTTTTATTTATTCAACCATGGCTTGAAATAACAGCCTATTGTTTCAGACTTAGATGCATCTTCCTTTTGAGGGCACATATTGGAATATTTTTAGTTTTGACATGGCAGTATGCTGGAAAGAAACACTAAACAATGAGTCATATATAAATCTCTCATACACACACAAAATATAAGGTTTAGCTGTATTTTACTTGCACTAGATTTTTACTGTTTTAAACATCAGTGTAGGGGCACCTGGGTGGCTCAGTTGGTTAATAGTCCGACTTTGGCTCAGGTCATGATCTCATGAGCCCCGCGTCCGGCTCTGTGCTGACAGCTAGCTCGGAGCCTGGAGCCTGTTTCAGATTCTGTATCTCCCTCTCTCTATGACACTCCTCTGCTCATGCTGTCTCTCTCTCTCAGAATAAATTAAAAAGAAAAAAACATTAAAAAATCATTGTGTATGCATATCTCTTTTGCTACTGATTGGAAGAAATCAAGACAGAATATTTAGAAAAATCTGACAGTCTGACACAATGAACAAAATGAACCTAACAATTGACATAAAAAAAGATTGTCGGTATGTAAAATCAATTAGCTATGGTTGGACAGAATATAGAACTCATGGGGCACCTGGGTGGCTCAATCAGTTAAGCTTCTGACTTCGGTTCAGGTCATGATCTCACTGTTTGTCGGTTTGAGCCCTGCGTGGGGCTCTGTGCTGACAGCTCAGAACCTGAAGCCTGTTTCAGATTCTGTGTCTCCCTCTCTCTAGGCCCCTCCCCCGCTCATGTTCTGTCTCTGTCTTAAAAATTAAATAAACTATAAAAAATTAAAAAAACAAAGAATATAGAACTCAGTTAATGCTGGCTATAGATACACATTCTTCAGCATACTCACAGGAAAAATTGCCTAAAGTGGAAGACTTGTAGGTATCCTTAAAGTTTATTTTTGCTACTATAGAAATTTAGATTCAGGACGTCTGTCCATCCCCACCCAATCATGACCACCAGTCCTTCCTTGTTTTCTCCCTAACCTCCTCACTCCTGTAGTGCCCCTACCCTCTAAATGCAGACATAGATTATATATTACATGAGAATTCAGGAGTGTTGTTCTTGTTGTTTCTACCTCAACCTTTATGGGCTTATTATAGAGATCTGGGACATAAAAATGTCTCAATAAAATAACTAAATAAGCTGGAAAGATTTACATAATAAAAGATGACATTATGATTTTAAAAAAAAGATGTCACAGAAGAGAAGTTAGGTGTTTCGTGATTGAATTCTCTAAAACTATGGACTTGATAGAATTTAGACAGTTTATAAAAAAAAAAAGGAAAGGGGTTTAAGTTGTAGGTACAAACTTGAAAATGATACTGAGGTGACCAGGGTGGCAGAGATTCTTATGAAATTATTTCTGTTTGCTGTCATTTCTTCTAGGTACTCTGAAAATCTGTCAATTGCTTACTAAATATCTATATCCATAGTTATATATTTTTCTTTTGTATGTCTAAGGACTCAGCCTAGAAACTAGCTAAAAATAAAGAAAATGAAAGCCAGGGAGGATAAATAACTTGTCTGTAATTACTCTAATAATGAAGGATAGAGCTGGAATTAGAGCAGAAGCTTCCTAACCCCTTGTTTTGATTCCTAATTGACTAAGTTACTCTCCAAGTATAACAACAGACTGTTCAAACTGTCCCCTTTCCTCTTCCTATTCTGTATTAGAGAAATATTTGTTCAACTTTGTTTCTTGGAATATTTTCAGCAAATTAATACTCTATTATCTCTGACCAGACTATCAGTAGGAATTTTTTATTTTTATTTTCTCTACTAGTAATTTGACTCATAGGCTTTTGACCACTTTAGATGATTAAGTAGAGTTCAGAACCTAACATACTGTGGTAGGTTCTATGAATTTTTGAGGCTGTCTGATTTTATCCCGCCAAAATCAAATGATTTTAAATTATTAAAAAAAATCTTCCCAGGGAGATCACTTTCAGGATATTACACAAATTAATGATGTCAAAACTTACTGTATCTTCTTTTCCCTGAAATTTGAATTTTTTTCTTGTGTTTTCAGTGACTAAAGTTACGATTTTGGGGCTTACCTCTGATCTCTCCTTCATACTTAATATCCAGCCATTCTCCAAAGCTTACCTCATTTACACCTTTTTGATCACTCACTTATCTCCAACAACAACTTCTAAACTGTACCTCAGTGATTATTCCTTGCTTAGTTTACTACTAACCATATGCTGGTATGCTCCCGTACACATGCTTAAAAATCTTCCAGAATTCCCATGGCCTTAAGATACAGTCCAAATCCCTTAACTATGGGACTCCAAGTTCTCCTAGATCTGGCCACTGACCACTGCCTGGCCTCATCTCTCACCAGTTAACTTTCACTACCTTCACTCCCCTCCTCCTAACCTTCCAATAGGTTCTAAAAGAAATGGAGATGCTCTTTTCTGTGATGCAAACATAGTCCTATTTTGCCCATCATATCAGATCTCAGAATGATTTAAAGTGTTCTTTTACACCTAAAACTCTCCTATTATAGCACCTGTAATGATTTATCATATATATTTCATTATTTTTTGTATCCTCACCCTCCCTTCCAACAGACTATAAAATCAGAGAGAACAGAGATTATTTCTATGAATAATTTTCACTTTCAGTTTACCCTTAAAACTTCCAGTACCTAAAATCTTGGTTAACAGTTTTTGAAAGATTAAGTCTCTGAATGACTAAATACAAAAGAAAATATATGATTGAAAAGTCAACTTTTATTTGATCAGTAAAAGAACTGTTATATCTATACCTCCTCTTTCTTTTTATCCTCTTAAGAAATCATCATTCCCTTTGCTCACAACTGATTAAGTAAGCACACATACACATACACACACAGCATAAGTTTTGTGGGCAGAACTAAAATTTTCTACCCTGATTTTGGCTACGACATTTCTTTTAGTACTCTAGATCATTAGCCAAATATCTACAACAGCAGCACAGTTTCTGGAACAGATGCATTCTAAAAATTCAATTTATGTCATTTGACTCATGTTCACATTGATTTATATTCCAATTTTAAAATCACTTTATTTTCATTTTCCAGTTACTTTCAAAGGCCATTGATTTCTAATATCCTGCCACTTTTTCTCAGCCCATAAAGTACTTATACAAATACCTACCTGGGTGTAACTGTGTCATTGTTTGCCAACATTTAAAGACACTGCTTGTTAAAGTTAATTTATGTAAATAATCCTCCTGGTCAATTAATAATAGTCTCCTTCATTATTGAAAAATGGATGTTTGGAAATCAGTTAGTCTTACAATGCAAAACATACATCATTTACTGTTGAACAACTTCTGAAAAACTATCACCAAGAATCTGGATGACCAAACTTCTAAGTGAGCTCAATTTGTTTAGAAAATATCAAATTCTTTGAGAATTGTGGATATCTGTTTTCTGGTTTTGTTGCTTCAGCACACATATCCAAGAAGAAAATAACTACAAAACACTTGCGTTTGTGCAGTGTCTTAAAATTTGTAGATTGTTTTCTTTCCTACAGACCTTACCGGTTTTTCATAGAAATAATTTCAACTAAACACAGATTTTACTACTAGTTTACAGATAAGTTAATTAATCTAGAAAAGCAGTAAGAATATTTTTTTAACATCACTCACAGACTAAATATTAGAGGGTAGGTATACTCAGGGTTTTTATATACATAACTCCATTTTCAGTGGTTATTCTACTATAAAATGTTACCTGTTTAATGTGGAAAAGAAAAAGGCTTTCCTAGACATTGGCATTCAGTGGTGAGTATGCCATACAATATTCTAATTGTTAGGGAAGTTATATAACAGTAGGAAGAATCAGGGGCACCTGGGTGGCTCAGTTGGTTAAGTGTCCAATTTCAGTTCAGGTCATGATCTCACGGTTTGTGAATTGGAGCCCTGAGTCAAGCTCTGTGCTGAGAGTTCAGAGCCTGGAGCCTGCTTCAGATTCAAGGTTTCTCTCTCTCTCTCTCAAAAATAAATAAACATAAAAAAATTTAAAAAGTAGGAAGAATCAGAAATAATAATATTTAAAAAGAAAATTTCAGACAGATGAGAGGTGAAAGCAAAAAATCTGTAATGTGAAAATGGTTTGAGAGCGATAAGTCATGATAATCAAGGGAGACCCTATTTATAGAAGTGATATTTTAGCTGGATAGAGAATTCCAAACAGAGGTCCCAAGGAAGGAGCTGACTTGATTAATTTGAGGAACCCAAAGAAAGCCAGCTTGCTTAGTATCCAAGAACAAATGTATTAAGAGATGAGGTCAAATATGTAGGCAGTAGGAACAATAATGTAGGGCATAAAAGCTATAACAAAGAGATTCAGTGTTATTAAATACACATTAAATATGCTATTTAAAGGTTCTATTTAAAAACTATTAAAGGTTCTAAGTGAGGAAATTATATGATTTGATTTATAGTTTAAAAGAGACTCATTCTACTATAGTATATAGAATAGGTTTGAAAAGTAGAAGTAAAATTGGAATCAAGGAGATGAGCTATTGTATCAGTTCAGATAAGAGATAAGGTAACAAGGTTAGCTTAACAGGGTTGAGATAAAAAACAAATTGAAGTGAATAGGTTAAAATAGACTGGAGTTGAATATTCATAATATAGTGATTTACTGAATGTAGAATGTGAGAAAAATAGAAGCATCAAGGCTAAAAATTATATTTTTAGTTTGAGTCAATGGATATTGGTGCTTTTTCTTTACTCAGGTAGGGCCCAGTGACTAAAGAACATTGTTTTAGTGTAGGAGAACCAACAATATTTTGCATGTGTCAAGTTTGATGTTTATTAGAAATCAAACTGGAGATATCAATAGGAAAAAATTGGGGATTTAAAATAGGGCTCAGGACAAGGTTTAAACAGCAGTGAATCAATCGCAAACACACTTATGTGGCATATAATGATGTAACCTCATTGGACAGGTTGTGATTACACAGGCACAGTGTTTGAGTGCATCAGGTTGTGCAAGCTCTGATGCACTCTAACATTAAAGGTCAGAGAGGGAGCAACTGATTCAAAACAGGTGACTTTGAAAAAAAAAAACTGACAGTGACATTAAAATGTGAAATCACAGAAGCTTTCTTATATTATTATAAAGGGGAGAAGAAAGCAAAGAAAAATATATGATTTTTAATCCTTTTGGTAGCTATCAACTGCAAATGGTTCTGATTAAATGAATAATCTCTACAGTTCACCTATCTGCGAATGTGAAAGTATTTCCACAAAATTTGGTCATTCATTCATTCATGGGACAGTATTTCTTAAGCTATGTGTTGACCCTTTATTGAATAAAAGCTATATGGCCACTCTAATAGGTCTATATCAATAGAAGAACAGAAAGTTCATTAACACATATTTAAAATAAAATTCAATGATAGAACTATGTAAAGTTCAGTTAATCCAGTCTAAGGATTAGACAAATTTGTAGAAAAATTTGAGTGAAGACAATTATGGAATGCATTCAAGTGACAAAAATATTAGACAAAATGATTAAAGGCACAGCAAACTTACAAGATAGTATATGGCATAAAGTGAGTCAAGAACCAAAATTGCTGGAGTTGGAATTGAGGGGTTGCCATGACAAGGAGCTTGGGTTTTGTATAATGGTCAATTAGGACACTTCAAAATATGGGGATTAGGAATGAATGGTCTATATATATTTTTTTAGTGTTTATTTTATTTTTGAGAGAGAGAGAGTTAATGGGGGAGGGGCCGATAGAAAGGGAGACAGAATCTTAAGCAGGCTCCAAGGTCTGAGGTGTCAGCACAGACCCCCACTCAAGGCTTGAACTCACAGACCGCGAAATCATGACCTGAACTGAAGTCAGTGCTTAACCAACTGAGCCACTCAGGTGCCCCTAAATGAATGGCTTATGTTTTAGTGGAGATAAACCTAAATTGTGATTGCAAGAAGTATAGATGGGAAGATTATCTGTCCTAACGCCGAAGCACATAGTGTGCATTATTTGCAATAATTCTGGTAAAAGAAACTAAGATCCCAAATCAAGATAACAATAGGTACTATGTAGAGAAGGTATACATATTATAGAACTAGTTGGAACATAAATTTTGCATAAACATCTGATGAGTTGTAAAGACAATAAAAAAAGAGTCCACGCTGATTTTTAGCTTGAATGACTGAATGATGTTAATTACTGTCATTGAAGAAACTTTAGGTAGATGGGCAGTAGTAATGTAGAATACCAGTAGACCAAGATTGTAAAGAAAAGTATAACCAATCATCATTAAAGATACTTTATTCAGATAATTTCTTTATTTAAAATAATAAGTATATATTATAGATATACCCAATTTGTTTCCTGTGAAGTCTCCTAAAAATTGATGCCACTGTGTCTCACTTCATTCCTGAATAGGTTATATTGATTTTGGCAAAATTGAAAAGTTTGTAAGACAAACACTATTATCTTGTTAGTTATTAGTTTTTTACTACTGAATAGTACTACCAACTGCCTTTTCCAGGCTGGCAAAGACTGCCTCCAAAATCTGAAGCTAAAAATTGCTTCTTTTTAAAAAAGTTCATTTATTTATTTTGAGAGGGGGAGGGTCAGAGAGAGTTAGAGAGAGAGAGAGAGAACCCCAGTAGGCTCTGCACTGTCAGTGCAGGGGCTCAAACCCATGAACCATGAGATCCTGACCTGAGCCAATATTAAGAGTTGGATTTTTAACCAACTGAGCCAGCCAGGCACCCCATAAAAATTGTTTTTTCATTAGTCATGATTTTGGGACAGTGAGAAGCAAAAATTGAGTTGGATGGGGGACTTCAAGTAAAAAGTTTTCTCCCAGATAGAGACCGAAAAAATACATTCTCATCAACTGAGCTGTCCTTCCTCTTTAATTCTTTTGTACGTTGTTATGTGAGAGCATTATTTGTGGGTTTTGTAGACTTACTAAGACTATGAATGAAGATATGGACACCATGCTATAGATGGCAGAGCAAAAAGAAGGAAAGAACTCTATCCTTGATAATAACATTGAGCCTCTGATCCAACTTTCAACTATCTTCCTTCAGACTTCTTGTTACATCGGATAACTAAATATCATTCTTGGTCTAAGCCACTGTGGGTCAGACATTCTTCTGCATTGTGCTAGAAGCATTCTAGTTAATATAGCAGGTAAATATAACTACTAAATAGTCTTAACTTAGTGGACTACAAACAAAAAAATATTTTAATGATTTCTAAATACTACACTTAACCATACTGTGTTGAATTTCCATTTCAAATCTCTTAGGGGTACATTGGGAAGGTCAATAGCTCTTATTGTCACTTTGAATATTTATAAAGTCTTGTCCAACTTGGTTCAATTTAAAAGTTCATTTTCTTATTTATTGTAGCTTTTATTTCCCCTCATTCTTCTTCATGTCCCTTACTCACCTTGCCAAACAGAGGCCAGACTTTGAGAATAAGTACTAGTACTGGGGAGTAGAGCAGTGTGACTTTTATTCCTCCTCTCCTTCCAACAAGTCGATCAACTTTGTTAAAGGTATTTTTCTCATAGTTGGGCTTTAAATGTGAATCCCCACCCATTTATGCTAGCGTCTTTCTGCTAGTGTTCCTTAGGAGAGCAAGAAAGTGTGTTCTTCCGAGTTCCCTAAAGGAGTTCCACTCCATTTTAAAGACATGCAGGTTTTCTGGCGGCAATTATTAGGTATGTCAAATAAAAACAAATCAAGATTCAGATTAAAAAAAGAGTTTAATTAAAGACTATTCCAATAGGGAGAATCCTTTGGATATAGGAAGTATCTCAAAATCAAACAGAAAAGGTATTTTCTTTACTGGGAAATAGTAAGCTATAAATAAGTGGAAGTTGGGCAAATAAGGGGAAGTGATGAGCAGGAGTGACAGAAATAGCATCTGGCTCTCTCAGCCAGTTCTCAGGATAGCTGATAAGTTGGCAAGTTCAGCTTTTCAGTGCTTGCTCAGGCTTTAGGGTAAGCAGAGTTCAGGGGCCTATAGGGAGAACAGACCAAACTAAAAGTTTGGTCAAGAGAAAGCAGAAGAGACAAAATGAGCAATTATGAACACTGGTCAGGTTGTGCTAGTAGTCAGGGAACCATATGTAGTAGTTTGCTTAATGGTCTCCTAGCTTATGCCTTTTGTCTGGCTAATTGTTAGTAGGGACACATTTTGCTCTCAAAACTGTCCATGCAGCACAGTAAATTATAGAGTTATCCACAGTACCAGCAAGGTTGCTGATGCCTTGCTACTAGTCACTCTGCCTACTTGATTCATAGGAAGTACATCGTTTTGACAAAGCAGATGCTGGCAATAGATTATGATCCACTGAGGCCCTTTCTCTCCCCCTGCCTTCTTTCCTTTCTCCCCATTGCCTTCATCACATAGGCATATGACTGGTCAGTAATTTCGCTTCCTAAATAAGCTGTTGTCTAACTCAAGAATGATATATTACTATTTTCTTTGTGTCAGTTTTTTCCATTTATTTTTTAGTAAATTTTTTTGTTGTTTTTTCTTTGTTTTGTTTTGGTGGTACCCTACTCTTTGGAGGGTTCTGAAAGTTTCCTCTCCCTCCTTCTCTAGGATTCTGCATGTGTAGCTTCAGAGGGTGTGTGAAAATGGGAGTAATATTTCTGGATAGCAAAACTAGTGTAACTGCTTTTTATTTAGCCCCATTCAAGAGGTCTGACTTCTAGCTTTTTAATCATTTTTTTGGTATAAACAGCAATTTTTGCCTGATTCAGTTGCTGGTTTTCAATCAAAATTAATAGAAAAATACCATTCAAAATTACATGGAAATATACTGGAGTATGGATTTTTCAGATAACTTATGTTAGTATTATTTTCCAGGATATGTAAGAAATTAAAATTTTTAAATATTATCAGCAACAAATGAGAAATCGACAGTAAATGCATTCAAATGTATTCTACACTAATTATTTTAATTAGAAACATAAACCAATGAAATGATCTTTGTGTATATAATTGTGGGTACATGAATATGTTTTCACTTTAAGGGGAAGTCAAGCAATAATAACTGCAAAACCAAATATATATACAAGTATCATCATTTTCCTTGCAGGCTTAAGGATGAATACCAGTTTATGTACTAGCACTAATTTAATCAGACTATAATGTTTGCTTGCTAAAACAGGATCAGTATTTGCAACACATTATTCCAGTTGCTTTAAAAGATGTAAAATAAGAATAAGTAATTGGCATAACATTATAATGGATGTTAATTGTAACTCTTTGAGCCCATGTGTTATTTTCCTGACAGCTTCTAGCAACAAAACACACCTTCAAATAAGCAGGATGAGTTAAGAGAGAAGCAAAGCAAATAGTATCTTCAAGGGGTGCCCATTCGTCAGCCATTAGCAGGAGACAACCAGCTGCTAACTAAACCCAGATCCCTCCTTATATTCTTCAAGAATCCACAAGGGAAGGAGAGCAGGAAACTGTTAGAGAAGCGAAGAGCAGACTCAGCATCAACAACTGAGTTGGACAACTTATCAGGTAACTAGGAAAATCCTGAGTGGTATAAATTTTCAAAAGATTTCTAAATTTATTGTGGTGAATAGAAAAGATCCCAGTGGCCAAATCCAATCCAATTAGGATAAAAACATTTTCCTCCTTAACTGCCAGCTTTTGTATGAGAAATTGCTTCTTCTCAAACACAGTCAATTTTAAAATGTCTACTAGCTGGGTTTGCCCAGCAGGAGGCTAAAGGGTCTATTACACTGACAGATGCTCCTTGCTTTAAGCGTATACAGAATTTAAATGACTTTTATTTTCCATTTACAGCCATTTAAATGGAATTAATATGAAAATAAAACTAAAATTTGCCATTTAAAACTTATCCCTTTTAGATAGCACTTTGAATGATTGCAGACATCACTAGTAGTCTACATTTTTAATATATCAAGTTATATTTTTCTCAGTTTTATATTTATCAAACACTTTAAAATGTTAATCAATATTTATTACAACTTTTTAATCTATAGAGTTTTGACAAATATATCGTTTTTACATTATTGTGATGACAGATGAAGAGGCAGGTACAATTATATTCACCTCGTGTGGGAAAAAATAATTCTATTTATTCTTAATTTGTTATTATTGTTTAGACATTGAGTGGTAGAACAAGAACTATTACCCAGAATCTTTTCCATCTAGCTCAGAGTACATCATATTGAGCTCTCCTGACATTGTATAAATTCGAGTGAAAGCATATTCATTATGTTGCATATTCATAAAAGAAACAAAATGAAAACCTTGAAGCAATTGTCCATATATCTTGGAACAAATTTTAGCATTTTGGGAGCAGAGGGATTGAAAATGCATTGGGCATCTTCATAAATTATTAAGACAGAATCTTTTAATTTATTTTTCTTTATCTATGTATTGCTAACCCTCCGTAATAGTTTGCTGGGACTGCCGCAACAAAGTACAGGTGGATTAAATGGCAGCAAATTATTTTCTCTCAGTTCTGGAGGCCAGAAGTCCAAAGTCAAGATCCTGGCAGGTTTTGTGCCTTTTGAGAACTCAGAGGATTTGTTCTAGGACTCTCTCCTGGGCTTATAACCAGCCATCTTCCTTCTATGTGCATATTTCTGCATCCAGATTGACCCTTTTCCTAAGGACACCAGCCATATTGGATTATGACTACTCTAAAGAGCTCACTTTAACTTGATTTCCTCTGTAAAGACCCCATCTCCAAATAAGGTAGCATTCTGAGATGCTGAGTATTAGAAATATACAGGAAGACAGGTCTTCATCCTATCATCTATCCCTTAAAATAGCATTGCTTTCTTTTTTCCTACAGCAGTGATTAGTTGCCCCTACTCTTACGAAAAACTATCTTCACAGTGACTTTGACTCCTTCACTTAACTGTGCTTATTTTTTAATCTTCAAATTTTCCTTTACAAATTTGATGCATTTTAACATTTTCTTGATTACTTTTTTAAAGTTCTTAGCCTCAAGTTATTTCTAAGCCATTGTCCTATTGTCTCTGCCACTCTTTAACAGCTTGAGGTCCTTGAAAGTAAAGGTCTATGCTTACGAATCCAATTAATCATTTCTTTTCCATTTGTCTTTCATTTCGTCGCTGTTCAGTTTTTACCCTCAGTTTCACCAAAGCTACTCTGAACAGTCAACTGCAACAAAGAATGAATTGAATGTAACTTTTAATTTTGCTTCTCATAGTACCTCTCTTTGATATTTGTTATTAGTAGTCATTTTCCCCCTTGAACTTCCTTCTCTTTTACTTTTCTTTCTTATTGCTTCTCATTTCTCACAATCATCTTTTCTAGTCACCTAAATATGTTGGTTTTTACACCATCCTGTTGGCCTTGTGCTATTTTCATTCTAAATAGGTATTTTATTTAACTTAATCCAAGTATATCCAGTGGCATAGTATAGACCTCCACATTTGGAGTCCCAAAGATTTCTCAAAATCAACATAAAAAATGAACCAATCATCTTCCATTCTCCTTCCCCAATCTCTTTCATATGTTTTACTTATCCCAGACATGTGTGTAACCTTACACTTTAAATAAACTTATGACTCTTGCTTCTTACAACTCCCAAGATAATAGAAACCTGTTATTTGATATTCTAAACTTCTTATTCTATCTACATAGCAGCTATTGAAATATGATCCTTTGTACTGGTCCTATCGATAAGTATTATGTATATTCACCATTTCAAAATGATATGCAGAGAATAGACATTGACCCAATAGTGGGGTCCATGGAAGTCACTTGAACACTAAGTAAAGTACACTTAGAAGTATAATCTGCGAGGAAACTATTACATAGAGAATATATGATCTATTATGGGTGATAAGGTGAAGTGCTATTCCTCTGCTCATTAAAATATAGTTTTGCCCAGCCATATGTCCAAAATAGAAAAGATATACAATTATGTTGTGTTAATGGGGTAAAGAAGGAAATAATCATTTAAAAACTTACAAAAGGATACTTGATGGTAAATAATTAGCATTTTTAAATTGCTTAATGGAAAGGATTTATATCAATGTGTTGATTAAAAACATTCTAGCAAATAGAACTAGATAGCATATAATGTTATGTTTTTGCTATCTGAAGATTCCAAAATATCTTAAAATAACCAGTTATTATATGTATAAGAGGAAAACTTTTCTTTTAGTTTCTTTGTCTGGCCTAGTAATTAAATTGACATAAGACAGATTAGCAGGAGAAAAAAAGAGTTAATTTCATACATACGTGAGCCTCACAGAGGCATGAAAGGGACAAAGACAGTCAGGATATTCAGGGTTAAAGGCCATGGTGACCTAAGGAGGAGGGGGTAGGGATCTGTGGCTTCAAAGAGAGGGAACACAGCTGACAGAAAAATAGGAAAAACAGATGTTTGATAAACAAATGTTTGCCATATCATGCAGATTTTTTTTTTTTTTTTGATGTAAAGAGTTGTCTTTGGTAATAGTTCTCTTCCTGATACAGATTCCCTATCTAAATTCTTTTAAGCAATTAAGTGGAAGGTCAAAACTCTTCTCAAGTCTGTTAAGACTTTAGCTCAAATATTTGCCTTTAGCTCGAATAATCAAAATGCCTAAGTGGCACATTCTGGAATAGTCCTCCCTAAACCTCATCACATGTATGTGATGGTAAAATCATGAGAAATACTAGATATTGCAGTGAAAAGGTGATTTTATTACTATGTTCCAATCCAAATATGAAAAAGAAGTACAACAAAACTATGTATTCAAAACTAGTCTCTATAGCATCATGTAACCCTTATATACTGTTCTTTTTTCTAATTCTTTTAAGAATTATAAGCTTTACTTACATCAATGGATAAATCATTCAGACAGAAAATGAACCAGGAGGGGCACCTGGGTGGCTCAGTTGGTTACGTATCCAACTTCAGCTCAGGTCATGATCTCACAGTTCATGGGTTTGAGTCCCGTGTCAGGCTCTGTGATGACAGCACAGAGCCTGGAGCCTGCTTCAGATTCTGTGTCTCCCTCTCTCTTTCTGCCCCTCCCCTGCTCATGCTCTGTCTCTGTCTCTCTGTCTCAAAGATAAATAAATATTTTTAAAAATTTAAGAAAAAGAAAAGAAAATGAACAAGGAAGCATTGACTTTAAATGGCATGCTGTACCAGATGAACTTAATAGACACATATGGAACATCCCATCTCAAAACTACAAGAGGACACCCATTCTTCTCAGGTACATATGGAACATTCTCCAAGGCAGGTCACATGTTTGGCCATAAAAGAAGTCTCAATAAATTTAAGAAGATTGAAATTATGTAAGTAAATATCTTTTCCAGCCACAACAGTATGAAACTAAAAATTAATTACAAGAAGAAAACAGGGAATAAAATGAAAAACAACAAATGAGTCAATGAAGAAATCAGAGTTAATCAAAAACACCTTGAGACAAATTAAAATGAAAACATAATATTCCATAATCTACAAGACACAGCAAAAACATTTTTAAGAGGGAAGTTTATAGCAACAGAGACCCACCTCAAGAAATAAGAAAAAAATCAAACAATCTCACCTTATACTCAAGGAAACTAGAAATAAATGAGCAAAACCCAAAGTTAATAGAGGAAAGGAAATAATAAAGATTAGATTGGAAATTGGAAATAAGTGAAACAAACAAAAAAATAGAAAAGATCAATGGAACTAAGAGCTAGGTCTTTGGAAAGGTAAATAAAATTGATAAACCATTAACTAAACTTATCAAGACAAAAGGAAAGAGGGCCCAAATAAATAAATATCAGAAATAGAAGTTACCACTGATACCTCAGGAATATCATAAGACTACTATGAACAAGTATACACCAACAAATTGGACGAAAAAAAATACAAATAGTATCTTTCACAAAACTAAAACAGAAAAATCATATTTTTTGTATAGACCCACAAATGACCCTGAATAGTCAGAGAGATCTAGAGAAAGAACAAAGCTATAGGTATCATGCTCCCAGATATCAGACTACTACAAAATTATACTACTACTACTACTACTACTACTACTACTACCACCAGTACAAAGTGATAGTAATCAAAATACTGTGGTACTGACACAGTAACTGAAAATGTGTCAATGAATAGAATTGAGACCCACTAAATAAACCCACATTTACATACTCAATTAATCTATAACAATGGAGACAAGAGTATACAATGGAGAAAACATACTCTTGTCAATGAATGGTGTTGGGAAAGCTAGACAGCTTATTTGCAAAAGAGTGAAATTATACCTCTTTCTTACACCATATAAAAAATAAACTCAAAATAGTCTAAAGACCGAAATTAGACTTGAAACCATAAAATTCTTGGAAGAAGATAGGAAGTAAGCTCTTTGACATCAGTCTTAGTATCCTTTTAGATCTGTCTATCCAGGCAAAGATAAAAAGAATTCCTTTTTACTGCATCAAAGTAAAAAGCTTTTTCACTGTGAAGGAAGTCATTAACAAAATGAAAAATCACAGTACTGAATGGAGAAGATATTTGTAAATGTTATATCCAAGAAAGTGTTAACATCAAAATATATAAAATATTTATACAACCCAATATCAAAAAAACCAAAAGTCCAGTTAAAAGGAACCCTCATATACTGTTGGTGGAAATGTAAACTGGTGCAGCCAATATGGAAAACAGTACGGAGGTTCCTCAAAAAATTAAAAATAGAACTACCCTACACTCCAGAGATTCTATTTATATATTTATCTGAAGACGACAATAACACTAGTTCAAAAAGAATATATACTCCTATATTCATTGCAGCATTATTTAGAGTGGCAAAGATATGGAAACAACCTGAATGTCCATAGATAGATAAGTGGATAAATAAAATGTGATATAAATTATATATATATATAAATTAAATATATATATTATAAATGTCTTATAAAAGCCAATTATCAGCCATAAAAAGGGATGAAATCTGGCCATTTGCCACCACATGGGTGGACCTAAGGGATATTATGCTAAGTGGAATAAATCAGAGACAAATATCATATGCAGAATTCTACTAATATGTGGAATCTAAAAAAATAAATGAACAAACAAAACAGAAACAGACTCATAGATACAGAGAACAAATTATGGTTAACAAAGGTGAGGAAGTGGGAGGATGGACAAAATAGGTGAAGGGAATTAAGAAGTGCAATCTTCCAATTATAAAATAAACAAGACAAAGGAATGTAATATACAGCATAGGGAATATTGTCAATAAGATTTGAACAACTTTTATGATAACAGATGGTAATTAGACTTATTGTGGTGACCACTCATAATACATAAAATCAAATCACTGTGTTGTATACATACAACTAATACAATATAGTGTTAATATATAACAATAATCCTATTATAATTTAATTTATTTTGTTGTAATCAGTCCTCAATTTAAAAAATTGGGGTGTCACCTGGGTGGCTCAGTCAGTTAAGCAACCAGCTCTTGTTTACAGCTTAGGTCAAGATCTTATGGGTTGTGGGTATGGGCCCCACATCCAGCTCTGCACTGATAATGTGGAGACTGCTTCGGATTCTCTCTCTCCCTCTCTGTCTGCTCCTCTCCCACTCATGCACTCATTTTCTCTGTCTCTCAAAATATATCAATAAACATTTTTTAAAAAAATTGGTTAGCTGACTTAGTACTAGATTAAAAAAAATTTAAGTCCATGTTTTCTTGTTTTTTTTTAAATCATACAATTCACAATAAAACAAAGAATTCATACTGAGTAAAAGCTTACTGTTCATCCATTTTGCATAGCTTTCTTTGGTCTTATTAATTTTTTCTACAAACTGAATTGTGATTTTTTCCTGTATTTTAATTTGATACCAAATATTACTCTGCTTTTCATAATAAATGATGACTGAATAGGTTTCAGTGCCTCCTCTATACGTTTTTTAATTTATTTTTTAACAATTTTAAATGTTTATTTATTTTGAGAGAGAGACAGAGACAGAGCGTGAGCAGAGGAAGGGCAGAGAGAGGGAGAGACACAGAATCCGAAGCAGGCTCCAGGCTCTGAGCTGTCAGCACAGAGCCTGAGTCAGGGTTCACACTCACAAATGGTGAGATCATGATCTGAACTGAAGTCAGATGCTCAACCAACTGAGCCACCCAGATCCCTTCCTACTCTATATGCTTTAAAACTTTTAACATTAGTCTGGGTTTATAGACTAAACTGTTAAATTAACACTTTTACTTTTAACATTAAATTAGAACTATCATTTTAATAACTCTAGTGACAAAAGAGTGCAAAATCATTTAGTGTCATAGATGCAAATTTTAGTATGCTGGAAATTCTAATTTTTTATAATCTTTGTTCAATTTTGGAAAGCAGTATCCAAAATTGAATGCCTTAATGTATGGTCATACTGTGAGATGTGTCTTCTAAGTCAAAAGTTTTCTTTGCAAATAAAATTTTAAAGAACTGTTTGGACTTAGAAAAACATATCATTTTTCTCCAGAAGTAAATATTTACCTGTAGAATTAGGATTTTTCAATTCTGGGAGAACAACCAAAAAAATAAATAAATAAAAGGATTACTCTAATTACTCAAAGCAATTTGACAGAGCAGTTTTAAATATTTATAATTTTCTGTAATTCTTGAGAACCAACTGCCTCTTGGTTAACTTTATCTCATAGAAGTGAACAGATTGGGGAAAGTGATTTTAGGGAATTGAATCTTTACTTGTTGGTTCTAATTTTATGGTGATAAATGACAGTGAAAAAAGTGGGTGAGAAAGAAGAGACTCCTGTTGTGGGGGATTGGGGATTTAAAAAAAGATCCTGAAGCAGAAAATAACTGTTGGAATAGCAGAAGAGAAAGCAGAGATATTTTTCAGGGTTATAAATTAAGTTTCCTTTAATTATTTGCTGAGGTAAATAACAGAGAGAGAGAGAGAGAAAGAGAGAGTTTGTAGATTGTGTAAGTTTAAATCCAATATAACCTGGGATTATACACATTACTTATGAATATATACTAGAGGACACTAACCAAAAGATAAGTAGTATTGTTGAACTGCAAATAGATAAAACTATCTTGTTAAAATGCAGTTTTTCTACCTCCAAAATAATGGAACTGAAGTACAGACTTAATATCCAACTTTATAAATAGTTATCAAGAATTGTTCAGCTTGCAAATTTATATTTGATGCAGAAATTCTGCATTAAATATTCCAGTATGCCTATTACCTTTGCTTTCACATAATGAGATTGATGAAAATTGGACTTCTAACTTCAGAAAATTTTATGGTACTTATGCATATAGGGAATATATGAGTATTGTCAGTACTTGAATGTTGCAATGAGAACTTTCCAAAAATTGTAAGGAGACCTGGAAAGCCACCTTAAAAGCACAGCTTAGTAGATTTGACGGTAGCCTGATTGAATATATTTTCATAGCTATAGAAAGTGTTCCAATCAATATAAAAATAATTTCAAAAGTATGCTCTCCCACAGAAACTGTAACAGTATCCACCTAAGCCTTGACCAAAGGAAATGATGTCTTGGCCAATAGTCTTCAAAGTATGCTGGTATCCTAAAGGAAAGGTGTATATTTTTCTTTATACTACCAAACATATATTGATCTACTTAGCTTGCTTTACTTTTATGCCTTGCCCACATAAAACTTTAGGAATAGGAATTGGCTTCTCATATAGCTAAAGGAAATGATAGCAATGACTGTAATGAAAAGAATATACTAATAGATGTGTTATGTATAATAGAAAATGAATAATTTGACATGCCTATTAATTAAGAGATCTTCTAAATTTTAGTTACGTGAGTCTGACAGGTCATACAATGCCAGGCTTCTGAGTGTGCAACCCAGAATGTCAAAAATCTGAGTTTTGATCATTTAACAAAATAATAAATTTCAATTTGTAAGATCTCTTGATAGCCTATATATGTGACTCTGATGTTAAGAGATGTTTGCTTTCTTTTTAATTTTTTGCTTTCAGTTTTATTGAAAAAATGCCAGAATACTTAGTTCAGATTTTATAAGCCACCAGATGTTCCTTTTTCATGAAAAGACTTCCTATAGGCTCTGACTTTTTGAAGTTTTAACTATGATTTATCATCTTGTATTGGACAATATTAAAGTTTCCATAAAACAAAGCAAAACAATTAAAAAAAAGACAAGAAAGAAAACAAGAGAATCTTGATTTAGGACCACTCCATGACTCATCATTATCTTTTACACTTTTATAAATTCACAATTTTTATTTCTGTTGAGATGATGGTTTTAAATGCCATGCTATCTTTTTGAACACCTTAAAATGTTTCCTAAAGAAGTTTGCCAAGTGTCTTTGAATTAGGAAAAAATTGTATTGCAACTATTTCCCCTTCAAAACACGGTACATTAGGACACATAGCACATTGTGCTCTAACACCCAATCTCCATAAATATTAAAATCTAAGCTTTTAAGATAAATATTTTTAACATATCTGTAAGATATATTACATTTACAATAGTATAAGCTAGCAATATATATGCATAATAATGTAAAAACATCTAAAGTATCTATGGGGCTCCTGGGTGGCTCAGTCGGTTGAGCATCTGACTTCAGCTCAGGTCATGATCTCACTGCTTGTGGGTTTGAGCCCCGCATTGGGCTCTGTGCTGAAGCTCAGAGCCTGGACCCTGCTTCAGATTCTGTGTCTCCCCCTCTCTCTGCCCCTCCCATGCTCATGATCTGTTTCTCTGTTTCTCAATAAATAAATGTTAAAAAAAAAAATTTAAATAAAGTATCAATATTGCTTATAAAAATTATGAGCCAGTATATTTGACCTCTAATTAATATCCTGGAATAAACTCTTACTTAAATGCATTTGTTTTTATAAAATAAATTTATTGATTGAAAGTCTGTTTATTTATATATCTAATCTATCATCTATCTGTCCTATATAATCATCTACCTATCACATTCAAATAGCATAACTGGCTGAATCAGACAAAACAATGATGTGTATTATTTTTGCTTCGCTTTTGTTTAAAAGAGTAGAAAATCAATAAATATTTCTTGTATGGAAAATTTTTATAAGACATTCAAAATAGTCAATCCAATTTTGCCACAATGCTGGTCACAAATCTTATAGTGGATTTGCACAGAACTATGTGTTCTGTTTGATATATGTTTACTATTAGCACCAGTGACTTTTTTTTTTAATTAACTGATTTAAACAACAAATAGGAAACTTGAGATTTGTGGATAATAATGGTCAGGGAATTTCTTTTTCATCCAGAGCCACTGATGACATCACTAACTATCCTTCTTTCCCCAAAAAGTATCTTATAAATGTGCAACATCATGGACAATAAAAAGGTGGAAAAGATGACACAAAATGATCACTAGAAGTCTACTGTAATTTTTGAAAAAATATTTTAAAGTATATATTAAGTGAATAAAAATGCCATAATGCTATATATTTTCTTGCAAGAAAATAAGTTACTTGATGCTCATTTTTATTACATAGTAGTAGAATTTCATATTATCCTTAAAAGTTGACAAAAGATGTAAATTCAAATAATAAAAATTTTGTAGCAGAATCAGAAATGTTTCACAGGTGTGTTGCCAAATTTTGTCATTTAATTATACTTCTTGATAAGAAAATGTTGGCATTTCAATGTCCACTTTTGTTATCACCATTGGAAATCAGTATTTAAATACGCACTCGGGAATTATATCCAATCTAAAGTTTAAAATCATAACCAAATTGTAACACTAAAAAATAACTTTCTTTCAATGACCTCCTAAGAGACAGCAGAAAGTAACAGGAGCACACAAGTTTTTGCTATTGAATGATTTCAAGCTCTTGAAAGGAGATGATCCCTACTACTAGTTTTTAAATCAGAATTTCTTTCAAAATTCTGCTATAAATATTCCAAGTTAACATATTACCAATTATTCTTATCAATATAATAAATTATCTCAAGTGTGAGTACAGTACAACTTCAAAATACTAACCACCGGCTTTAGTATAATTTTTTTTTAAATATGAGATTTAATCTTTTGCTTTTCTAATCTGTTAAATTCTTACTTTACTATAATCCCATGTTGCAGATGTGGAATTGTTTTTTTATGGGCTTCTCCTAGGTGTTTAAGAACCCATTTAGGTTTTTTTAGGACAAGAGTACATTTTATTTTTTGCCCACCTTACACTAGTATCTCATGACTCAAACTGTCACATGCATGTAATATAGAAATTAAACCCAGTAGTGGCATACAAGCTGCTGACAGCTCTGCATATCTGTGCAGCATTCATTGTGATATCTGCACAATTGCCGCCTCACCTAGTCCTCAATTAATGTAATCAGGAAGGTGTACAATTCCCAATGCACAAATCATCGAGAGTTGTAACTTTTACCTGTCTTTTCATTGCCTAAAATTAATAGCATGCTCTTCACATATTCAGTAGATTTGCATACATTTCCATAGTGTACCCCTCTGTAGTTGCTTTCCTGTCACCTTCCCTAAGGGGCTGAATATAAATGCCTTTTCCTTATTAAAATTAGCCATAGGTGTTGTTTAAAAATACATTTTTATTCTAGAATAAATTAATTTCAGCAGCTAGTAGTATCTTTCACTTTTATGTACTTAATGAAAGTTCCAGTAATTAGTAGCATATAACAAAGAAATGTGTTATTATGAAGATGTAAATTGCAACCTTTGTATTCATTCACCGAGGTTTCTCCCATCTTCTGGTTTCAGTTGTCTCTTCACATTGCACTTGCTCTTCCAATGTAAAATGTGATTTTGCTTTGTATATTCGGAAATAGCTGGTAATTATTTTAAAACTCATTCAATTCATTTCAATTTTAGAGACAAAATGTTGGCAAAAGTCTTTAAATCTCTAAAATATATTATCTTTCTAATAAATTCGTTTATATGAATTTTAAGAATTTCAGTCTCGTTAATTATGAAATTAACATTATAATAATTTTATATCTTATTTAAAATGGTACTCTATTTTATTTAAAACAATACAGTGTGAGTAAAGATTGGGATGCTCAATGCAAATCAATAGACCAAGACTAAAATATAATCAACTTATTCTATGTGCATATTTTGTCCTATTGGCTCATTTGAAAGTAGGAAAAATAAACCACACCAAACAAATGTTACTGCTAGAATTCACTACCTATTCTCCTTTTCTAATTTGGAGATGACCCATTTAATTAATGTTTTTCTTATTTTTTTGCAAAGTCTTTGGAAACTGTTAATTCTAAGGTGGGAAACAAATCTCTGTTCACCATTCTTAGTTTTTGAGATAGGAAATTAGCCGTGTCCATACATAGGCCAATCAGTTAGCTTCCCTCTCAGTACTTGATCTACAAGCTTGGTATCTATTGAAGGTGAGGAAAGGAAATAAAAATACGACCCAAGAAAAATAGATTTTTTTAAGTATAGTTGGAAGGTTAGAAAAATAAAGCAACAATACTTTTTGCTGAATTTAATCTTCTTTTATTCCTTGCTCTTTTGGTGGGTGGTGAAGGGTAGGGAACTAAAGTGAAAGATGATTGGAAGTGAAGAGGGAAATAGGAGAGCAATCTTTGGAAAGTAGACCTAACGCCATGGAAACAGAAATTTTATATCATGTCCCCATGGATATTTCTATCTCAAGAAATAGAAGTAAAAGGAGCTTAACAAGTTTGCATGTAATCCTACTCTTTAGGATTAAAACATGATAGCATGGTTAACAGAGAAGGGTCAATTGTCAATGCCCACAAGTTCAAGTTAATTAATTATTAAATATGCATTTGAAGAACCACAAGCAATTTTGTGAAAAGAATAGAAATAAAAGCATATTTTTAAAAGTGTATTCTTCTAACAACAACAAAAAGCTGTAACTTCATATCAGAGGGATATGACTGAGAAACAAATTAAATTACCCAAAAAAATAATAAAAATAGTTATCTATGTGTTAATTTTTATTATTCAGATAATCAATATTAGCCATTTTAATGGAGATTATGGCTAATATTACAATATTAGCCATTATATGGAGATATATGTTACATTTAGTCTTTTAAAAAAAAACCTTTACATTCTGGAATGATTTAGACTAAGAAAACTTCCAAATATTACAGCGAGTTCCTATCCATTACCAACCTGTTATGTTGGTAATTTTATGTGACAAGTTTTAAACTCTGATGCTGACTTGTTTGGTAAAACATAAGTCTAGGTGTTACTGTGAATGTATTCTGTAGATGTGATTAATATGTACAATCATTTGACTTAACATAAAACAGATTATCCTCCATAATGTGTGTGGGCCTCATTCAATCAATTGAAGTCCTTGATAGTAAAAACAAGGTTGTCCCAGCTATAAAGGAATTCTGCCTCAAGCCTGCAAGATAAATTTTTTTCATTAATGTGGTATGAACAACCTACACATTTTGTGTGGACATAGTTTTCAAATCATTTGGGTAAACAGCTAGGAAGAGCATGACTTCCAGATGATGTGACAAGACAATGTTTGGCTGTATAAGACACTGACAGACATCTTCCAAAGTGGCTGCTGCATTTTGCATCCCACCAGCAGAGTGAGAGCCTGTTGCTCCACATCTTTGCCAGCATTTGGTATTTTAAGATATTAGCCCCGTACATATAATGTTGAGCAGCTTTTCATATGCATATTTAACATGTATTTTTTTGGTGAAAATGTATATTTACCACATATATTTTCTTTGGTGAGGTGTCCAGATCTCTTGCTCACATTTTAATTTTTTATGTAATAAGTGAGCGTTTTATTATTTTTTAGTTTTAAGAGTTCTTTGTATATTTTTGGATACAAATCCTTTATTTGATGTATAGTTTGCAAATATTTCTTCTAGTCTGTGACTTTTTTATTATTATTCTCTTAGCAGTGATTTTCACAGACCAGAAGTTTTGAATTTTAATGAAGTCCTACTATTCAGGTTTTTCCTTCATATATCATGCTTTGTTATATCTAAAGAAATCATCTCCACCATTAGGAAACTGCAAATTAAAACATCAATGAAATACCATTACACACCTATTAGACTGGTAAAAATCCCAAATAAGGACAATAGCAAATGCTGGTTAAAACATGGAGTAAAAGGAACTCTCATTTATTCAGTATATGAATCCAAAATAGTACAGTCCCTTTGGAAGACAGTTTGGCAGCTTAAACATTGTCTTACTATTGATCCCATGATCACACGCCTTGAAATTTAACATGAACAGAAAACTTATGTTCAGCCAAAACCTTCACACAGTGTTGGTGGCATAGTTATGAGCATAACTGCCTTCCAAAAACCTACACACAAAGGTTTACATGAGCCTTATTTATAACTTCAAAAATGTAGGGGAAAAAAACCAAGATACCCATCAATTGGTAAATATATAAACTGCAGTATATCCATAAAATAGAATGTTAGTACTAAAATGAAATGAACTGACAAGTCATGAAAAGACGTAGAGGAACCTTTAATGTGTATTACTAAGTGAAAAAAGTCAATCTTAAAAAACTGTATACTATATGGTTCCAATTCTATAGCGTTTTTGGAAAAAGCAGAACTTTAGACACAGCAAAAAGATCAGTGGTTGCAAGGGGTTAAGGTAGAGGAGGGTAGACAGTGTATAGAAGATTTTTAGGGCAATGAAACAAGTTATTACACATTTGTCTAAATCCATAGAATGTACAACATCAAGAGTGAGAATTAATGGAAACTACAGACTTTGAGTGATAATGCTGTGTCAGTGCAGGTTCATTGATTCTAATAAGTGTGCCAGTTTGACACAGGATATTGGTAGTGGTGGAGACTACATGTATGGAACCAGGGAGTAGATGAGAAGTCTCTGTCCTTTATGCCCAGTGTTACTATGAACCTAAAATTTTTCCAAAAGTAAAATCTATTTTGACAGAAGAGAAGTCATCACCAAGCCTAAGGTCACCTAGATTTTCTCTTATGTTATCTTCCATAAATTTTATAGTTTTGTGTTTCTTTTTAGAAATACTGTAATAGGCGTATTAAAATTGATTTAATTTTATACAAGGTGTAAAGTCTGGGTCTGGATTCTTTTTTTTTTTTTTTTTTGGCTATCCTGATATCCAACCATCCTATTATCATTTGTTTGTTGAAAAGAATATTTTTTTTTCCATAGAAAAGCCTTTGCTCTTTTGTCAAGTCAGCTGGCTATACTGGGTGGGCCTATTTCTGGGCACTCTGTTTCTGTTGAAATGATTTATTTCTCTATTCCTTTTCTTTTGTTAATACCTCACTGTCTTGACTATTATAGCAAATTTCAAAGTCCAGTAGTGTCAACTCTGCAACTTTGTTCATTTTCAATTTTGCTTTGGCTATTCTGAGTCTTTTGCCTTTCATTTAATCTTCAAAGTCAGCTATTCAATAACCATAAAGCAACTTGCTGCAATTTGATTGGGGTTGCATTGAATCTATCTAACAAGTTGGGAAGAACTGACATCTTTGCATATTGAGTCTCTATCCACAAATATGGTATATCTCTCTATTGATTTAGTTCTTCCTTGATTTCTTTCATCAGAGGTTTCTAGTTTACCTCATACAATTTTAGTATATAGCTTATTAGATTTATCCCTAGGTATTTTATTTTTGGGGTTTCCATATATATGGTATTAATTTAAAATTCCAAATGTTGATGGCTATTATATAAGAAAACAATTAGCTTTTGTATGTTAACCTTGTGTCGTGCATTCTTGCTCAACTCACTCTTAGTTCCAGAAACTATTTTAATTCTTTGGAATTTTCTACATAATCATGCTAGTTGCAAACAAAGACAGCTGTATTTTATCCTTCTCAATCAGTATGTATTTTATTTACTTTTATTTATTTATTACATTACCTAGACTTTTGATAATGATGTTCAATAGGAGTTGCAAAGGGGACATTCTGGCCATGATCCTATTCTTAGGAGAAAAGCTTTAAGTTTCTCAGCATTAAGTATGTTGGCAGATATAGATTTTTCATAGATGTTCTGTATCAAGTTGTGGATATTCCCTCTATTTCAAACTTTAGTTATTTGATTATTATCATGAATGGGTATTAGATTTTCTAAAATGCTTTCTTTGTATCTAATAATATGACTATATGATTTTTCTCCTTCACTCTGTTTATGTCATGAATTATATTTATTGATTTTTGAAAATTGATTCAGCATTATATGTCTAGAATAAATCCCACTTGAATATGGTAGTTATTTTTATATAGTGTTAGATTCTACTTGATAATATTTTGTTGAAGATTTTTTCATTTATGTTCATGAAAGATAGTAGTGTTTCTTTCTTATATTATGTTTCCCTATTTTGGTATTCAGTATCATAGAATGAGTTAGGTACTGTTTTGACTCACTGCTAGAGATTGTAGAGAATTGGTATCATTTATTTCTTAAATATTTGGTAAAACTTACTGGTAAACCCCTCTGGGCCTTGTGCTTTCTGTTTTGGAAAATTGTTGATTATTTATTTAAATTTTAAGATAGATTTGTGTTTTATTCTGAGTATCTATTTTCCCTTGTGTTAGTACTGCTAGACTTTGGCTTTCAAGGAACTGGCCTATTTCATTTAAGTTATCAATTTCATGATTATAGAGTTTTCTTAATACTCCTTTACAATCCTTTTAATGTCCTAAAGGACATTAGTGATGATCCCTCTTTAATTTCTGCGTTAGTAATTTGTGCCTACTCCTATTTTTCTTTGTTAGCCTGTCTAGAAGTTTATCAATAATAATGATATTTCCATGGAACAAGCTTTGAATTTAGTTGATTTCTCTCTATGGTTTTATCATTTTCAGTTTCATTAATTTCTATTCTAGTTTGAATCATTCATTTTATTTTGCTTGCTTGGATTTAATTTTTTCTTTATTTTTCTCTTCCTTTCTTTTTGTCTATTTGGATAACCTGGAAGCTTCTTTTATGATACACATCAGTGGTACAAAAATCCCTATAAGTACTTTTTACATTTTATGCCACACATTTTTATAGGTTGTATTTTCAGTTTTATTTGTTCAAAGTATTTATTAATCTCTCATGAGACTTTTTGTTGGACTCATGTGTTATTTAGTAGAGTGTTTTGTTTAATTTCAAAGTACCTTGTGATTTCCCAGCTATCTCTTTGTTATTGACTCCTTGATATATGTGTGAAATAAAAAAGAATGTTCAATACTGTGTCTTGAGTTAAAATAAGCAATTACTTGAATGAAAATTATTTAGAGCTTATTTCTATTAAAGTGTATCATACAGAAGGAATAAATTTCTCAAAATTATTCCTGGGCTTTTCTAATGGTTATACAGGGAATCATTCCACTACTAAAGTTAATACTTTTTGCTAAACTGATTCTTCATTAAAGACAGCATTTTATTAATAATATAATTCTGACAGGGCTATCTAATTGTTTTTCAAAAATATTCACACAAGTTGCCCAGTGCCCTAATGGATCATACTGAAAATCGTGCAATATTAGGCTTTCAAGAGTTTGATGTGTAATCATTTATATAAATAGTACATATCTTGGGTATTTTTCAGTATACTAGACTTTAGGTATAAAACATGTCTTTAGTTAGATTTAATTTATGAGTGGAAATATGAAAAAGTATTGCATGCTTTTGTTATGAGAAATCTGGCCTAAAATGGATTTAAAAAAAAAAAAAACCTTCATATTACACATTTAAGAACCCACATGTTTCTAATTTCAACCTCAATCACTCAGTTCTTCAAGAAGAGAACAGCAGATTATGAAACATAGTTTCTAATAGTGAAAAACTAATGAGCAGAAGAAAAAGCACTTTGAAAGCATGGTAAATAATAATTAGATATGGTGCAAAATTATATCACTCCTTGTATTATTACTCCATCTTAAACACAGGGTAGGATAGTTAAAAGTTTTTAAAGCTTAATTTGAGAATAGAATATTATTTGGTTTAATATGTTAATATGTCAGACAATTTTAAGGACAAGAAATAACCTTTTATTATCATTCAAAAACCTAAATAAAGCCAGTTTCTAAAATTTCCCAGGATTTCATAATAGTAATTTTTGACGTATGAAACAATGTTCAAAATGTAATAGAGAAGAGATGATTATAAGAGTAGAATGGTAAATATGAAAACTTTTCAAGGTCCATAAACTGATACAAAATTCAATATGAGAGCAAGTTAGATTATTTTTTCTGAAAATCAAATGATAGCCTATGAGATTTATTGTGATAATAAATAAAGACATTATCAAAGGTTATGGTAACATTCATTCAACAAATATAGCCCAGAAGACACTCTGTGCTGTTTGTTTCTCTGACATAGTTATAAGAGAGAACATGACAATCAAGTTCCTGCCCTCATGAACCAAATACTGTAGTTGAGGATAAAAAAACAACAACATAAAGTATAATAAATAACTAAAAATAATCATTAGAGGTTATTGTTAAAGAAAACATAAATAAATTTGATGTCCTAATACTATATGAGAATAGAAGTTGAAGACTACTTTAGATCAGACTGATCCAAACAATCAAAGATTGAGGAACTTTTTGTTTCATTTTAAAAATAAGAAGACATGGGGTGCCTGGGTAGCTCAGTTGTTTGAGCATCTGACTCTTGATTTTGGTTCAAGTCATGATCCCAGGGTCATGGATCAAGCCCCACATTGGGCTTTGTGCTGAGCCTGCTTGAAATTCTCTCTCTGTCTCTCTCTGTCTCTGTCTCTCTCTGTCCCTCCCTCCCTCTGCCCCTCTTACACTCTTTCTATATATAAAATAAAATAAATGAAGTTTATGAAATGAGAAATTGTATACTATGATCAAGGGAATGACAAGATACTCAGATAACTGGAACTTAGTGAGAAAATTTTAAATGAGAAGGTATTACATGGGTATGATATAGAACTGTATTGATTACTGACTGATCTATCTGAATTACACATGTAACATATTTGCTTTGATCCATTTTAAAGATATATGTGTACCAATTTGGAATAATTTTTCCACTATTGTTGCTTAATGAAATAATGTGGTTGATACATCTTGTATTTGATGTATCTTGTATTTGAATCTCTAAACTAAAACTTAATTAATAAATATTGTTTATTCTGCTCAAATATATTAATAGAATATGGATATGTGTGATGTTAAGGGATTCTATAAGGATGAATTATAGGACTTCTATGTAATTCTCACAGTATATAAGTACATATAAATAAAATAACAAATACTCTTCCTCACTATGTCTTATGTCTCTAATCATGCAGGACCACCTAAAAATAAAAATGGTAAGCAAAAGGGAGAGAAACAAATATATTCCAGATTTTATTAAGGATGTGTCTATATAATGCATTTATTTACTCTTGCTCCTTAACTCTCCACCAGCAGTATTGGCTTTCAATTCAAACACATGATCCCAGATACAAGTCCCACATGCTTCTAATTCTGTTAATAATAGATGCCAAAGCCCTCTGTCATTGGACATCCAAATTTACTTGTTTGGAGTTTTCCAATGATTGAATTTTAATATTAAGATATAACTCATTTTATATAAATCTCACTGTGACAGAGGAGCCTTTAATTCAGGCTGCACTCCATATATATCAGAAGTCTACTCTAAAGAGTAAAAGTCTGAATTTCACTAAGAGGAAAGATAGTGAACCACGTGGTTTGTGATATTGGACTACAGATCCCCTTGTGAAATTAAACAACTGTATCATGAAAATTGCAACTATTATAAGTCTGAAATTCTGGTTATCTTATTAATAGTGAACAATTACAACTGTTATATTTCTAGTTATAAAGCCCACAACAAAATTATTATGAAATAAATGACCAATGCAGTTAATAAAAATTAGTATTAAAGCATGTAGTTAAGAAGATATTATGAAAAGGATAGACCTTTATAAGAGAATAAATATAGCTTGCAGGTAGGAAGACACAAAAATGTATATTACTGACCTAAGTATTTAGGTAAAGTTAATGAATATTTTCCTAAATTTCCTCATTAAAAATGCTTTGTTTTTCTACCATTGTGGTTAGTTAAGTACTCTATTATTTTCTTTGAATCTGATACCTGTAGTACTATCAGTGTTTGGGTAAGGAATCTGCTTTAAATGTATGCTTTGTTCCCAAATATCAGTTATATGCCTAGTATTTTCACAACAGTTCAAACTTCATATCAACTTTGCATTAATTTATTTTCCTTATACCAACTTACTATTATATGCCATTGTCTGTTTAAAAGGTAACAATATCATAAGGGTAAAAGGCAAATCAATACCACTTACCATAAAAAGCTAACTTTATAAATACATAGTGGAAAATATTGTTATTAAGTTCTCCTTAGATATTGGTGTCTTCCAAGGGTTTGAGTTTAAAACCCGTTCTCTTTTTGTTAAAACACAGTTTAAAAACATTAGCAGTGTCTCCGTGGTGCAATGTGTGGAACAGAAAAATAAAAATGGACTAAAGAGAATTCTACTTCATTACACATTTCATTTAATACTATTATAAATGGATGTGGACAAAACTGCAAATACAATTAGACTATTGAAATAATTTAACTACATGCAATTCCTGATCCTAGTGCTTCTCTCTGTATCGGAAGACAAATGGGAGGGAGGGGAGGCAGGGAGACGAGAGAGAGATCACCAGCATTAATAAATAATTCCAAACTATTTTTTAAAGTTGGTTGTGCTAATTTACATTACAACCAGTGATTTATAAGGAACACTACTGATAAACATATACGGCAACAGTTTGTATCATCAGAACTCTAATGTATCTTAATCAAATGTCTGTAAAATGTTCTTTTCGTGGTTTGAATTTGTCCATATTACTATTTTTTAATTGATTTATAGAACATTGTGTGTGTGTGTGTGTGTGTGTGTGTGTGTGCTGTTTTTGATCTTATTCCCTTTCTTATGGATTGTAAATATATTCACTCAGATCATATTTTGTCTTTTTTTTTTTTTTCAAGATTTTATTTAAATTCAACTTAGCTAGGGGCACCTGAATGGTTCAGTTGGTTAAGTGTCCGACTTCGACTCAGGTCATGATCTCACAGTTTGTGGGTTCAAGCCCTGCATTGGGCTCTGTGCTGACAGCTCAGAGTCTGGAGCCTGCTTTAGATTCTGTGTGTGCGGCTCTCTCTCTACCCATCCCCTGTTCACACTCTCTCTCTCTCTCTCTCTCAAAAATAAACATTAAAAAATATAAATAAATAAATAAATACTACTTAGTTAATATACATGGTAAAATTGGTTTCAGAATTTAGTGCTTCATCACTTACATATAACACCCAATATTCATCACAAGTGCCCTCCTTAATACCCATTGCTCATTTCATTGATCCTCCACCATATTTTGTCTTTTTATTTAATGTGGTAAAGAGAAATCTTAAGTTTTATATATTCAAAATTAACAAACTTTGTTAGAGATGGTACTTCTGGAATTAGTTTAAGAAATTATACCTGTCGGGGAGCCTGGGTGGCTCAATTATTTAAACGTCTGACTTTGGCTCAGGTCATGATCTCACAGTTCGTGGATTTGAGCCCCACGTCAAGCTCTGCCCTTAGAGCTCAGAACCTGGAGACAGTTTCTGGAGACACATATTCTGTGTCTCCCTCTCTCTCTACTCCTCCCCCACTTGTGTTCTGTCTCTCTCTGACTCAAAAATAAAATAAACATTTAAAACAATTTTGTAAAGGAATTATGCCCTCCACATCAGAAATATAATAACATTTATTTCCCACTGCACAGTTTGAATTTTTTAAAAATTTTTAACATTTATTTATTGAGAAACAGAGAGAGAGACAGAGCATGAATTGGGGAGGGGCAGAGAGAAAGGGACACACAGAATCCAAAGCAAGCTCCAGGCTCTGAGCTGTCAGCACAGAGCCCGATTTGGGGCTCAAACCCACAAACTATGAGATCATCATCTGATCTGAAGTTGGATGCTTAACTGACTGAACCACCCAGGTGCCCTGAAGTTTTATAATAGATTTTAAATAATTCATATTATATATCCCATACAATATTAATTGATATTGATGATAAAAATAATTAAGATATTCATTCATTTTGAAATTTAAAAACTATCAATTTTTAAGACTTATGAGTCCAATATTTAATAATAATGGAACTGTAACAAAAATTAAATATTAGAAATATCACATCTCAAAGTATATAGTATAGATGAAGATTTAAGAAAAAAATTGCTGAAACCAAAGACAAAAACAAAATGTTCAGCCAGAGGAAAATGACACATTATCTACCGAACATGATCAATAAGAAATAAAGTAGATTTTCTCTCAGAAACAATACAAGTGAGGGGCGCCTGGGTGGCTCAGTCGGTTAAGCGCTTGACTTTGGCTCAGGTCATGATCTCACGGTTCGGGCCCTGCGGCCGGTTCTGTGCCGACAGCTAGCTCAGAGCCTGGAGCCTGCTTCAGATTCTGTGTATACCTCTCCCTGCCCCTCCCCAGCTTGCACTGTGTCCCTCTCTCAAAAATAAATAAAAACATTTAAAAAATTATAAAAAAAAAACCCACGTTAATACACTGCCAGCAGACCTAATTCACAAGCAGTGTTAAAGACATTCTTCAGGCAAAAGAGATATGATATTAATAAAAAATCTTGGATGTTTACATTATAATAGAAATATTTCAAAATGGGATAAATGAAAATAAATCAACTCTTATTTTTATTTACTCTAAGAGATAACTGTATAAAGCAATATTAACGATGAACTGTATATTGTGGCAGGAAGTTGCATTTTTTTATTTCTAACAGGCCAGATAGTAAATATTTTAGGCATATGGTCTCTATTGCAGCTCCTTAACTCTATAAGTGTAGTGTCAAACTAGCTATAGGTAATATGTAACATGAGTGTGGCTTTGTTCTAGTAAAACAAGGCATTGGTGTTTTTTTTTCTTTTTAATTAATTAATTTATTTTTAGAGAGAGAGAATGAGGGAGAAAGCATGAGTGAGGAGTGGCAGAGAGAGAGAGAGAGACAGAGAGAATTGCAAGAAGGTTCTGCATGGTCAGCCCAGAGTCGCATGTGGGGCCAGAACTCACAAACAGTAGATCATGACTTGAGTTGAAACCAAGAGTCAGATGTTTAATGGACTGAGCCACCCAGGTGCCCCACCAAAGCCTTATTTCCAAAAACAGGTGGCAGTCTGGTTTAAGAACTTCTCTTTGTTTTTCTATTTTTTTTAAGATTGTATTTTTTTTAGAGCAATCTCTACACCTGACATGGGACTTAAACTCATAACCTCGAGATCAAGAGTCACGTGCTCCACCAACTGAGCCAGCCAAGTGCCCAAAAACTTCTCTTTGAAAAACACTATCAGGGGAATGGTTAGAAAATATACCTAATGAAAAACTTTTATCTGATAAAGGACTTATATATCCAGAATATTTAATGACATTTTAAATACCAATAATAAGAAATCTAATAACCCACCAAAAATGGATATGGGCTTTGCAGACCTACAGAGACTTATGGCAAGTTCATACAGAAAGAATACCAAAGTAGTCATTATGAAAATGTCAATAAAAGTCATACACTTATTAGGTTGTTTTCAGCTTAAGAAAGTAACCATATCTAGAAACAAAATGCCTTGTAACCTAGAATCCCTTTTTGTACCCATTTCTTACTCACACCACCCCAAGGGTAACCACTATTCTGACTTCTAACAGCATACATCAATTTTGCTTTTCTACTTTTGATGAATAGTAATATGCAACATATGCTCTTTGGTGACTGACTACTTAAGTAACATTATTATTGATTCATATGTTCTGTTTAATGTACCTATCACTCTTTCTTTTATATTACTATACTCTATTGTGTGATACATCAAAGTTATTTATTCTATCATTGATGGATAATTTCCAATTTTTGAGAATTATGAAAGGTATACAGACATTATTACAGTACATATATGTTTGTGAACATATATATGTATTTCTGATAGGTGTATAACTAAGAATGGAATGGACGGTCACAGTGTCCTCATATGGATAGCTTTGATAGATGGTGCCAAGGACATTTCCAAAGTGATTGTAATTATTTACATTCCTGCTGGCCAACATTTGTTATATATGTTCCATCGTTTCTTAAGTTTTTATCGTTCTGCTGTTGGTGTGTTTTTACTTGCATTTCTCTTATTACTAATTGTATCAAGTGTCTATTACTGCATTACAAGTCACTGCAAAAGTTATGTGTAATACAGCAGTCATTTATTATTTCTCATATTCTGTGGGCTGTCTGAGCAGCTTTTTGGCTGCTTTCAGATGATCTTATTCATGCAGCATCATTCAGCTGGTGGGAAGGTCCCAGGTGGCCTCCCTAACATATGTGGTAGTTGAGCTGGTTCTCAACTTGGCTTTGTATCCAACAGTAAGCCTGACTGGCTTTCTTGCATAGTTGTCTCCATATGTTTCCACCATTGGAACACTTCTACCTGGGGGAGGATGCAAGACTTATTGAGATCTAGGTCCATCACATTCTATTGGTACGGCAAGTCACAGGGCCTGCCTGACTCAGGGCTAAGGAAATAGATAAAACTCTCAACAGGAAGAACTGCAAAGAAACTTTTATTGAAAATACTCTTTTCCTCACTGTACTGCATGTTACCTCTATCATAAAATAGGAGACAGTATGTATGAGGGTCTCTTTCTGGACTTTCATTCTGCTCTATTGGTTTATTTGATTTTCCTTCCAAAAATATCACATCATTTTAATGATGATAGAATAGCTTCGGATATCAAGGACTATAGTTCCATCAACTTTGTTACTTGTCCCCAATATTGACCTAGCTACTTAATCCTATTAATTTGAATTTCAAAATTGCCATTTATTTTTGAAGAGTAATGTGAGGATTTTGATTGGTATTACCACAAATATACATTAATTTGGGGAGAGTTGCTATATTTATATTACATTTATTTAACATTTTTAATATTTCAATACTTTTAGGTAGTTTTCTTTTTTTTTAATATGATAATAATCTTTAATGATTCATTG
Source organism: Crocuta crocuta (assembly GCF_008692635.1). Taxonomy (NCBI): domain Eukaryota; kingdom Metazoa; phylum Chordata; class Mammalia; order Carnivora; family Hyaenidae; genus Crocuta; species Crocuta crocuta. Next base: position 7,778,224 of record NW_027532605.1, read on the forward strand.
AATAAAAAAAGAGACATTTTGCATTTTTCTGTGTACTCCAGAAGAACGAGTTTAGGACCAAAATATAAGATTACCTAGATTACCTGGGGTGTA
>NW_027532606.1:0-307 GCF_008692635.1 Crocuta crocuta
TTCTTGTTTTTCTATAATGGTGTCTTCTAAATCACTTATTCTCTTCTGTCTCTTCAATCTATGCATTGGAGGCCTCTAATTTATTATGCATCTCATTTATCGCATTTTTAAATTCTTCATGCCTATTTTTATTTTCCATTCTGTCTGTAGCCATAGTTTCTTTGATGTCCCCTATGTTTTTTCAAGCCCAGCTATTAATTTTACCATTATTATTCTAAAATCTTGTTCAGTTATGCTGCTGATATCTGTTTTGAGCAGTTCATTAGCTGTCATTTCTTCTTGGAGTTTCTTTGGAGGAGAGCTCTTT
>NW_027532606.1:582-1976 GCF_008692635.1 Crocuta crocuta
AATTGGAAATAGAATGAACAGACAGTAAGGATAATAAGGATTTTTCAAAGAGCTAAAGGGTAGAATATGGTTGGATAGGTGAGGGAAGGATGCTGGTATTATACAGGGAAAATATATAGTCTAATTACTCCTGAGAGAAAGAGATGAAAAGGTCAGGAGGTGTAGAATTTACATCTACAGAATGGACTCATTGTGATTGTTTAAGCAAGCTGGTGAGCAGAGTTAATCAGGTCAGTGTTCTGGGGAAAAAAGAGAGAAAAGAGAAACAAAAAAAAAAGGGAGGAGGGCAGCTCTTAAGCACAGATGGGCGTGGTGTGATCCAATGCCTCAGGCGGGAGCTCTGCCTTGGCGCTTGTAGGGAGGAGTGGCGGTGCTTCAGTCCCTTCTGGAACCAAGCGCTGCACCTCGCTTTTGTGGGCGTGTAAACTACCCATACCAGTGGCGCAGCTAAAGTTGGTTGTGCTCTTCAACCCAGGCCAGTCACAGTCTCCAAATCCCAGTCCGCGCGTCCCTTGAAATTGCCTTACACACAACTTCCCAGGCAATCCCCTCGGGACAATTTCAGGCCACCTGCCTAGCTCTGGGGGCGGAGTCAGAATTGCTGCTTCCTTCTCTGGGTCGGGCTGGTGAGCATGGGCGGGGGCTTGCCTGCCGGGTCACGGAGCCCACTGGAGTGAGGAAAACCAGGTCCCTCTATGTCTCGTCACCCAAAACACGAACTCACAGGGAAATCTGCCAGTTTTTAGGTCTTTGCCTTCCCTCTAGAGTTCCAGCCAGCCAGGAGCAAGGACGCCCGGTGTCCGCGCGCAGCTCTTCCAGGGGCCCAAGCCAGCCGGGAGGACAATGGCGGCAGGCGCGTCGATACTCTAGAAGTCCAGCCAGCCAGGAGCCAGCACAAAGAAGCAGTCTGTGCTTTCAGCCCTTCCAGGACCAGTTGGCGTGAGGGGACCTGGAGTGCAGATATTTGGCGCACAGGGTCTTTCTATGCCCCGAGCAGAGGTTTTTCTGTTTTGGACTGTCTCATTTTCCCCTCTCACTCCCCGCAGAGGGGCATCGCCTCTGACCCTGGAGTCTCTGATCCCGGCAGCCCGATTTTATCTTCCCCAGTTCGCACTCACGTTAGAAGGCTTTCTCAGTGGATTCTGCATCCTTTTTCTCCAAATCTCTCAGGTTTCGTAAGGTTTCCAATGGCTTCAGATCTTTTCCGTGTGATGTATGGGCGCGAGTGCAAGTACGGAGCTCCTTACTTCTGCATCATCTTGCCCCTCCCTCCCTGCACTTTTTAATAAACAAAGTATTAAATTAAAAAATCATAATAAAACCCAGAAATTATAGATGAATAAAAATGAAAATATAACAAATCTTATAGGGCAAAATGAAAACAAAGCAAGAGG
>NW_027532606.1:2146-8224 GCF_008692635.1 Crocuta crocuta
GCCATAAATATGTACACTAAAATAGTAAAATATCAAATTAATCATCTCACTCTATAATCTAAGGGATTATAAAATGAAAATAAATGACTAAAAGCAGAAAATTATTAAACATTAGAATGAAAATAAATAAAATAGAGAATGGAAAAACAATAGACAGAATCAATGAAAAATTTTGATTTTTAAAAAAATCAATGAAATTGAAAAACTTAGCTAAAGTCACTAATAAAGCAGAGAATGAATGCAGGTAACTAAATTATAAAACGAAAACAAGGTTTTACTACCAACTTTGTAGAAATAAAACAAATTTAAGAGAATGCTATGAACAATTGTATACCAACAAATTGGACAAACTAGAACAAATAGATAAATACCTAGTAGCACACAAATTACTATAACTAACTCAAAAAGGCAATGTCTGATCAGACTTATAATATGTAAAGTTATAGAATCAATATTTTTTTAATTGCAGAAAACCAGTCCAGGGCCATATGGCTTCATTGGTGAATTCTAACAAAGACAAAAAATAATTAACGCTAGCCCATTTTAAACTCTTCCAAATAATAGAGGAGGAAGTACTTCATAACTTATCCTATGAGACTAGCATCACTCTACCATCAAAAGCAGACAAAAGCAACACAAGGAAAACATTTATAGACTAATATCCCTTAAAAACACAGATGTGGGGGAAAAAAAAACATAGTTGTGAAAAACATCAAAAGCATCTTCACAAATGGAATTTAATGACATATTGAAGAGATTGTACATGATGATCATTTGGAATTTATTCCAGAAATTTATGAATGGCTTAACTTAAGAACCAATTAATATAAATACATTATTTTAGTAAAATGAAGGAAGAAAACACTTGACATTTTAATTGACAACCAAAGAATATCTTACAATGTACAATACCCTTTCTTATAAAAAATTCATTAAAGTAGGGAAAGAATGCACCTTCAACATGATAAAGGACATTTATTAAGGACCTACAGGTGATATAATGATCAATGGCTAAAGACTAAAGGTTATTCCACTAAGATCAGGAACAAAAAAAGAATGCCCAGTTTCAACATTTCTATTCAACCTAGCACTGGCAATAAAGGTAGAGCACTTAGTCAAGAAAGAAAAATAAAACGTGTCAAAACTGGAATGGATAAACTGTGATTATATCTACTCACAGGATGGTATTTTCCTATACATAGGAAATCCCAAAGAATTAAAAAAAAAAACACTAGAAATAATACATGAATTCTGCAGTTACAAGGTTTAAGATCACTTAATGAATGCATTTGCCATGATGAGTACTGAGTGGTATATGGAATTGCGGAAACACTACATTGTACACCTGAACCTAATATATCACTGTATGTTAACTAACTTGATTAAAATAAAAACTTTAAAGAACACCAAAAAACATAAAAATCAATTTTGTTTTTATACACCAGCAATGCACTTTTCAAAAAAGAAGTTAAGAAAACAATATTTACAATAGCATCCAAAATAATAAGATCATTATAAATAAATTTAAGTAAGGAAGCCAATTGCATATTCATTGAAAATTATAAATCATAGCTAAAAGAAATTAAATAAGTCCTAATAAATTGAGAAATATTCTTGTATCATGAGATGGAAAACGTGATACTGTTAAGATGTCAGTAGCTACCCCAAGCAATCTACATATTCTATGCAATCTCTATCAAAATTTCAATGGCCATTTTAGCATAAATAGTAAAGCTTGTCCTCAAATTCATATGAAATTGCTAGTGATATCAAACCAAGTTTTTGGGCTCTTTAATAGGAGCTGACAAAAGGCTGAAGGGGCGTTCCCAGGCAAGGCTTTTTGGGGGTTTATGCTTGAGCACTAGAGGGATAACACAAATGAATGAATCCTTAAGCTGACTCCCCGAGTACAGTTTGGAGAGAGTTTCAAAGAGGCTTAGGTTGGATAAGGATAATGTTTAAGCATGTGGAGACAGCGATTTATTGGAGTCGTGCAATTAAAAGTCATGCTTCTTCATATATCACATGTTTAATTAGCATGTTAAATCTCCACACCAGGTGTGATTTTTGGTATTTTAATGAGAGAAAGTCAGTGAAAGTCCAGCACAGGTGTTGATTTTGGTGGAGACTGGTTTGGTTTGGTCTTGGCCAGTCTTCTTAGTCAAGTCTCTCCTTTTGGTAAGCACCCAGCCTCTGCATTCCTGCAATATAAGCTTCTCAAGGGGGAATAGAGTCTCTTCTATCAAGGAACAGTGGGTTTTGTAGTTTGTAATTAGTGTTGACATGACTTGAGTCCAGTCCTCGCTCTGTTTCATAAGGGCCCCAAATAAACAAAACAATATTGCAAAAGTAAAACAAAGGTCTTAAGTTTCCTAATTTCAAAACTTACTTTAGACATACAGTAATAATGAGTGTGGTGCAGGTATAAGGATGGATGCATAGATCAACGGAATAGAATTGGGAGTCCAGAAGTAAACCTAAATACCTCTTGTGATTTGATATTCATCAAGGGTGTCAAAATCATCCAATGAGGAAATATAATGGTCTCTTTAACAAATAAGGCTGAGACAACTGGATATCCACATGCAAAATAATAAAGTTGGACATGTCCTTTCACATCAAAAAATTACTCAAAATGGATGAATGAAATAAATACCATAGCTAACACCACAACACCCTTAGAAGAAAACATAGGGGTAAATCTTTATGACCTTGGATTTGGCCTTCTTAAATATGAAAACAAAAGTAAAAGAAACAAAGAAAACATAGATAAATTTGGTTTCATCAAAATTAAATAGATTTGAGGGGCGCCTGGGTGGCTCAGTCGGTTAAGCGTCTGACTTCTGATCAGGTCACGATCTTATGGTTCATGGGTTCGATACCCGCATTGGGCTCTGTGCTGACAGCCAGTTCAGAGCCTGGAGCCTGTTTCCAGTTCTGTGTCTCCCTCATTCTCTGACCCTCCCCTGCTCACGCTGTCTTTCTTTCTCTCTCTCTCTCGCTCTCTCAGAAATAAATAAAACATTAAAAAAATAGATTTGAGCATCAAAGGAGACTATCAAGAAAGTGAAAATACAACCTGTAAAATGGAAGAAAACAGGGGCGCCTGGGTGCCTCAGTCGATTGAGCGTCCGACTTCGGCTCAGGTCATGATCTCACAGTTCGTGGGTTCCAGCCCTGTGTCGGGCTCTGTGCTGACAGCTCAGAGCCTGAAGCCTGCTTCAGATTCTGTGTCTCCCTCTCTCTCTGACCCTCTCCTGCTCACGCTGTCTCTCTCTCTCAGAAATAAATAAAACGTTAAAAAATTTAAAAAAAGGAAGAAAACATTTCCAAACTGTTTCTTGTAAGGTTCTAGTATCCATAATATATAAAGTACTCTTGCAACTCATCAATAGAAAGGAAAATAGCTCGATTTAACAACGGGGGCAAAACTTGAATAGACATTTCTTAAAAAAAGGCATAAACAGTAATAAGTATATGGAAAGATGTGAGCATTATTCATAATCAGGGAAATGTAAATCCAAACCATAAAATACCACTTCACACCTATAAGGATGGCTAAATATTTTTAAGTAAAAGAAAAGAAAATCTTAAATATTGGTAAGAAATTGGGAACCCTTATATAATACACGTGGGAATTTAAAATTCGTCAGTTGTTGTAAAAACATTTTATTGGTTCCTCAAAATGTTAAGCATAGCATTACCATAAAACCTAACAAATATTGCCAACTAAATACCCAAAGTAATTGAAAACCACACATTGTGGTATATGCATGTAATGGGAAACTATTTTGTCATAAAGAAAAGTGAGTTATTAATACATACTACAATGTGGATGAACTCCCCATAATTATGCTAATTGAAATAAGCCAGACACAAAAGAGTAGACATTGTATGATTCCACTTTTATGAAATATCCAGAGTAAGTAAATTCATAAAGATAAGACAGATAGGTAGTTTTCAAGGGCTGGGAAGAAAGAATGGGCAATAACTATTTAATGGGTATGGGGTTTTCTTTTGGAGTGATGAAAATGTTTTGGAATTAGATGGATTAAGTGCTTGAATAATGAGTGTACCAACTACCATTGAATTGTTCACTATACAATGGAATATTGCATGGCAATGAGAAAGAATGAAATCTGGCCATTTGTAGCAATATGGATGGAATTCGAGGGTGTTACGTAGAGTGAAATAAGTAAGGCAGAGAAAGACAGATACAATATGTTTTCAATTATAAGTGGATCAGGAGAAATTTAACAGAGGACCATGGGAGAGGGGGAGGGGAAAATAGTTGGGGAGAGGGAGGGAGGCAAACCATGAGAGACTTTTGAATGCTGAGAACAAACTGAGGGCTGATGGGAGTGGGGAGAGGGGAAGGGGGTGATGGGCATGGAGGAAGGCACTTGTTGGGATGAGCACTGGGTGTTATATGGAAACCAACTTGACAATAAACTATGAAAGAAAAAAATAAAATGGTTAATTTTATGTTATATGAATTTTGCCTCAATAAAAAGATATATTGATATCTATACATAGTCATTTATGATGGAATATCTCTGGCATAACACATAAAGGAGTGGATTCAGCATTTGTCTCTCCGGATCAAACAAGTAAGGGTAAGATGAACATGGAAGACATACAGATTCTGTATATCCTTTGTGCTTCTTGAATTCTTTACCATGTGCAAACTTTATCATTATAATAAAACAAAACAATTTTTAAAAATAAGAGAAGATACTACTACATAGTAGTGACATTTGCTGATAAGAGTCTGGATAAATGAAAGGCTAGTAAAATAAAGCAAAAGACCATTTCTTTTCTTTTTTCTTCTTCTTTTTTTTTTTTACAAATAGTTTATTATCAAGTTGGTTTCCATATAACACCCAGTGCTCATCCCCACAAGTGCCCTCCTCCATGCCCATCTCCCCACTCCCCCCCATACCCATCAGTCCTCTGTTTGTTCTCAGAATTCAAGTGTCTCTCATGGTTTGCCTCCCTCCCTCTCCCACAAAAGACCATTTCTAGCAGTATTAAGAAGGTGGATGAAGGCCTATGGCTGAACAAACTTTAAAGTTTGTTTAGGAAATGGGGATGGAATGGAAAAATGCATATTGACCACCATGAAGTATAGGAGTTGGAAGAAAGTTAAAAGAAGATCACTTTATGCTATACCTTTTGTGGAAAATAAATAGGACCAGTTATGCAAAACAAACAAAACCACCCAAATCAATAACAGAACAAATGCTGTATAAAAGCTTAATTTTAACAGACATTTTTGAGCAACTACTAGAAGCAAGCCACCATGAACCATTAAGTAAAACAAAGAGCAGTATCACACTGAAATAATATATATTTGGGTTTTCCACTAGAATCAAGGTGTGGCAGTTGTATTCTCAAAGTCATTTTTTTTTCCTTTTTTCTTTTTCTTTTTTAGGTGTAATAAATCTTATGTCATTTTTTACTTTAAATTCCAGTTAGTAAAGCTAAAGTGGAATATTAGTTTCAGATGTACAATATAGAGCAGCACCTCCACACATCACCCAGTGCTCATCACAAGTGCACTCCTTAATCCCCATCACCTGTTTCACCCATCCTCCTCTCCACTGTGGAAACTTTCTGTTTGTCTCCTAGTTAAGAGTTTGTTTATCAGTCTCCTTCCCCCCCACCTTTGTTTTGTTTCATTTCCATGTATTAGTGAAATACATATGATCAAAGTAATTTTTTAAAAAAATTCATCCAATCTTGCAGTTTCCTAGGAGAACAAAGTTATCTGGTATTGTAAGGTGATCTCGTGGGGAAAAAAAAAGTCTGGGCACTAAAATTTGCCATCAAAACAGTATTCCCAGTGCACGATAGAAATATGTCTCTAAAAGGAACTCCAGTGAGACTGATTTACTTTGTCAGACAAAGATTATTTTATAATGGGTATCTGGCTTAATGAATATAACTAAAGAGCTTCTCTTCAAAACGAGTTCACGAATTCTCCGTGATTAAAACTTTTTTTTTTACTATATGTATATTTCTACTGTGCAATATAGCAGAAGTTTTCTGTTTTCAAAAAGGAGCATCTTATACTTA
>NW_027532606.1:8237-8751 GCF_008692635.1 Crocuta crocuta
TGCACACTTGAAGAACTATGCACTACATGCCCAGAGTAATGCTAAACTGTTCAACTTCACTGGTGAGAAAAGGCTGTGTTGAAACCTGAACAAATTAGGCAACCTTAAATTAACAAGAGGAAATCCCACCAACAGCAGAGATTGCGAATGTGCAAAAGACTTTAGAACTAGATGGGGAAAAAAATGGATTCTTTGGAAAGAATTCATTTTCAGCTTGGATAACATCTATCCAAAGATTTTTACCTTACAAATTAATAATATAAAAATCCCAGGCTGTGATAACTCTTAATTCAGAGCTATTTTGTATTTACTAAATAGAATCTGACAGGGATCTGATACAGTGCTATGCTACAGAAAATAATTAGTTGATAACTAACTTGAGAATTTTACCATGGAGAAGAATGAACTGAAATAAACTTCTACTTTAATTATATGTAAATAATAAGTATAATTACCTGTACAGATAGTAATCAGGAAAAATGAAATACCCTTCTCTGTTATCAGGTAGATAGCA
>NW_027532606.1:8796-16766 GCF_008692635.1 Crocuta crocuta
AGGATATTAAGATTACAGCATTTTGGCAAAGTCATAAATGACTGGATACTTCAGTCTAGGCAGAAAAACATTAAAGCCAAAAGAATAATGTTATACTTTTCTTCAACCTGATTTAAATTAAGTGGCTTTTGCTTTTTTAATGGTTAAGAAATGGGACTTCCCTAGATTTTAGGTATCCCTATGTACCATGGACATTTGGATTGTGTCTATGCATTCAAGGGCAATATTTTATTCACAGAAATTTGGTTGACTCAATAAGTTGTAGCAGGCATACACAGCAACATAATTGGCAAGCTCCTAGTGCTCTTAGCTGCTACTATTACAGTCTTACCAGTTGGGTTGCAAGTTAAAGTCAAGTTGCTGAGCCACCATGCATCAGGCTGAAATGTCTTACACTGCTTTGTGAAACAGCTGGAAATTTGGATATTCATATGAAGGTGGGGTGACATATGCAAGGGAAACTGCAGGAGGCCTTTCTGAGAGTTGAGTGTTTTAACTGTCAAGCCAATGACACAAATTCACAATGTCTATCTAAAGTACGAGGTCATTTGGTCATATTCAGTAATTTCACATTTCTTCTGCAAGCCTATTCTGTAACTCGGGGCAGCCAAGAGATGATGGTCTAGCTGGGCAGTAAAGATCCCAAAGAACAGGCTTCTTTGCTTCGTACCACTGCAACACTTTTGGATGAGCTAAAATCATACTGGTTTTATTTAATGATTTTCATCCATGTCCCTAATCCCCATTGATTATGAGAAGTGACAAGTCCACAGTTTAAGAACTATCTTGAGACAATGAGCTGCTGCCTTATATTATTTCATTCTTCACAGCTCCTGATGATTTGCCTTATGTGTCGAGCACATAATGGAAATAGCTGGGACTTAAAGCCACTGACAGAAATAAACTGGTGTTTAATACTGACTCCATTGGGTTTTTATAGCAATTAGACAAACTGACAGATAGATTAATCCACTTCCCAATTAAGACCAAAAGGATTGTCAAGGGGGGAAAATAAAAAGTCTCCAAACATTTTTAGATTAAGGAAAGAGCTTCCCATTCTTGATACAGTCTTCTATCTATGGCATTTAAAAGAAAGTGTGCAAAAAGAAAAAAAAAGAAAAACAATTCTTTTAAGGTTATTAAAACAATGAATGGTATGAGCTAACAAAAGGGAGAAGAAGGGTAATGGAGGTAGCTAGAATCAGGAAAAATCACAGTGGATAATATCCTCTGACTAAATGTGTTATAACCACCTGCAATCTTAAGAGATGTTAAGGAAGATTACTGCTTTAATCCTGTTAAACATGGGGTTTCTTCATAACTCCTTGGAAAAGGAGACGTGTTTATTGCCACAGGAGGCAAATTTAAATAAAAATGGAAGATGAGAAGAAAAACAGTGAAATCTAAAATTATTCACCATTTTCCCTCTGGGTGGTAGAAAAAGAAAGAAATATTAATAGAGAGTAATTTCAAAAGCTTCAAAAAACTAAGAATTTGTCAAAGTAGCCAATGAATATTCAGAAAGGCCATTCAGTCAGATAGAATTTTAAAATTAAGGCTGAAAGCAGAGATGTTTTGGAATAAAGCTGGCAGAGTTGAAACCAACCTTAGATATGCAAAAAGATCATATATTTCCCCAAATTCCAAGCAGAATGAGTGGTCAGACAAAGAAAAGTTTGGATTAAGAGAATTTCAAGAGAGACTCAACTCTTCTTATTTTATGCGTTTTATTCTGATCCAAAGAAATGTGTTAGAATACCAGCTGGTGGCCTCAGAAAAACTAAAATGGAGGAACAAATATATGTTAGCACACAAGTTTTTCTTCAGCAGGTTATATTGAAATGTTGCAAGTGCAAAGGCCAAAGAACAAATCAGTGTATCTAAGGTTTAAGGTCATATGGTTCCCTCTGTACTCATTCATTTTTGTAACTTTTTGTCTGCTGCTTACAGCTTGCCATTCTTAATTCTGAGTCTTGTTCCTCAGTGTATAGAATTGACCACTATCACATATTAAATTGATACTCTACCAGAGAGATAGATGATTGGTTTAAGGAACTATTTTGGAGAAAAGCTAAAGGTATTTAAAGAAAAGGCAGGTTTAGAATTTCACATATAAATNTGTCCTCTTTGGAGAAGTGTCTGTTCATGTCTTCTGCCCTTTTCTTCACTGGATTATTTGTTCTTCAGGTGTGGAGTTCGGTGAGTTCCTTATAGATTTTGAATACTAGCCCTTTATCTGATATGTCATTTGCAAATATCTTTTCACATTCGGTCAGTTGCCTATTAGTTTTATTGTTTCCTTTGCTGTGCAGAAGCTTTTTATCTGGATGAGGTCCCAATAGTTTGTTTTTGCTCTTGATTCTCTTGTCTTTGGGGATGTGTCAAGTAAGAAATTTCTGTGGCTGACGTCAAGGAGGTTGTTTCTTGCTTTCTCCTATAGTGTTTTGATAGTTTCCTGTCTCGTATTTAGGTCTTTCATCCATTCTGAGTTTATTTTTATGTATGGTGTAAGAAAGTGATCTAGTTTCATTCTTTTGCACGTTGCTGTTCAGTTCTTCAAGCACTCTCGTTTAACATAGTGCTCGAAGTCCTAGTATCAACAATCAGAGAACAAAAGGAAATAAAAGGCCTCAGCATTGGCAAAGATGAAGTCAAACTTTCACTTTTTTCACTTTTCGCAAGACGACATGTTTTCTGGATTCAAGACAGAAGTTCATGTTTTCAAGTGAAATGTGACAGCTTACATATAGAATGGTATCAGAAATTACTCCAAATCAAAATACACACACAATAAAATGTTAAAGTAAGAGAAAGGCAGTCACTTCACTCCTGGAAAGAAAAGCTGTCAAGAAAACCTAGTTAATTATGAGAAAATGTGAAATTAACAGAAGTACAACTTTTATATTTGAAGATCCAAAAGAACATTTTGATTTGCACCTGGATTTGTGTCAAATTCACAGTGAAGAAAAATATACATCATTCTATAAGGATAAATAAAAATGTGCTATATATATATATATAACTAAGCATTATATATAAAGATATTATTGATATTACTGCAACATTGCAGCACTGTATGATCAGTAGACTTGTTATGTGCGAGGGAGTTGTGATGGTTTTCTGGTTGTGGGGCCTGCTGCCCTAATTCTTAGGGGGACTTGTCATAGTGGAGATGCACCTACAAGGTGCAGCAGGACAGGGTTTGGTGTAAGCAGTTCTGGGCTCTGAAGAGGTCAGTGTGTATGAGCTGAGGGGAAATGTTGTCTCCTAGCTCTCTCCTCTCTGCTTTGGGAAACTGTGCCTGCCACTTCTCAAGAAGCTCTCACAGAAGGGCAAATAATCACCCCTCCTGCATCCCTGGATTCCATCAGATCCCTGCCTTCACCTTGTCTCTGAGCTTTCCACCCGTCAGGTGACATAGCACACCCACTTACTTTACTTTAAAGTATAAAATAGTTCATTATTGGGGAGGCTATTATTTAGCTTTAATTGTGTCTCCCACGTGGGATTTTTTCCCAGTTTTATTGACATATTATTGGCATATAACCTTCTGTAAGTTTAAGATGTGCAACCTATTAATTTGATATATAGTGCAAAATGATTACCACCAAAGCATTTGCTGCCACCTACATCATGCTCAACAATTACCATTTCTTTGTTGTAATGATAACATTTAAGATCTACTGTCTTATACACTTTTTTAAAAAGTTGAAATAATTTTTAAATAATTCCAAAATTACAGAAAAGTATCAAGAATAGTAACAGAACACCCACATATATTTTATATAGATTTTCCCAATTAAAAATTTTTGCTTTATTTGCAGCCTTCCTCTATCTATCTATCATCTATCTATCTATCTATCTACCTACCTACCTACCTACCTATAGTTTACCTGCATCCACAGCCAGAATAGTACATAATGCTCTGTACTCACTTTCTCAGTGTGTTACAACTAGTAGCACACAATGACTTCTGTGATTTATTGATGATGTTAATTCTGGTCACCAGGTCAAGGGATTTTCAGGTTTCTCCACTATACACTTACTAATTTTTCCCTTTCAACTAAGTATCTCTCTTTGTAGAGACACATTTAAGCCATGACATTACCCTGCTACTTGTCAGTCTCATCTTCCCTGGATTTGACATCCACTGATGTTTCTTTCCTGAGCCAATAATTAAGATAATGGTTATACAATGGTGATTTTTCCCCACCACTACCACTTGCTTCACATTGATTAGTAAGAATTCTACTTTAAAAAAACACTTTCTCACCCCTCTTAATTTATGTATTATCTATTCATGATAATCATTAATGCATACATTCCTATTTTTAAAAAAATAAATAGTTTATATTACATTGCTCCAATTGCCCTAGATTTGACCAGTGGGAACACTTCCAATCTATATTTTTGATAGGCTTTTATTATTATTTGAATACTTTTCTTAGTTATTGCCACAAGACGTTCCAGTCTCATCTTGGTGTGTTGCTTATGTCAATCCAGGAATAGACATTTCTTCAAAGAGCTGTGCTACTATTAGTGGGTATTGACAGTTAGAAACCAAGATCTGAGTGCTATGCAGAATATTATTGCTTTTAAGCCCTTTCAACTAACAGAGCTAAAAAAATTAAGTTTATACTGATATCTCCAATTCCAGTCTATCCCCACATAGTTCTTAACCTTTTTAATTCCAGTTACTATCTTAACCTTCTTAATATCAGTTAATATCTCCTTTCTCCCATAATAAAAACTCAAGCTCCCATTGCAAAATAAAGTACACATTTATATGTTTGATTGATCCTACAATATATACAAACTCTTTTCAGAATATCTATCTATCTATCTATCTATCTATCATCATCTACATCTGTCTAGCATCTGTCTATATCTCATCTACCTACCTATAGAAATGTCTTTAAGAGTTACTTACAATTCTATTTGAAGTTCTTTTATTCCCTTACATTGAAAATTGTCAAACTACAGTTTTTAAATGTTGCATGGATTAGTTCTTCACTCCCTTTAAGTTTGATTATATTATTCATTTGTAGTACATCTGGGTACATTTGTTTCTACCTGCATTCAGTTTTAGAGTTTTAAATCTTTAATAGTTTATTTTTGAGACAGAGTGAAACAGAGCATGAGTGGGAGAGGGGCAGAGACAGAGGGAGAAACAGAATCCGAAACAGGCTCCAGGCTCTGAGCTGTCAGCACAGAGCCTGATGCGCGTGTGTGTGTGTGTGGGGGAGCTTGAACCCAGGAACCATGAGATCTGACCTGAGCCGAAGTTGGACGCTTAACCGACTGAGTCATCCAGGTGTCCCAGTTTTAGAGTTTTACTCAATTCTAATTTATTTAAACTTATTCTTAGTATATATTCTTTGTATATGTAGATTGTTACTTCCTCCTCATTCCTTCCACATGTTTTAGCCCCACATGCATGACTTATGGGTAACTAATTTTATAGATTTTTATTTATACATTTATGTTATTTTAGAAGATATAGGCATGTTTTCTTTCTTTTTTAGTGTTTATTTATTATTTATTTAATATTAATGATTGTCAAATTGGCTAACATTAGGTATGTAAAGTGCACTTTTGGTTTTTGGGTAAATTCCCGTGGTTCATTCCTCACATACAGCACCCATTGCTAATCTCAACAAGTCCTATCTTCAATGCCCATCACCCATTTTCCCTTCTCCCCTACCCCATTCACCCACAGTTCTCTGTTTTTGAGTCCCTTATGGTTTGCCTCCCTCCCTCTCTGTAACTATTTTTCCCCTACCCTTCCCCCATGGTATCTGTTAAGTTTCTCAAGATCCACATATGCTTGAAAACATTTGGTATCTGTCCTCTGTATGACTTATTTCAGTCATCATAATACCTTCCAGTTCTATCCACATTGTTGCAAATGGCATGATATCATTCTTTCTCATATATAGGCATGTTATCAATTTTACCTTTTTCATTAAAAATGTAGAATATTATAAATAAAGATAAAGGCTTTTAACATTCAGTTATACGTTTTCTGTAAGCTATAAAGTTGATAATCAATATGTCATAATTTTTTTATTTATCTCTGATACACATTATTACATGAGGTTAAAAACATTGTTTAACCATAATTATTTGTACCCATGAAAAATCAAAATGCGAAGGGAGGGGTGAAATAAGTTATATCTAGACAGCATTTGGCCTTCTTCAAACAGATATTTTATGTTTTGTTCTAATAAGACTATAAGCTAGGGGCCCCTGGGTGGCTCAGTCTGTTGAGCATCTGGCTTCGGCTCAGGTCATGATCTCACGGTTCATGGGTTCGAGCCCCGTGTAGGGCTCTGTGCTGACAGATCAGAGCCTGGAGCTCGTCTTCAGATTCTGTGTCTACTCTCTCTCTGGCCTTCCATTGCTCACGCTGTCTCTCTCTTTCTCAAAAATAAATAAAAAATTTAAAAAAATTTAAGAATATAAGCTAAAGGTATTACCATGAGTGATCAAATATTCTTATGGTTGTAGTAGATTTACAAGCTAATGTATTATAACAAAATCATTTACTGTATTTCATCACAGCTATATATATAACTTTACCCAGTTGAAAACTAATATACATAGACAGATACACAAACATAAGATCCTCTGAAAATTACAGAGAGAACTGGAGTTTAAACTACAGGATTTTATTTTAGAGTCAAAGGAATCTCAAATTACCTTAGCAGTAGTTCTTAGAATTTAAACTTTAGACAAATTAAAGAACATCATTAAAATTATTGAGTCTCTGGGCACCTAGGTGGCTCAGTTGGTTAAGCCTGACTTTTGATTTTGACTGAGGTCATGATTTCACAGGCATGAGATTGGCCCAGCATCAGGTGTGGGAGCCTCCTTAGGATTCTCTCTCTCCCTCTCCCTTTGCCTGTCCTTAACTCCTCTCCTCTCTCTCTGTGTCTCTCTCTGTCTCTGTCTCTCTCTCTCTTCCCCCCCTGTCACCCTCCCTCTCTCTCTCATTTTCAAAAAAATTCTTCATTCACACAGGAAAAAATGTACATATAATATACAAATATTCCTTTCCAATTTTAGAGATTTCACAATATACCAGAATAAGAACTACTAGTGTTTTGTTTTAATCATGGACTGATATGACTTCCTTCAATACTTGTGTTCAGTTGGTTAGGAGATATCTGAACATCAGGAGAATGGCAGGAGTAAATATTCCCCTAGGTTGCCCAAAGGGAAATAACAAAGTAGAGCATCTGTTTTTCATAAATTGACCCTTTTTTCAAACCTTCAATGGCTCTTTAATTGAAACTCCTTTTGGAATGTGGATGGAAGCCAGATTTAGGGGTGGGGAAGAATGCCAATTTGAAGCTATATACAATGATTTGGCAAGTAATTTTAAAAGAAGCTCAGTGTGTGTGTGTGTGTGTGTGTTTTTTTTGGTAATACTTAAAAAAAAGAAAATATTAAGAATCTAAATTGAAAAATGTTTATCTCTACATAACCAGTATTTTCTCCTTCCCAGCTTAAAACCATTAAATTACTCTCTCATCTTAGGACAAAGTTTAAATTTCTTTGGATAACATGCAATGCCCTACTACAAGATTCTGCCTACTGAAAGAGCTT
The DNA here is from genome assembly GCF_008692635.1 of Crocuta crocuta. Taxonomy (NCBI): domain Eukaryota; kingdom Metazoa; phylum Chordata; class Mammalia; order Carnivora; family Hyaenidae; genus Crocuta; species Crocuta crocuta. The sequence goes on from NW_027532606.1 coordinate 16,408, forward strand.
AAATACAGCATGATCTCAATGTTCCCAAATCATTGCATATGCTTTCCCTGGAATACAACTTCTCCCTTAGCTATGTCCCCAGTTCTAACTTTATTTTTTTCAGAATCAACTCATATTTTATTTCCAACAGAATGATTTACAAGGTTTAGCTCCCACATCTATAAAATTGAAGTTAGTAGTGTCTTTCCAAAATAGTTGTCCTGAGTAGATATGTAATAAACGTTAATTTATCTTCCCACANTAAGTTCCTGTGGGGAACAAATTATTTTTTGTTTGTCCCTCTATCCACAAGATCTTGCAGACATTAAATGCTCAATAAATATTTGCTGAATTAAATTGTACAAAGACATACTTAATAA
>NW_027532606.1:16851-17067 GCF_008692635.1 Crocuta crocuta
ACATACTTAATAATTATAAATTATTTTGTAATAAACTTGTGCTCATGTGAGTGTACTCCCTGGATATCAATAGACCCAGCTTAAAGGAATTTAATGAAATGTACAGTGAAATCTGAGACATGAAAATTTCTCCTCAGGCCTGGAAAATAAACAGAATTTATGGTGTTTTTTTTTTTTTTTTTTTTTTTTTTTTTTTTTTTTTTTTTTTTTTTTTTT
>NW_027532606.1:17173-19336 GCF_008692635.1 Crocuta crocuta
TCTGTCAGCACAGAGCCTAATGCGGAGCTTGAACCCATGAACTGTAAGACCATGACCTGAGATGAAGTTGGATGCTTAACTGACTGAGCCACCCAAGCACCCCAATAAAGAGACTTTAAAGAGGAATTGATGGAAGACAGGTAATTATTTTCTTCTCAGTGTCATGATAAAAAGCCAAGTGTCCAAAATTGCAAGAATAAACTCTTCCAGCAAACATCTTTCAAGTAATATTTGAAAGTAATATCCTATTTTTAGAGTATTTTTATTAAACTATTCTAACTTTAACTTTTTATTTTATTTGAAAAATTTATAAAATAGTATGAAAGTCCCTGTATACACTCCATCCAAATTCTCCAAACTTTACCATAATTATAACCACAGCATACCAGTTCCTACTCGTTAATATACTTATCAACATCAGGAAATTGATATTGATACAATACTATTAATTAATCTGCAGACCTCATTTCAATATCACCAATTGGGTCACTAATGCCCTTTGTATGTTCCAGGATGTATTCCAATGTCTCATATTGTATTTAGTTGTTATATATATGTTTCCCTCAATATGGGACAATTTCTCAGTCTCATTCTGTGTTTATTTTATGTTTTTTAATTTTTTAATGTTTTATTTACTTTTGAGACAGAAAGACAAAGTGGAGGAGGGGCAGAAAGAGAGGGTGACACAGAATCCAAAGCAGGCTCCAGGCTCTGAGCTGTCAGCACAGAGCCCGATGCAGGGCTCGAACCCAAGAACATGAGATCATGACCTGAGCCGAAGTTGGAGGCTTAACCGACTGAGCCACACTGGACCCCTCATTTTGTGTTTAATGCCTATATTAATTTGCTAGGACTGTCGTAACAAAGTACCATTGACTGGATGGCTTATATGAGATAATTTTATTTTCTCATTGTTCTGGAGCCTAGAAGTCTGAGATCAAGGTTTTGGTAGGGTTGATTTCTTCTAAGGTGTTGCTCCTAGGCTTGTACATAATCATTCTCTTCCAGTATCTTCACAAGGTATTCTCTCTATTCCTGTCTGTGTCTTGATCTCTTCTTTTAAGGACACCAGTCATATTGAATTAGAACCTAGACTAAAAACTTTATTTTACCTTACTTACCACTTTTAAGACATTATCTTTAAGCGTAGTCATATTCTGAGGTACTGGAGGTTGGAACTTTAACCTATGAATTTGGAGGAGGGGGTTCACAATTCAGCCCATATCAATGAATTTGACCTTGTGAAGACTACTGGCCAGTTATTTTGTAAAATACCCCTTAATTTGGGTTTGACTGATATTTACTCATGTTTATCATCAAGTTATGTATCTTTCACAGTAATACCACAGAAGTTACGCTGCACCTTTTTAGTGCATTATATCCATAGGTATATATGATATTGATATGTTTTAGTGTGATTTTTTAAAAAAAATTAATGTTTTATTTATTTTTGAGAGAGAGAGATAGAGACAGCGTGAGCAGGGGAGAGTCAGAGAGAGAGGGAGACACAGAATCCAAAGTAGGCTCCAGGCTCTGAGCTAGCTGGCAGCACAGAGCCCAACACGGGGCTTGAACCCATGAGTCGTGAGATAATGACCTGAGCCAATGTTGGACGCTTAACCGACTGAGCCACCCAGGCACCCCATTATTCTGGTGATTTTAACTTTGATTACCTGGTTAAGGTAGTGTCTATCAGGTTTCTCCACTGTAAGATTATTATTTTTCTCTTTGTAATTGATAAGTATGTTATAGGAAGATACTCTGCAAATATTCTTTTTCGTAACATTTTTGTTTACTAATTTTAGCATCCATTGATGATTCTTGCCTATGGCAATTATTACATCCCAACTGACAATTTTCTAGTCCCATCATTCATTTTCCATTTATCAGTTAGAATACTATTTTAAGAAAGAGTTTTCCTTACTTTCCCATTCATTTTATTAATATTGANTCTCTTTCTATAGGTTATATTCCATTATTATTATTATTTATTACTATTATTAATTTTGTTGTTTACATTGCTTCAACATTGAGCATTCAAAGATCCCTCAAGTTGGCTCATATGTCTTTTCAACAAGTTCCTCATATTTTTTCAGCATTTCCTTACTTCTTTGCATAGCAAGATGTTCCAGACTTATTTAATACTTTCTGTGACCAAATTCT
>NW_027532606.1:19434-21095 GCF_008692635.1 Crocuta crocuta
AAGAAAGAAAGAAAGAAAGAAAGAAAGAAAGAAAGAAAGAAAGAAAGAAGAGAAAATGTTTACAGAGGGGAAATTATTTCTACTTTATTGTGGTTTTCTGTGTGTAATCGTAATTCAGCAATCACAAAATCATCCATTAATTTCTTGCTGAATAAAATGTGTCACTTATTAACACTTCCAGAAGTGCTCTGGTAGTTGTCAGGAAAGTATTTGCCAGCTATTCAAATAAAGACGAATGACTTGGATAGCAAAAGCAATCTGGCTTTAAATACCAGCATCTGGCTACTTAGCAATATCTTCATCTCCCTGAAATCATAAGATTAACGTTTTCTTGAAATGGAGTCTCAGGTGTTCATTTTGTGTCCTAGCCCAGATTCCAGTCCTTCATTTCTCAGCCCAGGATGCTACAGAGAAGAGTTTTCTGTGTTCATTAGAGCTCATTGAGAAGTCTCACAAATAGATGTCTTTTCAACTAAGCATAAATTTCCAATTTTATGTTAAATTTAACAGAATTCCCTTCTGGTAAAACAACAAAAGGCATAATTTTTGACAACACTATGGTACATAGTATCCACACAAACTGAAAAAATTGTCTAATGCTTTATTTAATGGGTTTATTTTTTCATTCAGGATGTTTGTAGGAAAGCCACCATGTTTCTTCTTCCTCCAGCTGCAACGAATGCTTTTCTTGGATTCGGTTTGAGTATCTGAAATGGAACCCTTTACTTTTAAGTGTTGGGAGTGCTTTGACGGTTCTCAATTGTTCTCAATTTTATTTTCTCTTTTTTCAAAGTATACTAGAATGTGATTTCCTGGACAATACATTTAGGAAAGTGGAGGAGGATAGGATGGAGTGAGCTGTGGTCTTTCGTTATTTTGAAATTTGATTTTTAACTTTTCCTTTCTCATCTCTTCATGATACTGGAGCTCTGCTTCTTTCAGTGTGTCTCTTTCACAGATGATTGCCTCAATACCTACACAACTTTTTAGTTGCTGACCAAATGGCCTNGAGGATGAGAATATAGACAAAGATTCCTTTTAAAAGATATCTATTTGCTATAGTATCATATTATTTAGAGGTCAATAAATCCACTAGGACCCTCGCTTCTAATTCGTGTTGTTTTGTATAGTTTAATATATACACCTGTCTATTCCTTAATGGTGTAAAAGGTAGGAGTAGTAGTTGAGATTATTTTGCTTGATCAATTAGACATGCTTTTTTAAAATGATATAGGATTTGCACCAGAGACAATGTGTACTAGATTTGGACAGATGGGAGGAATCCAATAAACTTTCCCCTTTCCCTCACCTTGCAAGAGCTAAATCTTAAGAATAATTTGGAACCGCCAGGAATATGGTACAAATGCCTGAGGCAGTAGTGAGAAACATGAGAAATCCTTTCCACAGAAGGTCCTTAGATAGGGTTGGAAACAAGGAATCCAGACTGTAGGAGGCTGCTCACTGCCAGTTCTCTTCTGTTTTGACAAAGAAAAGGGTCAGGTTACCAATGTCCCATGAAAAGAGCCAACTGCTCAATATGGCAAGGGAAAAAAACAACAACAGAGGTTATTCTTTAGCTCACTTCTATGGGAAATTCTCTGCACTGGCTATAATTTGCATTAGAAGTTCTGGAATAATTCATAGCTTAAATGGTAGAAGAT
>NW_027532606.1:21787-28868 GCF_008692635.1 Crocuta crocuta
TATGACATCCTTGCTTCTTAATATTTAAAAGTATCAAATACACCTAGACTCAATGCAAAATATTGTTTCTACAGTTACCTGTGTATAGAGTCAAAATAATTAAAAAGGAATGTCCCTCATGGTTGGTACTTTCATGGGGGAGGAAAAGGGAAAAATTAGAAATTATTTCCCTTGTATGATCTGATACATCTTCCTATGGAAGGAATACTTATAAAGCCTCAATTAAAATTAATAAGTTATCCAAATAGACAATAAATGGATAATATACCATTTTAAAACAAAAGNCTAACCAACTGAAACACCCAGGCATCCCTAGAAGCACCTTTTTAGCAGTACAAAACATGTTGTTACCACTTTAAAATGTTTAAAAATTTTTGGGGGGGGGGCAANATGGGTGCGGAGGGAGGGGGGAGACAGGCAGGGAGGATGGCACTTGTGGGGATGAGCACTGGGTGTTATATGGAAACCATCTTGACAATAAACTATTTGTAAAAAAAAACAACACTTTTTTTTTTAAGTTTTCTTTAACATACCATTGAATTCCATTATCTCTTTACCATTCTGGATGAATCCTTTGTGTGTGTGTGAGAGAGAGAGAGAGAGACTGAGAGAGAGAGAGAGAATAAATGTNGGTTGTGGCAAACTTGCATACACAAGCCTATCAGCATCATTTTCCCAATAGCATTGCTTACTTTGTGTCTCTGTGTCAGTCACATTTTGACAATTCTCACAATACTTCAAAATTATTTTATTATTATTATTATATTTATTATGGTGATCAGTAATTATGACTCATTTTAATTAAGTTATGTACATCATTTTCTAGACATAATGTTATTTCACACTTAATAGATTACAGTCTTCAGAAGAGTATTAAATAAATATGGCATTCACAACTTTCTGTCATAANTTACTCAAAGGAATTCAGATCTTTCAATTTTATGAACATTATTATTGTCTGTATCTTTATGATTAAAGACTTTCATAAAATCTTGAAGAGGTTCAGGACAGGCCCTCTTCTTCCATAATTTGCCACTTTGGCATGTGGGTTATTTTGAGCTAAATGCACTTGAGACTGTGTGGGCTCAAAAAACATTTTGTTCCTTCCTTAACTACATAGAATAATCTAAACTGGAGGTCTTTCCCAGAATAAGGGTTATTATCAGAGATAAATTTTATATGAGAGACCCATCTGTATGGTAGGACAAAAGTACAAGTACNTGCATTCCTTTCCTCTGAAAGCCCAGACCCGTACCCCCTTATTAGTTCAGATACATACCTCATTTTGACTGTCTTTGGAATGTCCCAGTCTATGTGGATTCCTTCTATATATCCTTATTTAATTTTATTCTTAGTCCAGCTAGAAGGACCTTTGAAGGGATAAGAATCCTTATCCCCCATCAGTTGGCATAGCTGGCAGGATGACTTTAACTCACTGGACACTGCTCACACTGGGCACTGTTGCAGCTGAGATTTCTTTGGGACATCTGACGTACAGCTGACAAAAGATAAGAAAGACTTCTTATCTGTCAGCCTCCTGAAATTTCTATCTGCAGAGTCCAATGGAGCGAGAGTGGTGAGAGCCCTTTTTTCTCTTTATAAATCTAGATTAGCAGGAGAAAATATTTGTGGATCCATTTCCTTGGGCCTGGTGATTCTCTGGTTAAATGTGGTAGATAGATTTGGGGTACTTATTTATTTCCTCCCAGAGATGTTCTTTGTTTTCCTTTCTCTATGCATTTTATGTTATATGTCATCTGTTGCTACAGGATATTTGGAAGCCAAAGCTGCAAAATTGGTGGGCATGGTCAAGCACTTAAAAGCTGTTAGGGCACTGGCCACCTCTAGAATACCCCCATGATATGGAGGAGGACACTTGTTGGGATGAGCACTGGGTGTTATATGGAAACCAACTTGACAATAAACTATTAGAAAAAAAAAGAAAAGAAACCAACTTGATAATAAACTATTTAAGAAAAAGACAAAAGAATACCTCCATGATAGAATAAGTTGGCCATAGAATGTTATATCGACACTAGCTCGCCTACCAACCTAAAAGAAACTTCTGTGTATCAAGATACACTGTAAAACAAAACACAACTCCAACTCCATGACGTATATACTTCCTAAGTATTAGTGTGGCTCCAAAATACCCAAACCTTAGATAAAATGTTTATAGTTTTCCTTTTGTCTTGTTCTATGCCTTAAAAGCTTGGCTTTGTAACCAGAAAGAATATTCTTTTTGGTCTCCACCATCCAGAGGGATCACTTTTTGGGGTGCACGTCGGTAGCCAGTCAAATAGCCTGGGAATACAAGTTTCTCTCCTGTCTGGATGTATAAGCTCTCAGAGGTATTTCTCATGAGAGATTCCAGCTCATAAGAACTTTTGTTATCTCAATTTTTGTTGCTTGGTAGTGCTGGAAAGTTCCATTCCATAAGTGCTTGTCTAGCGTCACAGATTAGTGGATCTCTGACTGCAGGGATCTTATGGGAGACCAAAGATATTGTTTTCACTACATCACCCTTACTACCTGTGCCAAGAAGGTTTTTGCTTTCATAGCAAAAAAATGTTGGAAGTAAACTTTGAATCATGAGGGCTACCTCATCTATGCCCTCTCCGGATGCCTCTTGAGTCTGATTAAGCCACTAAGTCACTATTAAGAGATCCTACTCATCAATGGCCAGGTGATGGATCCTTTAAATTGGTTATGTTAAAATATGCATCTTATAGAGAGCTCTCGATTGTCTTATTAATATAATAGCAAGCCTTAGGGATTTCCTTGACAGTATTAAAAAAAATAGACTTAAAACAAAAATAAATGACCCCATCCAATGTAAATTCCCCTTTTAAAAATCTAGTTTCATGTGCCTGTTTTAACTTCCCTTTCCCTACAATACTTACAGAGATCACTCTGGCCTAATCTGTACACTCAAGGTATACAGGTTTTTCATATAAATGTTAAAAGACAGAAAAATGAATTTAACAAAAACACTCAAGATTGGCAACTAGGCTCCCTTTGCTCCTACATTCCAGGACTCTCTAATAAGGCTCTAATTAGCTTCAGGCACTCCTACAAAATGTCCATTGCATGAGTATCCTATCCACACCCCTTCACACACACACAAAAATTTCTGTCCCATGGGTAACATAAGAGCTTTTAAAATTACAAAACACCCTTACCTTTATTTTCAAAATATTTTTTGGCTATATNTATTTAAAAAGATTAATCCCTACCTTGATATTCAGGTTGTAAACCAGTTCTTTGGATAATTAATATCAACTGCTTTTATTTTGCCAATCTCTGCAAAACCAGAAATACAACTTTAGGAACAAGTTAAAGTCTACCTATTCTTATAAATCTCCAAACCTTCCATATTCTTCTCAAAATGTTTGTGGATATTTTAAAAAATTAGGATATTGGAACAAAATTATTCTGTACTTAAAAAAAGAGGTACATTTTAAATAGCAATTATCCTGAAATTCTAAAAAAAAATCTTTACATTCCTTCTCTGTCCTTTGCAGTTATAAATTTTATTATGTCTTTGAAATGTAAACACAGCTCTCAATCTCCAAAGAGTGAAGGGGGAAAAAACAGAGAAAAAAGGGAAAGGAGGAAAAAAGCCTTTTTCAAAATACAAACTGTTGAAACGCTTTTATGCCCAGATTCTAGCACCTCTTTTAATAAGCAGATATGCTCCAAATATCCACTTTGGAGAAAACTTAGACTCCCNTAGATAGATAGATAGATAGATAGATAGATAGATAGATAAAAAGATAAACAAATAAATGTAAGTATTAAAGAATTTGGCATATAATGTCTTCTACAAAAATATTAGCAAGAAACAAAATTAAGATTTTATTTACATCTTGTATGTGTTTGTGTGTGTCTGTGTGTGCATGTATGTTGTAAAGGTGAAATGTTTTCTCTACCTCAGAATGGCATTGCTAAAATTAATATGTAAAGGAGTTCTATTTAGTTGGTTTGTAGGCAAGAACTTTTAAGGATTGTCCATTATAAAACTCAGAAAGATAGGACCTAACCCAAAATTCATGTGACTTGGGAAAATATTCAGTATTTAAAGTTAATTTAGGGATGCTTGGGTGGCTCAATCAGTAGAGCATCCAGCTCTTGATTTCAGCTCAGGTCATATCCCAGGATCATGGGACCAAGCTCCTTGTCAGGCTTTATGCTGAGTGTGGAGCTTGCTTAAGATTTTCCCTCTCTCTCTTTCTTTCGCTCTTTCTCCCTCTCTTTGTCTCCCCCTCTGCACTCTTCCCTGCTTGTTTTCTCTTTCTCTCTCTCTAAAAAAAGTTAATTTGTTTGTTAGCTTAATTAAAATAAACATGTCTTTAGAGTTATCAGAATTAAATACAAAATTTTATTATTTTTATATATTTTGCTTTTTTAAAAACGTTTGTTTGTTTTTTATACAGAGAGAGACAGAGCACGAACAGGGAAGGAGCAGAGAGTGAGGGAGACACAGAATCTGAAACAGTCTCCAGGCTCTGAGCTGTCAGCACAGAACCGGATGCGGGGCTTGAACTCACTAACTCATGACCTGAGCCGAAGTCAGACGCTTAACCGACTGAGCCACCCAGGTGCCCATATATATATAAAATATATATATATAAATATATACATAAAAAATATATATATTTTAATTTTAGAAAAAGAGAGCTTGAGCTGGGGAGAGAGGCCAAGGGACAGAAAGAGACAATCTTAAATAGGTTCCACACTTAGTGCAGAGCCCAACACATGACTCACTCCCATGACTCTGTGATCATGACCTGAGACAAAATCAAGAGTCAGATGGTTAACTAACTGAGCTACACAAGCACCCCTAAATTAACTTTTAATACTGAATATTTCCCAAGTCACTACATATAGAAAACCTTAAAGACTCAACCAAAAACTACTAGAAGTCAGAAATGAATTTAGAAGTGTCACAGGATAAAAAAATGTATGTACATAAATCTATTGTATTTCTATACACCGATAATGAAATAACAGAAAGAGAAATTAATAAATGAATACTATTTACAATTTTACCAAAAATAATAAAATAACTAGGAATAAACTTAACAAAGGAGACAAAAGACCTCTACTCTCAAAACTATAAAATATTGATGAAAGAAATTGAAAATGACACAAAAAAATGGAAGGAAAACTCCATGCTCATGGATTGGAAGTGCAAATATTCTTCCAATACTTCCACACTTCCCAAATCAATCTACATATTTAATGCAATTCTTATCAAAATACCAAATCTTCCCAGAACTAGAACAAATAATCCTAAAATTTGTATGGAACTACCAACAACAACCAAAAAACCCTAAATAACCAAAACAGTCTTGAGAAAGAAAAACAAAGCTGAAGGTATAACAATTGCATTTCAAGTGATAGTTCAAAATTATAGTAATCAAAATAGTATGATACTGGTGCATGAATAGACATATAGATCAGCAGAACATGATAGGAAGCCTAGAAAGAAACTCATAATTATATTATCAATTAATCTTTGCAAAAAGAGGCAAGAGTATGCAATGGGAAAAAGACAGTCTCATCAACAAATGGTGTCGGGAAAACCAGACACCTACATGTGGAAGACTGAAAGTGGACCATTTTCTTACAACACACACAAAAAGAAACATAAAATGGGTTAAGGACCCAAGTATGAGACCTGAAACCATGTAAATCCTAAACTATAGCAAAGGTAGCAATTTCTTTCACATTGACAATAGCAAAATTTTTCTAGGTAATTTTCCTGAGGCACATAAAATAAAAGCGAAAATAATCGATCGGGATTACTTTGACATGAAACGTTTCTGCACAGCAGAGGAAATAGCCGATAAAACTAAAAGGCAACCTACTGAATGGGAGAAGATATTTGCAAGTGACATATGTGATCAAGGGTTTGTATTCAAAATATATAAAGAACTTATACAACACAACATAAAAAAAAAAGAAACCCACAAGTAATCCAAGTAAAAAATGGGCAGAAGACATAAACAGACATTTCTTCAAAGAAGACATACAGATGGTCAGTAGATTCATGAAAAAATGCTCAACATCACAAATCATCAGAGAAATGCAAATCACAATGTGATATTACCTCATATCTGACAGAATGGCCACAATTAAAAACACAAGAACCAACAAGTGTTGGCAAAGATGTGGAGAAAAGAAAACTGTCATGCACTATTGGTGGGAATGCAAACTGGTGCAGTTACCATTGAAGACAGCATGAAATTTTTCTCAAAAAGTTAAAAATAGAAGTATCCTGTGATCCAGTAACAGCACTACTGGGTATTCACCCAAATAATACAAAAACACTAATTTGAACGGATATAGGTATATCTATATTTATTGTCTCATTATTTACACTAGCCAAATTATGGAAGCATCCCAAGTGTCCCTCATAGAAAAACGCATAAAATTATTCTATATATACAATAGAACATTATTCAGCCATAAGAATTAGATATTTCTATTCGCATCAATATGGATGGAGCTAGAGAGTAGTATAACACTATACAAAATCAGTTGAGTAGTATAATGGTAAACAAAATCAGTTAGAGAAAGAAAAGTATCATATGATTTTACTCGTGTGGAATTTTAGAAACAAAACAAAGAAACAAAGAAAAAAAGAAACCAAAAATCTCTTAACTATAGAGAATAAACTGATAGTTACCATAAAAAAGGTGGGTGAGGGGATGGATAAAATAGAAGATGGGGATTAAAGAATATACTTATCAAGATGAGCACTGAGCAATGTATAGAATTGTTGAATCACTATATTGTACACCTGAAACTAATACAACTCTGTAAGTTAAATAAACTGGAATTAAAACTAAAACCAAAATAAAAGGTGCTTGGGTGGCTCAGTCATTGAGTGGCAACTTTGGCTCAGGTCATTATTTCATGGTTCATGGGTTTGAGCCCTGCATCAGGCTCGCTGCTATCAATGTAGAGCCTGCTTCTGATCCTCTGGTCTCTCACTCTACCTCTCCCCCATTCTCTCTCTCTTTCAAAAATAAGTATTTGTTAATTAAAAAATATAATAAAATGTTCAACATAG
>NW_027532606.1:28924-30802 GCF_008692635.1 Crocuta crocuta
AGTATTCTTATGGCAGTTATGTAAATAATAAAGCCAAGACTTTTTTAAAACTAGACTTATTTGGTAAACAAATTAGAGCTAATTTGGCTACATTGGTAAAAATTAGTCTAATATATAGAGAAGATATGTTTCAAAAACAAATCTTTGTAGATATGAATTTTTTTTTATTTTTTTAATTTTTTTTTCATTTATTTCTAGGAGAGAGAGAGAGAGACAGCGTGAGCAGGGGAGGGTCAGAGAGAGAGGGAGACACAGACTCTGAAATAGGCTCCAGGCTCTGAGCAGGCAGTCAGCACAGAGCCTGACACGGGGCTCGAACCCACGAACCGCGAGATCATGACCTGAGCGAAAGTCGGACGCCTAACCGACTAAGCCACCCAGGCGCCCCTGTAGATATGAATTCTTAATACTATTCATAATAAACTGAACTAGATCCTGATTTCTTCTAGTGTCTTCCAATGCCTAACTACAGCTATGCAAACTAACACTGTTTATTTTTCACACCTTTCTAACATGAAATCATTTGAGAACTAAAATGTTTCTTTTTCCTGATGCTCCACAAACTAAATATAAAAGATTTGGGGTAAGAAAATAACCATGGTAGCTCATGCATATAAAATCCGTTGCTCCATGGGCCACTCGAAAGGTCACCAGAGATATTCGAACTGTAAACTAGGAAGATCAGTCAGATTGCCATTAGCTGTTCTCTAGCTGAAGAGGCTTTGAGTCTGACACTCTAGAAGTTTTATCAATCATGTTTTATCAACTGGCTACCCTCAGAACTCAGAAACTAGCTTAACTTTTGACCCAAACATTAACCATTGTTTTTTTCTTTTCTTTCTATTTTAAATGACTATTATTTAATACCTGATTATTTGAACCATGGGCCTAACTTTGAGAATAAACCTGCATCACTGCCTCTTGAAATAAGTTTGACTAAAGTGACCTATTGTCAGGATTAAGAGACTGGATCAAAGAGATGAGATCACCTACCAGCTCAACTTTTAAAATGTGAAACCTCCAAGGAAATTTCAGGTGGAGGAACTGTAAAGGTTTAGAACAAGCTCTCCTCCCAGAACGTGCCACTTTGGCATGTAGATTATTTTGAGATGAAGGCACTTGAGACACTGCAGGCTCAAGAGAAACTTTTGTCCCTCCCTTAACTACATAGAAGAATCTAAATTGGGGGTCTTTCCCAGAATAGGGGTTATTAGAAGAGACAAAATTTATCTGAGTGACCCATCTATATGGTAGGACAAATATCTAAGTACCAAAATTCTGCTTTTCTTATCACCCTGTGAAATGAATTTCTCGCCTCTGAAATTCCAGACCCTTACCCCCTTCTTCTTAGTTCAGAATGACATATGTACCTAATTTTGCCAGTCTTTGGAATTTACATGTCTATGCGTATTCCTTGTATGTACACCAACTAAATTTGATTTGTATCTATTGACCTATCTCATGTTAATTTGATTCCCAGTCCAGCTTGAAAGACCTTCGAGGGGACAGGAATTCTTGCATCCTGACAGGCTATTGTCTGATACACTATGCAATTTTTTTTTAAATATTTTTATTTATTTCTAGGAGAGAGAGAGACAGCATAAGCAGGGGAGGGTCAGAGAGAGAGGGAGTCACAGACTGAAACAGGCTCCAGGCTCTGAGCTGCTAGTCAGNGGAAACTTTATCTGAAATTATGTACACAAATTGTCCCCATTTCTTTCTTTCCTTCTTCCCCCCCTCCATTCTTTCCTCCCTCCCTCCATTCTTTCCTCCCTCCCTCCCTCCTTTCTTTCTTTTTCTTTCTTTCTTTCTTTCTTTCTTTCTTTCTTTCTTTCTTTCTTTCTTTCTTTCTTTCTTTCTTTCTTTCTTTCTTTCCTT
>NW_027532606.1:30924-31522 GCF_008692635.1 Crocuta crocuta
GAGGCTGGGTTATATTTTTTGAAACTTCCTTGACTGCTTTTATTTTACACATTTTTATGGTTCTACAATTTTGACAGATGTGATGAAAATACCATGTCCTGAATTTTTGTGCTTACTATTAGTAATTCTGTAAAATTGTGTGTTATTAGCACAGCTAGTACATTATACAGGTAAAAGCCCATGGTTCAAAATAAGACTGCTTGCATTTGAGTCCTGACTGTGCCACACACTTCTCTATGCCTCATTTTACTCATTCATAAAATGTGGACAATCATAGCACATGCATAATTCCTAGAAGACTAATTAACACATACATGCTCACATATTAATTTTAATTATGATCTCCAGAGTGGAAGAAAGAGCATGTATTTCTCAAAGGAAAATAGTTATANTGAGCTGAAATCAAGAGTCAGATGCATGCTTCGGGCGCCTGGGTGGCTCATTCAGTTAAGGTTCTGACTCTTGATTTTGGCTAATGTCATGATAACATTGTTTATAAGATCAAGCCCTTCTCTCTCTCTCTCTCTCTCTCTCTCTCTGCATGCTCTCTTTCAAAATGCATAAACTTTAAATAAATAAATAAATACATAAATAAATA
>NW_027532606.1:32023-35266 GCF_008692635.1 Crocuta crocuta
TCAATTAGTTTATTTCTACTTAACTTATTTTACAATATTTAAAAATGAAATGCAAATTCTAATGGTAAAAGAATATTCTCACATTAGAGTATAAGTTTTCACCTTCTTTAGGATAATGGTTTCCTGGAGTTCTTGGCATTGAAATGTGATACTTTGTAAAACTGTTGCCTACTTGGAAAAAGAGAACAATGACCATTCTTCCATTTATTATTTGATTTTAGCATACACTTCTCCCTCTTTTTCTTCTTTCTTGGAACAAATTCAAGTGTATAAAAAAGACAGTCCTTAGGTACCCGCTTATTATAAATGATTTCTCATTCTATTTTACAGAAGTTTTAGCATCAGCTCAAGAAATGTCTTCAAAATATTAATGGATTTAAGCAATTCTACCCAAACTGACACTTGACTTTTCATTTAAATTTCATATGCTTTTCATTTTCATATGAATGTTCACTGACCAGATCTCCTTCCATTTCTTTTCCAACAGTCTACTTCACTGTATATATGACAATGGTTTGCTTCCTGTTTTGTTTTGGGTTTTTCCCTGTATAAGAATGTATAAGAAATTTTTCTTTCTTTTTTTTTTGCTAATAAACAAACATCTGCAAGATAATACTTTATTATCCTGATGCCTTGCCATCATAAGATAGGAGGCTATTTTGCCACCCCAAACCTGGAAAATCTTTCTTCTCCCCATTTTCTAGAAGTTTTAGTTACTTTATTTGAAGAAGCACTCAGAACGAAGGGGAGGATTTAATACACATCATGGGATTCTGCACTATATGCCTTACTGTATCTTAGTAAAACATATTTTGACATAATTGGTGGTTCTGGAATTCTTCCCAGAAGTTTAGAAGTGCCTACAATGGGGTAAAACTGAACTTCCAATGTTAAATCTAGACACCCATTTGAGACTTTTAATTCTAACTTATGCAAATGATTTTCCAAGCCTTAAAAATAAAGAAACAAAGCTTCATTCAGAATATTTAGGTATATCAAAGAGCTTCATGGCTACTGCCAATGTTCATTGTTAAACACAGAGGTTCTCAAAGGAAACACAGGCTGCTTAGAAATAGAATATTGAGGGGCGCCTGGGTGGCTTAGTCGGTTAAGCGTCCGACTTTCGCTTAGGTCATGATCTCGCGGTTCGTGGGTTCAAGCCCCGCGTCGGGCTCTGTGCTGACTGCCAGCTCAGGGCCTGGAGCCTGTTTCAGTCTGTGACTTCCTCTCTCTCTGACCCTCCCTGCTCACGCTGTCTCTCTCTACTAGAAATAAATAAAAAATTTAAAAAAAAGAAATAGAATATTCATCAAGTTATAATGGTTGATAATTATATTGCTACATTCCGAAATAAATTGCAAAACAACACTTACATGTTGGCATCATATCAACACCAACCGGCCAAGAATGTTTACTCAGAAAGTTTACTAGGAAGAAAATCAATGCTTACAAGGAAAATAAATAGGAATAGACCAAAAATAATAAACTTCCAGTGTTTAATACTAGGAAGAAAATCAATGCTTACAAGGAAAATAAACAGGAATAGACCAAAAATAATAAACTTCCAGTATTTGATAAACTCATGGGGAATCTAAATGCTCTGAAGTTGGCATTTTTGTGACAATTAAGATTTTCAACAACTTGAAATCTAAAGAATGCTGGCAGCTGAGATTCTGCTATTTTTGCAAGTAAGTCCACCATCTGTCAATCTTTTGGCCTTAACATATTGAGAAGAGTTGGTTCACTAAGTTTGTTCACTCCTTTATGAACCCTGACCAAAGAGACTATTTTATGTACTCATTTGGTGATATTAGATGAACTTTCCATCACTTTTATAAAGGCTTCTGTTTTCTGGCAGCTGATTAGACTTAATTTATAACATTAAGATATACTTAAGTGTGTTTCTTTTCTACCCCCTGATCTAGATAATCTGTGCACACTGGTTTAGAAAATTTCACTGAGAAATGAAAAATTCTGGCACCTGGTTTCCAGAGAAACTATCAACTTATAAAACTGGAAATCTGCTTGAATTTATTAATACAAAGAACTTAGGGTTTACAAATAACATATAACATTCTTAAAGATTAGTTCTAACTATTTTCAGGATCCTACAGTACTTACCTAGAAATGATATATATTTCTAGCTTTTATCAAACTCTCAGGTTCACCTTTTCACTGGCAGTACTCACTATTAAACACACCATGTATCTTGTAGATACTACTACTTAGATGTTTATGTCAGCTATCTCCTGTTAATCTTTATTTCAGTCTCAATATAATTATTTGGTTTTGGACAAGGAAATATGGGTTCTGAGTGTATAGTATAGATAGAAACTTAGCTGTGTCCTTATTTGTATTTTAACTTTCTTCTGTTCTCACTCTCTAGTAAGGAAGCATGGTTTCTAATAGTAATCACATTCAGCTCATTGTCTCAATTCTGGTTTCCGCTATTCTTGTCTTGCTTGCAAGATTGCAACAATCTCCAAACTAAATTTCTAGTTTCAACTGTCTTTACCCTGAATCCACACTCAGTATCGCTGTCAAATTTATCTTTTCAAGCACCAATTACAACTTATAATTCTCTATGTCCAGGTTCTTACAAAAGGATTCTCTTATTCATTGAATCAAATCCAAACTCATCATTTGACAATTCAACCCCCATAATCAAACACAACACTCCTTCTCTCTAACCACTAATGTTGACCTTCAGTCTGGTTAGATCTCTCTTCTTTTCATCCCATTCCCACTCTTTATAAAGTCTTGACACATTTATGTGATTCTGGAATTCATTCATACTTCAAAATGAATCGTATATTAGGGGCGCCCGGGTGGCTTAGTCGGTTAAGCGTCCGACTTTCGCTCAGGTCATGATCTCGCGGTTCGTGGGTTCGAGCCCCGCGTCGGGCTCTGTGCTGACTGCCAGCTCAGAGCCTGGAGCCTGTTTCAGAGTCTGTCATTTGCTCTCTCTCTGACCCTCCCCTGCTCATGCTGTCTCTCTCTCTCTCTCTCCTCGAAATAAATAAATAAAACATTTTAAAAAAAAACAAAATGAATCGTATATTAAAATAATAGAAAAGAAACAAGAGAAAATTGCCCACAAACCTATAACAATCAGATATTTTTATTTGTTTTTGTATTCATATAGTCAAAACAACAGCAAATAGTGATACAATATTTATTGGGGGTCATAAAAAGCCATATTTTAATGGCTTCAAAATATTTTCTCTATACCTAGTATCTACT
>NW_027532606.1:35528-35935 GCF_008692635.1 Crocuta crocuta
CCACTCTGATTGGTGTGGGGCTTGTGCCATATTGCTTATTAAATATAGTGGATATCATACTTGGAAAAAGGAGTGGTCAGAAAAGGCTTTCATCTGTGCTGAGTTATAAACAGTACTAAAAAAATCCGACAAAAGAAGGAATATGCTAAGGAGCATCAAAGTTCAAAATAAAAAACATAAGAAATTGCAACTAGGCCAGTATATCTGGAATGAAAAAGAAATAGTGAAATGTGAAATAATGCTAGAAAAACATGCTCTAGCAGGATCATTATGGGCCTTGAAAATTATTAGAAGAAAAAATGGGACTAAAGTAAGGAAATAGCATCTTCAGATTAGTATTTTAGAAACTTTACTCTACCAGGAGTGTGGAGAAGAATTAAGACATTAGATTGTTGGCAGGGTTACTT
>NW_027532606.1:36189-36778 GCF_008692635.1 Crocuta crocuta
TACTTGCATGAGGAGAACTCTTTTACAACTGTAATGTTTGTCTGTCTCAAATTCTGTCATCAGTAGTGAGTTTTAAACCTCTTTCCCAAATGCAATTGGGATATAGCAATTTTCCTGTTTCTAAAACAAAACAAAACAAACAAACAAACAAACAAACAAAACCTGTCTCATGTCATTCCAACTGGAATGCCCATCTCTATTCTCTATTCATGTGACTTTTCACATCAAGTTTTTCTAAAGACTTTTTATCCAGCTTAAAATCTAAAGTCATTGTTTTGTCTCACAAAGTCTTATATGATCTTTGCTCTGGCCATGTCCATATGCTTATGTCATCCTCACCCTCACTTACATAGTCCAGCCACATGGGACTTATTTCATTACATGAAAAAATGGCATTCGTTGTTCACTTCTGCCTGGAATGTACTAACACTCTCCTCCTTCTTATTTCAACTACTATAGCTGGATCCTTCTTGTTATTCATATGTCAGCTTAGGTATCACGTCAAAGAGGTCTTTCCTAACAAGTAAAAAAAAAAAAAAGAGACAAACAAGACACTTGCATTATTCTTTGTTTATAATTCTACACATAG
>NW_027532606.1:37721-38568 GCF_008692635.1 Crocuta crocuta
ATATTTGTTGATTATCTGTCTTCCTTCAATACTAGAATTTACACAATGAAAAGACAAGAACCTTGTCTATATCATTTAATGTTGAATTGACACAGACAGGGGCAAAGTAGGCATTCAATAAATATTTGTAGAAGAAATAAATGAAACAAGTGTACACTGTCCACATTGATTTCACCTAATATAAAAACTAGAACTCTGTTGAATGAGGGTCAGTAACAATAGTATTAAATAATCCATATGAGGTTAATTCTTTATGCTTGATTTTTTTCATATCAATATACAACTGATACATACACAAATGTGAACATCAAAGAATCATGCTGCTTTCTTATANAAGTTGAGAGAAAAGTAAAACAGAAATCTGATAAGCTACTAATAATTTATGAGAAAAAAGGAAGGGAAATGTATCAGTGTGCAATTTCATAGACCTTGACCCACAGTTGCCAAAATTTTTATTGTGTACATGTTATTACTTAAAAAATTTATCATCCAAATGTGGGATATTTTATATCATATTTTATATTATATTATATAAATAATAAGACACTTCAAATAAACNTCACACTGACTTACACATTTTGTACAAATAAACCTTTAGGTACATGTATTCAACAATTATTGATTATTGCAAACAAAGAACAGACACCAATAAGACAGAAGAGAAAGTTCAGAAATAAATCTATACATTTACTAAAATGTGATTTATGGCAACTAATAGAAACATGGGAAGAAGACTCGAATAGACAATTCATAAAAGAAGTATCTAAATGATTAAGAAATGCATGAAAACGTGCTAAAGCTTATTAGTTATCAGGAAAAATGCAAATTAAAACCACAATAAAATACC
>NW_027532606.1:38632-43187 GCF_008692635.1 Crocuta crocuta
CTGTTTAATGGTACCTACTAAAACTGAACATATGCATACTTTAACTCAGAAATTCTACTTTGGCCTACATTTTGTTCACCAAATAACATGAATTAGAACATCCATGGAAGCACTATTTATAAAATTGTCATACTTGGAGTTGTTTATAAATATTAGAATAAGTAAATATTAATATATTCACAGAATAAGATATTACAGAACAAAAAATAAAAGTGCAACAACACCAATAAATATGAGTAAATCTTACAAATGTAATGCTGAGTAGAATAATCTAGACACAACAGAGTACCTACTGTATTTTCAAATTACATAAAGTACAAAAACAAACAAACTAATCTTTGCTGGTGGATATCAGAATAGTGGTTACCCTGAGGCATGGGTATTCATAGGCAGGGAAAACAAGTAGGTTTATAGAGTGTTGGTATTATTATGTTTCTGGATCTGGATACTGGTTAATAAGTGTATTCACTTCGTATCGTTTATTGAGTTGTATACTTAGAAGATGTCCACTTTTTTGTATGTAACCTAGTTAATTTTAGTGTTAAAATGGTTACATGTCTCCTCTGGTTGGACATAGACACATATATTGGAGTCAAAAAGATCTGGTAGACAGCTGCCATAAAGTGAACAGAAGTGAGTCAACAGTAAACATTCTTAACAAGAAGATCTTAAGGGGCACACCAGTATACACATATAAAATTAATTGCTCAAAAGAAGAGCCACTCAATTCTAATTATTTCATGCTCAAATGGTCTTTCCACTTCTGCTTTCTGGCTAATAGATCAGGGGGAATGCAAATGAAAGAGGCAGAACTGAAAAAAGCATCACCCTGAAAATAACAGCTGGAACTTTAATCCAAAGATACTATAGGTGTATACGTTTTATGAAATGACTATCAGTTTTACATAAATCATTTCAAAAATTACATAAACTGTGATAATAAGTCATTGAAATAAAGCCCAAATGGAATACAATTATTCAAAGTTTAGTTTAACTAATTTGAAAAAATGTCAATGATATTGACTATTTGCAATTCATTATATTCCTACTATGAGTTAGGTACTATACTCTTCACTTAAGCCAGAGTTGTTATCTTTAATTTTACAAAAATGCTGTAAAGCATAATTCATATACACTAATTGTACTGGTAAAAATATTTTGGCTTAAATAAGTAATTTCCCCTAAATTACATTAACATATAGAAGCAGGGGTAGGTTTTGTTCTCAAAGGTAATGAATAGGGTCTAATACTTTTTACCTATCATATGCTTGGTATTGATCTAGGCAATACACAGGCATTGTGTCATTTACATCTGATAGATGTTCAGTGGGGGGACAAAAATAGCATATTTCAGTGGATAGGAATGATAGCTACTGACTGTATACTTACTGGGGAAAAAGAAAGGTTCATTGTCAGTTAAAATTGTGAAATAATCACATTTTACTCCTAGAGACCATACCTCTCATTTTCATTGGTCAGACTGAGAGAATTCATGCATACAAACCCTGAACCAGCAAGTAGAATCTCAGAATTTGTTTAACTATCAACAGTATTGTATACATAAAGTCATGCTTCATGTTTGATGGACTATATATCTGAGCCACATAAGCACATAGTCCAAAAAGACACTGACTGACTGATGGCCAAATCATGTTTCTCAAAAAATAAGCATATACAGTAAAGAAGGGATAGAACAAGTCTAATCAATAATACATGTTTTAGTCCTGTCCCCAGAGACAAGGGTTATAAAGAGTTTCTAAAA
Organism: Crocuta crocuta; assembly: GCF_008692635.1. NCBI lineage: Eukaryota > Metazoa > Chordata > Mammalia > Carnivora > Hyaenidae > Crocuta > Crocuta crocuta. The sequence continues at coordinate 40,395 of NW_027532606.1, forward strand.
AATAATGAAGTTTGCACATTTCTGACCTAACACCAAAAATATCTTTTCTCTCCCTTCCTTTTAGAGGGTAGTTCAAGTAATTCATATAAAGGTGCAGAGCCAGAGGGAATGAATGCCAGGGACTGTCATTTTTCAGAGGTATGTTTTGTATTAAATTTAGGTACCTTGTTAAAAATGAGTTTTCCTTTAATTTTTGCAGAGCATGTTTTTCCCTTTATTTTTATAGCAATGGTTTCTTAAACCACTAAAATATTACTGGTTGATGCCTTTAAAAGAGATGTGTTTCTGGCTATTGAGAAAACCAGACACTCACCTGTTCTGGTAGTGATTGCTATTTTTATAATAATAAAAGGTTGAATTCTTTTTTCAGGAAGAAATTTTGTAGAGCTCTGACTGAAGAGAACTTTCTAATATACAGCAGTTTGAAACATCTACTCAAGAAAATAGTCCCTTTGCATGCACTAGCATTTTGAGCTAAAGCTGAAATGTAACAAAGTCATCAAGGCCTTATCTTGTCTCCAATTCACATGCCAATGAACCCAAAAGGGTGCCCTTGGATTCATTCAACATCTTTCTCCTGTCTCTTACACACATCCCTTCTTCTTTCTTCACTTGACATTTCATATGCCTAACCATTAGACTCTGCAACCAAATCCATCACCATCATACCATTAGACTCTGCAACCAAATCCATCACCATCATATTTAAAAACTAAATAAATTTAAAAATAATAATGCCTGGTCTTAAGTACCACTTCTCTTTGACCTTCAAAAATTTTTCCATTTGATTAGCTCAGTGAAGAGTCTAATGATTTTAACGTGTAACCCAGGAAGTAATTTTTAAATGTTATATGTATTTTTTCCAGAAGTGTAATTAACATAAAATGTTATATTAGTATCAGATATATAACATTGATTCAATAATTCTATACTCAGTCCTCACCACGATAAGCGTAGTTACCATCTATTACCAAACAGCATTATTACAATATTATTGACTATATTTCCTATGCTGTACCCATCATCTCTGTGACTTATTTATTCCATAATTAGAAGTTTGTACTTCTTAATCTTCCTTATCTATTTTACCTATTCCCTACCCACTTTCCCTCTGGTAGCCACCTGTTTCTTCTCTATTTTTAAAATTCTGTTTTTGATCATCAAAGCCATCTATGAGAAGCCTTCAGCTAACATCATCCTCAACGGGGAAAAACTGAGAGCCTTCCCCCTGAGATCTGGAACACNTACCAAGGTGCTTTTATCTTATTTCTTTTAATGTTGGTTGATGTCTTTGAGAAACAAATGAACATTCCCCAAATATTTCTTCCTGCTTTTTCTTTGGAAATAATTGTTTTTAGTTTTTGGTTATAAATGGTGAATAGTGGCACACTCATATATGTGCCCTGGATATTTGGTATTTGAATAGTATGGACTCAGCTGGGCTACATAACTAAACAAACTACTTGATAAGAGTAGAATTTCTGATTATACATCAACCTTGACTCCTATTAACTCTTCTATTAAAAGGTACTCTCTAATGGTCAGGACCATATTTACCAATGTATATGTTAGAGCTGCCATCTATATTAAATGTCCTTTCCTCTTCTTAGTTAGTCATAATCAGTAAATCATCATCAGAAAAATGAAAAAATATACATTTTTTCATTAAACACTAACCCTAAAATTCTTTGTCATTCATGTTAATATAATAGATATTTCCAAAGGAATTATGGATCAAGTAGGACTTGAGATCACAGTGTTTAGTTTCCTATAAAGTTGCCATGTTCATTATGTAATTTTTAGTGCAAACTATATTTCTCAGTCACATTAAATGATAAGGAGTACAGAAAAGATCACATTTTTTTGAAAATGATTAAAGTGATATTTTCACCCTGAATAAAGTAGTAGCAATAGAATGACAATTTTCATTATAACCACTGAATCACTTTTCAACAGACTGGAATTAACTATCTCAAGTCTATGTATTTGTTACTTTTGAAATACAGTGGATGTTTGGATGTGTGTGTACTTTTATTTTTCATAGTTTTGTCAAAGAAAAAATATTAAGTAATCACCAGTACTTATGACTCCACCAGTATATTTTTGAAAGGCAGTAATTCCTTACTTTTAAATGATTAATATTATTTTTAAATGGATTGCTGTTGTTTGTTTTTTAAGGTTTATTTACTTTCGAGAAAGAGAGAGAGAGCATGTGTACAGGGGAAGAGCAGAGAGCCACAGAGACACAGAATCAGAGGCAGGCTCCAGGCTCTGAGCTGTCAGCACAGAGCTGGCTGTAGGGCTAGAGTCCACAAACCGTGAGATTATGACCTGAACCGAACTCGGATGCTTAACCAACTGAGCCACCCAGGCGCCTCGCTGTTGTTTGTTTTAATTTAGTTTTGTTGTTTTATCACAGCCTCGCCTCCATCCTACCAAGAGAAGCCAAAGTCACAAATAATACCAATATATCATTTCATTCTCCAGGTCATGACATATGTTCTACAATGCAACTCTCCATGTGAATATTTTATAATTCAAGAATACAGCATTCTGGGGCTATGCACAAAGAAGTTCCAAATGGAATCACTGCAGCATTTGTCTACAGGATCTCTTTGCAATTTGATGATGAATTGTGAAAATAGCACCTTAATTTCCAGAGACATTCGGTTTGGAGTGAAGTAACTTGATCCCAGCAGTCACAATTAACTTGAGCAAACCGAACACAGAAAAACAAAAGTTTAGGCTTCGTAAATCATGGAAGTTTACTGATATAACTTTGAAATGAAATAG
>NW_027532606.1:43345-43745 GCF_008692635.1 Crocuta crocuta
TATTGTATTACTTTGAAATTGAAATGGAATGGTTTTTTTTTTTTCAATATAGAAAAACTTTCTGATCAGTTCAAGCCAAGAACTAAAAACTAGCAAGTATTTCTCAACAGGGTCATGTTATTGAGTGATATCTCTGGACCTAACACTTACCAGAATAGTAGCCACACAGTAGGGATTTTATAACTAACTTGTGAGTTAAATGGAGAATTTTATATCTAAAAATTTGTGTGTGGGTAGAAAGATATGAAAAGGGTGAGTTGCATGTGATGTTAACAATAGTTGCAGACGATTATAGATTGGAATGCTGCCCATTCCAATATGGCCCAACCATAGTATTGCCAGACTTACTGACATTACCTAGGGACAAGTCATCAAGTGGCTGTGATCTTGAATTTTCCAA
>NW_027532606.1:43872-46264 GCF_008692635.1 Crocuta crocuta
ATGATCTCATCTAAATTATATCAGAGAGATTTAATAGATCCTGAGATCTCTATATGATGTGCACTAGGTTCTTGAATTTCAGGTGGTTATAAATGACAGTGCTATGAGTATATGCAGTCATTATTACGCATTGCAAATACACACAGCTATGGCCACTTGGCCCTGGCATTTCTTCTTTTTCAATGTCTTCGGATCTACTAGTCTGGAAAAAGTCATTTCTCTTTTTTCCTTTTGATCTATCCTTTGCTATCTATTTTGACCCTTTGCTCCACTTAATTAAGTCAGAAGCCTCTAAGCTATGTTACTATTTGGAAGCCGTTCTGAGAAACTGGGAGTCAATGGAAACAGGCACTGTAACACTGAGATGTTCTCTCTGTCTTTCTCTGTCTCTCTTTCTCCATACCTCTCTCCCTCCAACCATTTCTCCCTCCTTCACTATCTTCTTTATTTTGTTTGGCTGAGATGGATAGATGTGGTATCCTTGCTCAGGCTTGAGAATGAGATGTTTCTTGAGATGCTTCAAAGAATTGGGGCAAACTGTCTTTCTCTTTTACTCATCTCATCATCTTATGTTTCTTACTTCTACTGTGCTCTGAATTGACCTGTCCCTATTATTTCAGTATTAATATCTGAGACTCTTGCATTGGTCTTAAGTGGATAAGGCAAAAGAGGAGGCTGTTTGGCTTGCACTGGTCCTAGGTGCTAAGCTAGCTCTCGTCTATGTAAAGGAGAGTTTACTACATGGTCCAGCACAGCTAACTGAGGTTCCATGTTGTGGCATGGGGCCAATCTTAATGGTAATAAGGTTGCTTTCTATGACAGTTTCTTTATTCCTAAAAGGTAGATAAATAAAGGCATCTTCCTTAAAGACTTGTTGTAAACATTCAATGAGAAAATGTTTACAGTTTGCTTAAAATAGTATCTGACCTTCAGTAAAAGCTATATAAGTGTTTGCTATTATTCTATTATTTACTATCAAAATGAAGGTGGGTCTATATTGCCAGAGAATATGGATAGTCAGGGACATCTTAATGGCTTTATCCCTAATCAAAATACATGCCAAACCTTAGTTCTTTTCTTGGGTGCTGAACATATACCCTGGTTGCAATTAATGACATAAGAAGAAAAGAAGTATTCATGTCTGCCAGCCAGCTAGTCTTAATCTAGTGCATCTTCCTTCTAGTTGAACGATTCTTATACCTAGATGTAATCCCAATGATACAAAAATTCATTTTTTGAAGAGTCAAACGTCAAGTGTCCTTTCTGGATTTGACCCCCAGATATAGTCTGGTCCAAGAGGAAGTAATGTAATTTTGGGGCTGGTTCAGAAATATAATTTCTTGCTTAGTGATCAGTTTGATAAGGTACACCTCACTCTAATAAAAGAATGTTTCTAGGTACATAGGAGTGTGTGTATGTATAGAAAGAAAAGATAAAGGAGAAAGATATCTGTTTTCTAGCCAAGAAACAAATGCTGAGCAGTCTTCTCTACATGTCTTCCATTTTAGTTTTTCAAAATCAAAGTATTCAGATGAACAGGCATGACAGAACTCTGACATCTACATAACCTTCTAAAGGAATCAGTATTTTGCATGTTTTCTAAAAGAAGAATTTCAAACTTTAAGACAACAAGCTCTTTTCAGCAGTGAACACGCTTTCTTTAGTTGAGTTTCAAAGGCTCTGAACAGCTAGTCTACAAAAATAAAATAAGAAAATAAAGAAAATGAAAGAGTTGTTCAGGTCTTGCCTTCATTGTAATAACAAAACAATTTAGCTATTTACTTTCTCTTTCAGCCCTCTACCAAGGTCTCTCTTTCATATATATCTTTTCTTAGATATGTGTCATGAACTTACTAAAACCAATTTTACACTCTAGTTTTTGTTTTGTTTTGTTTTTTTAATGAAAGACTAGCTGGGAAAATCTACCTGTCTCAAGATACAATTACAGTTTGGTTAATTCTTCAAAGTTAATTTGCAGATTTAGTATCCTGCAAACAATATAAATTTAGGATCCAGTATAATGAACAAAATCTGCATACCTGGATTTTAGTCTTCCACAAGGAAATATTGGTATTGAGTAGCATTTGGTACACTCTAAATTTGAGCTCCTGTGACTGTTCTTCAGGATGAGTTATGCAACCTATATGCAGGGAAACACTTCTCAGGTTATATCTATAGTCACAAATTTCAATTTGTTATGATCATAGTGTATTAAAAAACTGATTTGAATCCAGTAACTGACAGATTATTTTCAACATAAATGGTTCAACAATCTTTGTTTCTTTCTAAATTATTTTGTGTGTATATGCAGCTTTTTTTTTTAAAGTAAGCTCTATGTCAACCTGAGGTTTGAACTCACAACCTCGAGATCAAGTCATATGTCAGCCAGGTA
>NW_027532606.1:46274-55702 GCF_008692635.1 Crocuta crocuta
TCATTGTTTATATGTGTAGTGTGTTTTATACTAGATTTATGACCTTATTTAGAAGTAATAAAGTACTTTATTCATTGTGAGGATAAAATAATATAACATATATACAAACACAATGTAAATTGCTCCACACTATGCAACAATGAGAGAATATTATTATCTGTGGCATTCTTCCAAGAGGATGTAGTGGCATGTAAATAAGTCTACTTCTGTCTTGACTTAACATCTGTTCCTATATCCCTGTTCACTATAATATCCTTGGAAAGGGTAAACATCCCCAGAAACCTGAGTTACAAAGCTTTCGAAGTGTCTTAATATCATGAGAGTTTGAATGGGCCACTAAATGGAGAACTTTTAACCTTGTTCATTAGTCTTTTCAAAACTATTGATGACCTTCTACTCTCTTCCAAATTATTCAACCACTCTGTATGGTCATGTACTCTCTCTCTCCCTCTCTCTGTAAAATGGGAACACAAGTACTAGCTTAATAACAGTTTCATAGTGGTAGAAAGATGGGTAAATATTGACAAAACACTTTGCAGCTTAAAAGGTCCATTCCAACATTAATGAGCATTATTAGCGGATTGCATTACAGCTTAAAGAAATGATGACTCAACTGACATTGCATTTTAGACTCCAAATAGCCAATTTTAAGCTCACTGTGTTTGAATGTTCAGATGTCTATTCCTCCAGTCAGGGNTACTATTAAATTATGAGGGCTTTTTAAAAACCCATGTTCTGGCTCTCCCATGAAAATATATATAATAAAAATATTTGAAAATATTCCAAACAAAAAGAAACAGTTTTGGGGTAAGTAAATATTGTGTTTGAAAAATTGAATGAATACTTTCTTCACAAATATGATAACATTAAAAAAATTGCCTGGAAAATGAATTTCTGTACATCAGTTTCTATTTTTCTTGTGACTGTCACTATAAAATTACATGTGCTTTCCAAAATGGACTTAACACATAATAATGTAATATTTGAGGATGCAATGGTACTTGAAAATGATACATATAAAGGAAAATGTACATCACTTATGAGATTTTTTATATTATTACATACAATGAGCACATATTAATCACGGTTATAATGAAAACTGCTAATTTAACAGCTTTGAGATTATTATATTAATTTTGTAACTAACTAAAATGGGGGATAACAGGGTAGAGAGGGAAAGTGAAAGGACATACAAGAGTGTGCATTTACTCATCTTTAATACTAGATAACTTCTACCGTAAATCTTTCTCCCTAAATCCTGGCTCAGCATTTCACCTTTGGTGATATTAAACTGTATTCATTTCTCTCAGCTTTAGAATTAAAATATCTTAAAATATCCAACAGAAGATAGAAGCAGATTTAGAAGAATATATGTTAATACTCAAACTTACTTGCAAAATGCAAAGTAGACAGGGGTGCTTTTGTTTGACACAGCAACATAAAGATAAGAAAAGGGAGAAAACTTTAAGTGAAGTAGACTCACAAGACTAAACTTAAAAGTACTTTAGCATCTATTAGAGCCTCATTTTTTTTCTTAATCTTCAGCAGAAGTACATGCCTGTCCCATTTCCCAGCACCTGGTAATACATCCTTGGAAAGGATCTAAGACAGGAAGAATGAACAATAGAAAAAGCATGTTCCAAACAGTTACAATCCCAAGTGAAGTAACAAAGATGTAAATAGGAGTTTGTTTAATAAAAAAGCAAATGGACTGGAAAAATCTCTCAAAAGAACCATCAACTGTTTAACAAGTTGGGTCAGTATCCACATCTCCTGGCCAACTGTAAGACAATGTAAAAACAATAAATTCATCAGAGATATTTATGGTTCTAGTATGACCAAACATAACATTTTCCTCACCTTAGCACTGTGACAACATGATAAACACTTAGGCATGCCAAAAAAATAAAAAGAAGATTCAGCATTGCCAGGAGTTAAACATATAGTTATAAGAATGTGAGCATTGCCAAGTTAAAGCTCAGACCACTTAGATATTCCCTACAAGATTAACTGAATGACAAGTTTAATGATGTCATCTACTGAAAGAGTAACTAATGCTTGAAACAAGGAGTGAGACTTTAAAATCCTGACCTACCTCACCCATTTGAATCATACTATGTTAACCTTATAACATTCAAAATATACTGTTCAAATGTATGCATTTTACTGCTATGAAGTAATTTGAAAACAGAATCATTTCCTGCAATTTAAGGTTGTTGTTCTCTCACTTTTTTAAACATCCCCATTCTAACAAAAAAATCAAGTAGCTTCAAAAGCAGAAACCCTTAATATAGGAATTATTAACCCAACTGAAGTCCAAATGTATTTAATATAGTTTTGTTGCATGTGAAAAGGATCTAATTGCCAAAATGAGACAAAAAAAGAAGAAATGCATTGACAATCTAGTATTTGGCTTGGTCCAGGGTTCTGGAAATTTCTCAAAATTTTAGGTTTAAATAACATCACAGATGTGTAAACTATAGGAAAGAGTGTGTTCTTATAGTAAATATTCCTAAACTACTGAAAAGGTTACATTAGTCACACATCACATTTTCCAAGTTTACGGCATATAAAATGCCAATGATTTTTGTACTCTATATATCTTAAATTTATTTCTCACCGGTGTTTCAGAATTTCATTCCCAAGAAAAGCCAGCTTTCCACTCCTTTTATCAATCTGCTTTGGACAATTGTAATATAGGATAAGAATTTGTGCCGAAAGCTTCTAGATATATTTGACCCATGTTAAAATAGTGTTTATCAGGAATCTAATGTTTGTATCATTTCCTTTCCAATCCTGATTTGAGACCTGCTTAAAACTACAGAGCAATCAAAGGAGGGCATAGAGAAAATGAAGCTTTTAATTCTTCTGAATCAGTTATTTTTTTTCAGCTTATTAGTAATTCATAACCCAAAGTCTCATCTCCAGAAATTTTCATACAGTTGGAGAAAGTCTGTAAGTATAATAGATACAGATGCTGGTGCTCAGTAGTTTACACAGTGATAAACACAGCTCAAGGGATCTCAGAGACTATGATGAAAACTGGTTGCTTTCTCACCATTTAAAACAGTATTTTGCATGCAGTTTCAGTCTTCTAGGCCCTGCAGACTTATCCAAGCCCACTAGCTTAAGTTCTAAATTTACATCAAAGTAGAATGCATAATCTTTAGATATTCTAGTTTTATTTAGATAATGCTCAGATTTAAAATTTAACGTAATTATCTTCAGATTTTATATCGTATTGATATGGACTTGATTGTATAAAATGTTTGTATACTTTTCCCCAAAGAAAAATGACTTCATTTCCATACCTTCCCTGAGTTCATCAAAATATTGATATAGTAGAGGCTAAAGTCTGGGAATATGATGCATCATGCGTTTGTTTTCTTCAATATTACTTTGACTATTTGAGGTCTTTTGTGGTTCCATAAACAATTTAGGATTGTTTGTTCTAACTTTGATAAGAATGCGGTGCAATTTTGATTGGAATTGCAATAAATGTGTTAATTGTTTTGGGTAGTATTGAGATTTTAACAATATTTATTCTTCCAATCCATGAGCACAGGATGTTTTTCCATTTCTTGTGTTTTTTCTTCAATTTCCTTCATAAATTTTCTATAGCTTTCAGCATACATATATTTCACATCTTTGGTTATGTTTATTACTGGTATTATATGGTTCTTGGTAAATGGGATCACTTTCTTGCTTTCTCTTTCTATTGCTTCATTATTGGTGTCTGGAAATGCAACTGATTTTTTTCATTGATTTTGTATCCTGTGACTTTGCTGAATTCATGTATCAGTTCCAACAGACTTCTGGTGGAGTCTTTTGGGTTTTCCATGTAGAGTATCATGTCATCTGTGAAAAGTGAAATTTGCCTTCTTTTGGCCAATTTTGATGCCTTTACTTTCATTTTGTTGTCAGATTGCTGATGTTAGGACTTCCAACACTATATTAAAAAACAGTGGTGACAGTGGACAACCCTGTTGTTCTCCTGATCCCAGGGGGAAAGCTCTCAGTTTTTCCCCATTAAGGATAATATTAAGTGTAGGGGCGCCTGGGTGGCTTAGTCGGTTGAGCGTCCGACTTTCGCTTAGGTCATGATCTCGCGGTTCGTGGGTTCAAGCCCCGCGTCGGGCTCTGTGCTGACTGCCAGCTCAGAGCCTGGAGCCTGTTTCAGTCTGTGACTCCCTCTCTCTCTGACCCTCCCCTGCTCACGCTGTCTCTCTCTCTCTCACCTAGAAATAAATAAAACATTTAAAAAAAGGATAATATTAACTGTAGATTTTTCATATATGGCTTTTATGCTATTTAAATATGTTCCTTCTATCCCGACTTTCTCGAGGGTTTTTATTAAGAAATGGTGCTGTATTTTGTCAAGTGTATTTTTCTGTATCTATTGACAGGATCATATGGTTTTCATCCTTTCTTTGATTAATGTGATGTATCACGCTGTTTGAATTTCGAATACTGAACAAGCCCTGCAGTCCAGTAATAAATCCCACATGATCATGGTGAATAATTCTTTTTATATGCTGTTGAATTCAATTTCCTAGTATCTTGTTGAGAACTTGTACATCCACGTTCATCAGGGATATTGGCCTGTAATTCTCCTTTTATGTGGGGTCTCTGTCTGGTTTGGGAATCAAGGTAATGCTGGCTTCATAAAATGAGTCTGGAAGTTTACCTTCCATTTCTATTTTTTGGAACAGCTTGGGAAGAATAGGTATTAACTCTGCTTTGAATGTTTGGTAGAATTCCTCTAGGAAGCCAGCTGGCTGAGAACATCTACTTATTGGGAGATTTTTGATAACTGATTCAATTTCTTCTCTAGATATAGGTTCGTTCAAATTTTCTATTTCTTCCCATTTGAGTTTTGGTAGTGTGTGGATATCTAGGAATTTGTCCATTTCTTCCAGTTGTCCAGTTTGTTGGCACATAATTTTTCATAGTACTCTCTGATAATTGCTTGTATATCTGAGGGATTTGTTTTAAAATTCCATTTTCATTAGTGATTTTATCTATTTGTGTCCTCTCTCTTTTCTTTTGGAGAAGTTTGGGTTTGGGTTTATCAATTTTTTTAATTTTTTTTAAAAAAAGCTCCTTTTTTNAGGCTCCAGGCTCTGAGCTGGCAGTCAGCACAAAGTCCGACGCGGGGCTCGAACCCACGAACCGCGAGATCATGACCTAAGCGAAAGTCGGACGCTTAACCGACTAAGCCATCCAGGCGCCCCTGCCCTCCTTCATTCTTTCCAACCACCTCTTTCCCCCTCTCCCCCAGCCCCCTCAACCCATAGTTTGTTCTCAGGATTTAAGAGTCTCTTATTGTTTGACTCCCTCCCTCTCCTTATCTGTTTTTTCCCCCTTCCCCTTCCCCATGGTCCTCTTTAAGTTTCTCCTTTTTCACATATAAGTGAAAAAATATAGTATCTGTCCTTCTCTGCCTTACTTATTTTGCTCAGCATAATACCCTCGAGTTCCATCCATGTCGCTACAAATTGTCAGATTTCATTCTTTCTCATTGCCATGTAGTATTCCATTGTACAGATAAACCACATATTTATCCATTAGTCAGTTGATGGACATTTAGGTTCTTTCCATTATTTAGCTATTGTTGAAAGTGCTACTGAACATTGGGGTACATGTGCCCCTATGCATCAGCACTCCTGTATCCCTTGGGTCAATTCCTAGAAGTGGTACTGCTGGGTCACAGGGGAGTTCTATTGTTAATTTTTTGAGGAACTTCCACACTGTTGTCCAGAACCTCAAAAAACCAGCTCTTAGTTTCACTGATGTGTTCTACTGTTGTTTGTTTGTTTTTCGTTGTTGTTGTTTGTTTTGGATTCTTTATTTTTTGTTTCTGCTCTGATATTTATTATTTCTCTTATTCTGCTGGGCTTGGAGTGTCTTTACTGTTCTCCTTCTAGTTCCTTTAGGTGTTCTGTTAGATTTTATATTTGTGATTTTTCTTGTTTCTTGAGATAGGCTTGGGTTGCAATGTATTTTCTTCTTAGGACTGCCTTTGCTGCATCCCAAAGGGTTTGGACTATTATATTTTCATTTTCATTTGCTTCCATATATCTTTTAATATGTTCGTCTCTAGGGGCGCCTGGGTGGCTCAGTCAGTTAAGCGTCTGACTTCGGCCCAGGTCATGATCTCACGGTTCGTGGGTTCAAGCCCTGCGTCGAGCTCTGTGCTGACAGCTCAGAGCCTGGAGCCTGCTTCGTATTCTGTGTCTCCTTCTCTCTCTGCCCCTCACCTGCTCACTCTCTCTCTCTCTCTCTCTCTCAGACATAAATAAAAAAAAATTTAAAATATGTTCTTCTCTAAATTTAATTTCTTCTCTAATTGCCTGGTTGACCCATTCATTCTTTGGTAAGATGTTCTTTAACCTCCATGCTTTTGGAGGTTTTCCAGACTTTTTCCTGTGGTTGATTTCAAATTTCATACCATTGTGATTTGAAAGTCTGCATGGTATGATCTTAATTCTCTTATATTTTTTGAAGGCTTTTGTGACCAACTGTGTGATTTATCCTGGAGAATGTTCCATGTGACCTGAGAAGAATGTGTATTCTACTGCTTTAGAATGAAAAGTTCTGAATACATCTGTCACATCCATCTGGTCCGGTGTATCCTTCAGGGGACTGTTTCTTTATTGACTTTCTGTCTAGATGATCCGTCCATTGCTGTAAGGGTGGAATTAAAGTCCCTAGAGATTACCACATTCTTAGCAATAAGATTGCTCATGTTTGCAATTAATTGTTTTTTTATATTTGAATGGTGCACAAACATTTATAATTGTTAGCTCTTCTTGATGGATAGACCCTGTAATTATAACATCCTTCTTCATCTTTTGTTACAGACTTTAGTTTAAAATCTAGTTTGTCTGATGTAAGTAAGGCTACTTCAGCTTTCTTTTGACTTACAGTAGCATGATAGATGGTACTCCATCCCCTCACTTTCATTCTGAAGGTGTCCTCAGGTCTAAAATGGGTCTCATGTAGATATCAAATAGAGAGGTCTTCTTTTTATCCATTCTGATACCCTGTGTCTTTTCATTGGAGCATTTAATCCATTTACATTTTGTGTTATCATTTAAAAATATGGACTTAGAGTCATTGTGTTATCTGTAGTTTTCATGGTTGTAGTGATATCTCTGGTCCTTTGTGGTCCTTGCAACACTCCATTCACAAAGTCCCCTTTTGGATCTTTTGTAGGGCTGGTTTAGTGGTGATGAATTTCTTCAGTTTTTATTTGGGGAAACCTTTACCTATCCTTCTATTCTGAATTACATGCTTGCAGGATAAAGGATTCTTGGTTGTTTATTTACTACAAAGCTGTAATCATCAAGACAGAATGGTACTGGCACAAAAACAGACACGTAGACCAATAGAATAGAATAGTGAACCCAGAATTGGACCCACAAATGGATGGCCAACTAATCTTTGACAAGGCAGGAAAGAGCATCCAAAGGAGAAAGACAGCCTCTTTAATAGATGGTGCTGGGAGAACTAGACAGCAACATGCGGAAGAGTGAAACTAGACCACTTTCTTACACCATACACAAAAAATAAACTCAAAATGGATGAAGGACCTTAATATGAGAAAGCAGGAAACAACCTCTTTGACCTCAGTCTCAGCAATTTCTTGCTCGATACATCTCCAAAGGAAAGGGAACTAAAATAAAAAATGAACTATTGGGACCTCATCGGATAAAAAGCTCCTTACTGCAAAGGAACCAATCAACAAAACTAAAAGGTAACAGATGGAATGGGAAAAGATAGTTGAAAAAGATGTATCTGATAAAAGATTAGTATCCACAATCTGTGAAGAACTTACTAAACTCAACACCCAAAAAACAAATAATCCAGTGAAGAAATGGGCAGAAGGCATTAATAGAAACTTTCCAAAGAAGACATCCAGAATGCCAACAGACATGAAAAGATGCTGAATTTCATTCATCTTCAGGGAAATACAAATCAAACCCACACTGAGATACCACCTCACACTGGTCAGAGTGGCAAAAATTAACAACTCAGTAAACAACAGATGCTGGTGAGGATGTGGAGAAAGGGGAACTCCCTTGTACTTTTCGTGGGAATGCAAACTGGTGCAGCCACTCTGGAAAACAGTGTGGCGGTTCTTCAAAAATTTAAAAATAGATCTACCCTACGACCCAGTAATAGCACTGCTAGAAATTTATCCAAAATATCCAGGAGGGCTGATTAATAGGGGCACATGTACCCCAATGTCTATAGCAGCACTTTCAACAATAGCCAAACTATGGAAAAAGTCTAGATGTCCATTAACTGATGAATGGATAAAGATGCGGTTTATTATTTTTCTTAAATGGTTTATTGTCAAGTTGGTTTCTATGTAACACCCAGTGCTCATCCCAACAAGTGCCCACCTCCATGCTTATCACCCCCCTTCCCCTCTCACCCACTCCCAGAAGCCCTCAGTTTGTTCTCAGCATTCAATAGCCTCTCATGGTTTGCCTCCCTCCCTGTCCCCAACTATTTTTCTCCTTCTTCTCTCCCATGGTCCTCCGTTAAAGTCCTCCTAATCCACCTATATGTGCAAACATATGGTATCTGCCCTTCTCTGCCTGACTTATTTCGCTCAGCACAACACCCTCTAGTTCCATCCATGCTGCTACACATGGCCCGATTTCATTCTTTCTCATTGCCATCTTGTATTCCATTGTATAGATAAATCACAAGGAAGATGTAGTTTATCTGTACAATGGGATACTACTCAGCAATGAGAAATAATGAAATTATGCAATTTGTAGCAACTTTGGTGAAACTGGAAGATATTATGCTAAGTAAAATAAGTCAGTCAGAGAAAGACAGGTATCATATGTTTTCACTCATATGTGGACCTTGAGAAGCTTAACAGAAGACCAAGAGGGAAGAGAAGGGGAAAAAATAATTACAGAGAGGGAAGGAAGCAAACCATAAGAGACTTAAATACAGAACAAACTGAAGGTTGGTGGGGGGTGGGGAAGAGGGGAAAATGGGTGATGGGCTTTGAGGAGGGTACTTGTTGGGATGAGCACTGGGTGTTTTATGTAAGTGACGAATCATGGGAATCTACCCTAGAAACCAAGAGCACACTTTACACACTGTATGTAGCCAATTTGACTATATATAATTAAATAAACATTAAATGAAGCATTAAATAAATGAATAAACATTAAACTAAATATTAATTAAATAAATATATTCATATTCCCTATTTCTTATTCCTGTTTTCAGAGACTTGGATTCACTATTTCCTCCCACTGTTAATGTTTGTCTTCAGTAAATTTCTTCATGGCAATGTCATATCTATTCATTTTTATATTCTGCTGTTTTCTTTGCCCACAGCCTGGTGCCTAAGATAAAAATAGTTTGTCATTAATTACTTTTATTTGACTTAGCTT
>NW_027532606.1:55752-58095 GCF_008692635.1 Crocuta crocuta
TTAGACCTTTATTATAAAAATAAAATTTCCCCTATATTTTTTAAATTTACATACCTATTAGAGAGAGAGAGATAGAGGCAGATAGAGAGAGGGAGAGAATCCTAGGCAAGCTCCATGCTATCAGCACAGAGCCCAAGCTCTGTCAAGCTGTCAGCTTGATCCCATGAACCACGAGTTCATGATCTGAGACAAGATCAGAGTCAGATGCTTAACCGAAAGTCACCCAAGTGCCCCAAATTTTCTCATATCTTAACTTCAATATTTTTCCCAAGAAATCACTATTCTCAACAATCCAGTACCTTTGTGGTATTTATACAACACTACTATGTATATAATATAATAATATTATTTTCTGTTGCATAAATTGCTTTTTTCACCAAAACTAAAAATGAACACTTTCTTAAGATAGTTCATATAAGTCCATTACACTCATTTTAACAGTTAATAATATTTAACAAATATATTTGGATTTATGAATTAACTACTTAATTAGTAATCTGGCTGCCATTATATTATTTTAGAAATAAGTAAGATTATCGGTAAATGGATATGACTATTCTTTCTTAAAAGATAAATAAATTCCAGATTTTTAAAAAAATTTTGGCTTAGGATATAAAATTCCTCTGTTAGAATCTTGCTGCTTGCCAGAGATCAGGGAATAAACATGACATTATAATACCTCCTGAAATTAATACAGTAAAATTCCTTTTAATCAGTGTCGATTCTTCCACCTCATTTTGTCAGGCCACTAGTCTGACTTAGATTTTTGTGATACTTCAGGAGATCTACTATTGCTCTTTGTTTCAGGGAGAAGGACTCTGAATCTCACTGCCATGTCAATAACAATTGACAATAGGCACAGTGGTAATATTTTAATGGATACAATGAATGGATTTTCTGAGAGAAGAATAATAGAAATCTCACAAGAGCATCAGTGATTGTTTTGAGAAGTAATAGATTTGAAAAGCCCTTCAAGTGAATTTAGCATCTTTGTTCTTCCTTCAATTAAACAAGATTTCCTTTCCCCACCTTGTCTTTAATACCATTATTAAAGCAAAAAAAAATACCATTTCCAAAAAAGTGATACACTTTGATATTGACATATCAAACTTGGTTCAAATGAAAGTTTAAAAGAAAATAGAAAGGATTATATTCTAACAACTTTCCCAGTGATTTAGGATGAGAATTTGGGCCAATAAATATATTCTCAACAGAAAAGAGGATGTCCCCAATATGAAAAAGATGATAAAAGTCACTTGGAGCTACTCTGTCCAAAAATTTGAGTATTTACTGTCTCTAAGGATCACATCGAAAATTAAAAATCTAAGAGTAAACAAAGAAAAGAACTACTTCATGTGAACAAAGTTTGGAATAAATTCCTAGGACAACAATCAAGCATGAATATAAGTAGGCCAATTTCATGAGGAAAACAAAAATGACAAAGAAATAGTAGAAGGTAGAAGGAATCCTGAATTAAGATAAAAACTTCTACGTGCAGGAATAAATGACCAGGTATTCTACATATTTTTTCATATAGTTAATCATTTCCAGTTTGTTAAAATGCCATAAAATATCTCAGAAAACATTTCATGCTCCTTTTAAAATCATTTTTTGGGGCGCCTGGGTGGCTCAGTCGGTTAAGCGTCCGACTTTGGCTCAGGTCATGATCCCGCAGTTCATGGGTTCGAGCCCCGCATCGGGCTCTGTGCTGACAGCTAGCTCAGAGCCTGGAACCTGCTTCAGATTCTGTGTTTCCCTCTCTCTCTCTGACCCTCCCCTGCTCACGTTGTCTCTCTCTCAGAAATAAATAAAACATTAAAAAAAATAAAATCATTTCTTATGTTCTTCCCTCTCTGTTTATAACTATTTCCCCCTTCCCTTTCCCCATGGTCTTGTTATGTTTCTCAAGTTCCACATATGAGTGAAAACATATGATATCTGTCTTTCTCTGACTTATTTCACTTAGCATAATACCCTCCATTTCAATCCACATTGCTGCAAATGGTAGGATTTCATTCTTTCCCATTGCCAAGTAGTATTCCATTGTATATACACAGAGAACAATCTGAAGATTGATGGGGTGTATGGGGGAAAGGAGAAGATAAGTGATGGGCATTGAGGAGGGCACTTGTTGGGATGAGTGCTGGCTGTTGTTTGTAAGTGATGAATTATGGGAGTCTACCCCAAAAAAATAAGAGCACACTGTATACACTGTATGTTAGCCAACTTGACAATAAATTATATTTTTTAAAAGTAAAAAAGTATTTATTTTATATCTATTCCATATTACTGTGGGGAAGAGTTATTATTCTATCTTTTTTCATAGTTAGATAGGACTGCTGG
>NW_027532606.1:58143-58443 GCF_008692635.1 Crocuta crocuta
AATCTAGACAAGGGCACACTATAGCGTCACAAACTGTTAGAGATAAAAAGCACCTTAAGGGATCCATCTATTCATTTTCTGGATGAAGCCGAGTCTCCACAAGTTGAATACCAAATTTCAAAGTTATCTAACGAGTTAGCGGATTTGCTGGCCTACTTATTTTTACATAGTAAGTGTTGAGAGGTGCTACAAGGCCCTGTGTTCCAAATTAATTCCTACATAGCCTTACAGAGGACTTGAGATTCCAAAGGTCAGAATATTTCATCTAAATTATTAATATTCTACTTTCTCACATGTTCT
>NW_027532606.1:58539-58747 GCF_008692635.1 Crocuta crocuta
TTGTTCACTAGATTTTATCTCCTCTCACCCACTCCCCCAATTAATCATGTCTCTATATTCTTTGTAGACTATTTTTGCTCTTTAAGATATAATACCGCCAGCATGCTTTTATTATTCTCTCATACTATTCTTAATACATTCTTGAAAATACAGATTTTAAAATCCTCTTTTGGTGATATTTTTATTCCCAATTAAAGTTCAAATTCTC
>NW_027532606.1:58918-61063 GCF_008692635.1 Crocuta crocuta
TCTTTTGGTCATACTTTTATTGCCAGTTATAGTTCAAATTCTCTCATTCCCTTAGCAGAAAAACTCTCTGAAAAAGCTGTTGTATACATTTGTTACTGAATTCCTCCCTTCACGTTTTCTTTTTTTTTAACTTTTTTTTTTAATTTCTGAGAGAGAGAAAGAGAGAGCGTGAGCAGGGGAGAGTCAGAGAGAGGGGGAGACACAGAATCTGAAGCAGGCTCCAGGCTCTGAGCTAGTTATCAGCATAGAGCCCGACACGGGGCTCGAACTCACGAACCGTGAGATCATGACCTGAGCCAAAGTCGGACGCTTAACCGACTGAGCCACCCAGGTGCCCCTCCCTTCATATTTTCTTAAACACAATCCAACCAGATTTTACCCCTCACTACTCCACCAAAACTGCTTGTTAAAAGTTCAGTGATCACCTCTCATCTGACTTCATTTATCAGCGGTATTTGACATAGTCAATCACACCTTCTTCCTTGATACATTTTCTTCACTTAGCTTCCAAGATACCACATTCTCGTGAGTTAACTTCAAGCTACTCATTTATTCCTTCCTAGTCTCCTTTGTTAGGTTTTTGTTTTTCCTTTCCCCAACTGTTTAGTATTGAAATTCGCTAAGGCTCAGCTCAGCTTGGAGATCCCATTCATTCTTATAAGTTTAAATAACATCTACATGCCAGATAAAGCCTACATGTATACCTCCAGATCAGATATCTCTCCCAAATTCAAGACTCATATATCCAACAACCTAATCAACATCTTCACCTGAGTGTCTAATAAATAGTTTATCTTCAAACTGAATTCTTGTTCTTCACACTTTCATTTTCTCTGTACTCAATCTTCCATCATACAGTAAATGATAACTCCATACTTACAGTTAGATCAAAAACTTTAGCGTCATCTTTTATTCCTCCCTTTCTCTCAAACCTCACATCCAATTAGCCAGAAGGACCTGTTGGCACTATCTTCAACATTGTACCCAGAACTCGACCAATTTTAATTACTTTCACCCTATCACCCACCATCATCTCTCACCTGGACTACTGCACTGGCTTCCTAACTGATGTCTCTGCTGCTGCCCTTCTTTTTCCTCTATAGGATGCTTTCAGCATAGATGTAAGAATAGTCACGACTGTCACTCCTCTGCTCACAGACTTTCAGTGGCTACCTATTTTAGTCATAGTACAGTTAAAGTCATCAAAGTGACCTACAAGACACTATATTATCAATTCTTCCTTACTTTTAATCCTTCACATTTACCTCTTCAATACTGCCTATACTATCTACTTCTCTCCTCCTTGCTCATTTTATTCTAACCTCACTGGCTTCATTTTATTTTTTTAACTGTCATACACATGTTACCTTTAATGTCTTTATTCTACTTTCTCTGCTGCCTGGGACACTTTTTCTCCAAATATCTACATGGCTCACTCTTCAAGCACTTCATGTCTTTGTTCTCATATTACCTTCTCAATGAGGTACACTGCATTACAAATTGCAAACTCTCTCACCCAATTCCAGTACTCTTTACACTGTTCTATTTTTTATATCACTTATAACTTTCTAATGGGCTATACTATTTACTTATTCAATATATTGTTTGTGAGTCTCCAACTAAAAGACTAGAACCTGCACGAGAGCAAAGATCTTTGTTCATTGATATATCCCAAGGTCCTAGAATGGTATCTGGCATATTTTAGATGCACGGTAAGTTACTGTTAATTGAGTGAGTTAGTGAGTAATGATCTTTATATTTGTATAGAACTATAATTCTCAAAGTCTTACAAGTACTTCATTTAATCTTTGGCAATTTTATGGAATAAGAGCGTGGATTTTATGTATTATGCTTATACAGATGTGGAAATTGAGATTCTGAGGTAATGGTTCTGATGATGTCCTAAAGACCTCTAGCAAAATAAAGTATGTTGCCAGGAAAATATAACACATTAACAATTAGGTGACCATTAACCAATTAGCAAAATGTAATTTATCTGTAGTAACCAAGATTCTGAGAAAGTGAATCTGAGTCCGTTTTGATAGGCTCAATTACAGTAAAAATTGCCATGAGCAATAGAAGAAATATTTATGTGACAGAAAAAACTTTCACGTGCACTTTTTATATTAAGCTCTATATGATATT
>NW_027532606.1:61069-79581 GCF_008692635.1 Crocuta crocuta
TTTTTAAATTATGCTCTATATGAAAGTAAGTAATGGAGCCCAGGATTATTTGAATACAGCATGATTTTTTTTCCTCTTAAGTAGTATGGTGTGTGTGTGTGTTTTCGTTCTAGATGACTGTAGAATTTTACCTTTTCTCATTATAATTCAAAAAATATTTAAGTGTGTACATCTTTCCATTTATCTTTAATTTTTTTTAATGTTACTTATTTTTGAGAGAGAGAGAAAGAGAGAGAGAGAGAGCATTAGCAGGGGAGGGGCAAGGAAGAAACAGAATCCAAAGCAGGCTTTAGGCTCTGAGCTGTCAGCACAAAGCCCAATGCAGGCCTTGAATTCACAAACCATGAGATCACAACCTGACCCAAAGTCAGATACTTAACCAACTGAGTCACACAGGCACCGGACATCTTTCATTTAATACAGAAAGCCTTTTCAGTCTCTATTCTGTAGACCATCCCCCCTCCCAATTCTGAAATGGGAAGGAAAGCCCAATTTGGGGAAACTTTCATCATTGATTTCCAGAATCTGAATTTTAACTGCTTCTGTCAGCAAAGTGGCTGAATGGTCTGTGGAGACATAACTACCCTCCTAGGGTAGACAGATATGTTTCTTAATGATGACAATGACCATTTATTGAGTGTTTATTTTGTACCAGGCACTGCTAAATGCCTTAATGGATTATCCTATTTAAGTTTCATGAGAGTTAAAGAATTATGTAGTACTATTTTGCACATTTTACAGATTAAGAGACTGAGGCAGAGTGATATGATAACTTGTTCAAGAGATTCAAGCCCTAAGTGTTAGAATGAAGAAGATACCTTTTAACCATTGTACTTAAATTATTAAAGTAGCATAAATTCTCTAATTTCCTGTCACCAAGTAGTTTTGATTACGTTTTTTAATAAAATATTTACAGGAAGCAAAGTAGAATATTACAATCAGCATTTAGAATTTGGGCAGTGTTTCATTTATTTATATAGTGCCATTTATAAAATACCACTTGGATATTGTCTGCCCATGTATTTTGGCAAAGTGAATTTGCTTATGCTTAGTGTCCTTCTTACCCTGAGAATAACTAAAAGGAGAAGAAACACTGATTTGATGAAAATAGAATAATCAAAGTATATGGTCATTATTTTACTTTGTTGATCCCAATTTTCAATTTTGAATTCTCTGAGATTTTAGCATCATGCATTCTTTTCAGTCTCTTGTTTTGTAACTTTAATATATGGTATCATTTTGAGAAGTATACTCATTCTTTTTTAACAATAAAAATAAATTACAATGTTGTGTAACTGTCCCACCTTAAAACCTTGCTAAGTTGTTTACCAGTGGTACCATAGTGGGAATGTATCACTTTAAGATGTATAGAAGTGATAAGGAAAGAAATATAATAATACAGTAAAATTGTATGAAATATATTGGCAAATTTATGAGTTGTGGTGAATAAGCCCTATTATTTTAAGTCAAATATAATCTAGTTCTGACCTTTCTATTAGACGTTAACTTGTTATTCAATTAGAATTTTAGCTTTCTTTCCCCTTTACAGACTCAAAATGACAAACAGATAAAACTTCAATTGAAATGCTGTGCTAATTGGAAAAACACGGCTGGGCACATGACTTCAAAGGTGTGGGCTGCTTTCAGCAGTGGGCTTTAGTCACAAGGATGTTCTTAAGGAAAAATGAGATATTCAACAGAATCAAAATGTAATCTCCTAGTATAATAGGCACAAGCAAGAGACTTCAAATAAATTCTGACATTTTCCATTGAATTGTACCAATTTAATGCTTTAAATCACACACAACTTCTTATTCCTATGCTCTTTTGAAGCTGTATTTGACATCTACTTTCCCATCTTTAAGATCCTATCCTTATTAATTAAAACCATGATCAAATCCTACCTCATACCTGTCAGAATGGCTAAACGTGATGCAAGAAACAACAAGTGTTAGCAAGGATGTGAAGAAAGGGGAACCTTCTTACACTGTTGGCAGGAATGCAAACGGGTGCAGCTACTCTGGAAAACGGTATGGAGGTTCTTCAAATGTTCAGAATAGAACTCCCCTACAAGCCATCAATTGCACTACTAGGTATTTACCTAAAGGACACAAAAATACAATTTGAATGGGCACATGCACCCTGATGTTAATAGCAGCATTATCCACAAGTATCAAACTATAGAATGAGCCCAAATATACATCGATCGATGAATAGATAAATATGTTGTATATTACTCAGCATAAAAAAGAATAAAATCTTGCCATTTGCAACATAGATGGATCTAGAAAGTATGATGCAAATGACAGAGTCAGAGAAAGACAAATGATTTCACTCATATGTAAAATTTAAGAAACAAAACAAATGAACACGTGGAAAAGAATAGAAAAAGGAAAAAGAGAGAGAGAGAGGGAAACGAACGATAAGGGACTATTAAAGATAGAGAACAAACTGAGGGTTGATTGAAGGAGGTGGTGGGGTGGTGGATGGATGATGGGTATTAAGGAGAACATTTGTTATGATGAGCACTGAGTGTTATATGTAAGTGATGAATCACTGAATTCTACTCTTGAAACTAATATTGCACTGTATGTTAAATGACTGGACTTAAGTTAAAAATTTGAAAACAAGAAGAAAAGACCTTAACCTCAATTTATTTGCCTGCTGTCCTTCATTTTCTTTTCTGTTTTCTCTTATGGTCACATCTTCACTTTTGACATTTACTTAGGATTTATATCTTTGTAAAACCATTCCGTGTATTTGCAGTTACTGATAACATCATGTTCTGCTAATATATTTGATTTCATCAATTAAAACTATGAATTAGGAATGGCAGGGATCATTTGAAAGTAATCATAGCTTTCCTCTTAGTAGAATCTAAGAGACAAAGTGATATCAGAATTGATCCAGAGTAATTAGCTACCCACCCAATATCCTCATCACTTCTATAGCATGCTATGCAAAGGGACATACAAACTGAGCTAAATAATTTCTAGGGAAGAGGAAGTTGACAGGCTTTTATTAGCAATGTGTTATTTCACTCAACTTAAAATCTGATTTTCTGTAATTTTTCATCAATTTTCTATGTTCCACTTTTTTTAAGCATACATATTAAGTCTAAATATAGTGTATAATAGCAGTTCTAGAAAATATATATCATACTATCTTCTCAAAATTTTTATTCTCTAGGCTAAATTTCTTCTATCCCTTTAAGTTTGTCAGGTAACATTCTTTTTTCGCCAGCAGTTTTATCATCTGCCTGAGTTCAAATTTTTCCTAAAAATGGCACTAAAATGCTGACTTTCAATATCCACCATACTAACAATCCATATAAGTATACTTTATGCTTACATTAAGGCCTTTATTTTGAAGTCCATTATGATAAGGTCAAAACAAAGTTTTGGGACACATTTTTAAAAACCTGGCATTCAGATTGGCAAAAATCTGTTAACTATCTTTGGGTATTTCAATCAGCATTATTCAGCCCATGTACATCAATTTTTTTCCCACTAGATTGTAACAAGAAATTTTGTCCAATGTATTCTTAAAATCAAGGAGAAATGTAAGTCTAGCAATCCAACCATTGAAAGAAATAATGTGTTGCACAACATCAGCAATTGATGAAGAGGAAACCCTGGACCCTGCTTTCCACCCACAAACACATCTACTCACCAATCTTTCATGGACAAATTCCCTTTGTGAGAGATTCTGAAACTAATTGAAAGGCTCCTATACATCCAAGTAAACATGAAACTAGACTCACTGAAACCAATAAGGAGATTCAGGATAGTCTCACCAAAATTCCTACTCTCAGCATTGTAACATATGATCAAGAAGAGATCCTCTGATACCAAGCTTCTCTCAGGAGAGTGAAAGAGGTAGCGCATATGTGAAGTGACCAAACTTCCAAGAGGGCTCTCCAGAGAACTGGATTCTATTCTTCCAGTCTAAGAGCTCAGAGCTGATAAAAGCCATACCTCCTCCCCACTGCTCAGCACAGAACCACCAGATGAAATATTCCAGTTCTCAACCTCCCTTTAGGAAGGGAAAATATTGATCCATGCATCCAACATTACAGATCCCCAAAGGTGTCCCCAAAACTGGCATTTCTCTTACCTGTCTTGGGGCTCTGACAGGTCTGGCACAATCTAGCTACCTGAAGAAGAATAAAAATGATGGCTTCCTGTGCTAAAAGTCATGACTACTCTCCTTGGCTCAGCATAAATAGAGCATACAAAAACCACAGCTGTCTGTTTCTCCCTAGATAGGAAAAAAGTTGTTCTGGACATCAAAAGCACAACTTTTCTGGGGGCTGCTCCAAATAAATAGCTTCTACCTTGCCTATTTCAAAGTACTGGTGGAACCTGACATAACCTAGTGATCTGAGGACAAGTAAGAACAGAGATGGGTATTCCTAATGGCAGTTGACATAAACCCCTGCCACCACCATCCAGTTAGCACAAAATGAGCATATGAAAAACCAATTTCCCAAATTCTCCCAGGGGAGGAAAAGAGTTGGATGGAGTTTCCAGTAGTCTAACTTTTCTGAATGCTGCCCAATGGTTTCTCTTATCCTGGTATGTCAATGAGACCTAGAATACAAGGGATGCAAATAATAATAACAATAACCATAATGATAATAATAATAAAATGTGTTAAATTAGTACCAAGTTTTGAAAGGATCCCAGAATATCTAGCTGAGATGAGTGGGGGGAATTTTCTCCTTTATGAGACCTGAGAAGATGGCTTATTTGCTTAATATGCAGATTCCAACACAGAGATTCAATGGGAAAATGAAGAATTGGGAAAATATGTTCCAAATAAAAGAATAAGATAAATCTTCAGAAATTGAACTTATTGAAATAGAAATATATGCTTTTCCTGTCAGAGAATTCAAAATAACTATCATAAAGATGCTCACTGAGGTAAAAAAAAAAAAATGCACAAAGTGAAAATTTCAACAGAGATAGAAAATACTAAAAAGTGCCAAACAGAAATTATGAAGTTGAAAAACACAATAATTAAACTGGAAAAGTCACTAAAGGAGTTGAATAGCGTATTAGATCAAGAAGAAGATAGAATCAGAGAAGTTAAAAACAAGTTATTGGAAATAATTTAATCAGAGGAAGAAAAAAATGAAAAAGGGTGAAAAAAGTTTAATGGACTTAACAGACACCATCAAGAATTATGGAGTCACACAGATGGAGAAGATAGAGAAAGGATCAGAAAGTTTATTCAAAAAATAATGACTGAGGGTAATGGTCCCAAAATGGCAACATAAGTTGTTCATGACTTTGCTCCCCCTCACGAGAATGATTAACATCTATTCAAGAACAAGACACCACTGAGATAACCCCAGAACACAGGGCTGAGGCTGAAACACCCAATCATACCTCAGAGACCCAGACAACTGCATTAGAAGAGCAAGAGAAGCAGCTACACCTTGATCACATCTCCCCTTCTCCAAGACAGTGCAACACTACATGGAGAAATCTCCTTTGATCTTCCAATTCTTCCAGTGGGAAAGAAAACCCAGAGTGGGGGGTAAGGTGCATCCAGCTTCCCCGGTCATTGTGGGTCACTTTGGGGGAGCCTCTACTCTGACTTTGTACCATAACTATTTCAAAGAAATATGCAGGGCCCAGTCCCTGGGGATCTGCGATAAAGAATCAAAGAGGGGCTTACAACAATCAGCACAGGGACCATGGCACATCAATTTAATACCTACAGTGCCCAAATAGTAATCCCAACCAGCAGTTTTATTCATCTGCAGAACAAGGGCACACCTTAATAATGTGGATAATCATCAGGATGCAGATCTGCCTGACTGATATCCTCAAATGATGAATTTTCCTTTCTCTACAGCCTGGTATGCCCATGATCAGGCAAGGTGCTGAGTTATAACCCACCTGCTATGAAGAGGTCTTCCAGTCTTATCTACCAAAAGTGGTGGTAACCACTCCTGGAAGCTGTGCAACCCATTGGCACTGGAGCCCAGAGTCAAGTGGACAGCACTGATTGCTTCCAGAGCAAAGCCAGTACTGAGAGTGGAAGCTTCCTGTGCATAGCACAGGAAGAAAACTGATTCACAGACAAGGTTGAGGGTAGCTCCTGGCCCCTCGTATGCAGAGATCCTATTTGAAAAGTTGAGAGTAGCCTACAATGGCCCCCTTCCTGCCCAGGCAAGGCAACTGAGACATATCCCCACACACTGTATGCAGTGTCTTCTGGACCAATATGACGAGAAGAGCTACTGAAAATACTTGAAAGTTATGTGGTCCAGCAACACTCAAGCTGAGAAAAGGGCAGGCAGAATTCATAGTTGTCAGGGCAAAGGCAGTGGCCCTGTTCAGCCAGGGAACTTTCAGGTTAGCTTGAATTAAGATAAGAAAATTTTATTTTCTTGCTCTGCCCAGACATGAAACCTAATTCCTGGCCCCCACTAAGCACTGAATGCAACATTCAACCTCTCCAATCAGGGAATCTAACCAAAGAACACAGGAAGCAGCATGGCCCATTCAACACCTTTACAGACAAGCAGTGACAGTTAAACAGAGTACAATCCTTGGCTTCTTCTGTCTGAAGAGCAAAACTGGTGGACTACCCAGACCAGAGAATTCAGTGCACACTTAGATCTTATTCAGGTCTCCAAACAACAAGCTAGTAAGGCCCTGGTTTCAGATCTTACATTTAAGGGGTTGTGTTTTTTTTTTTTTTTTCATTTTGAGTTAATTTTTGTGAGTGGTGTAAGATATGGGTCCCTTTTTATTCCTTTAAATGTAAATATCCAATTATCCCAGTACCATTTATTGAAGACAGTGTCTTTTCTCCATTGAATGTTATTTTCTCCATTGTCAAATATTAAATATCTTGGGTGAATGGATAAGAAAGTTGTGAGATATATTCTATATCTATATCTACATATAATTTAGTAAGAAATGGGGAAGTCTTAGCATTTGTAACAAGATGAATGGACCTTAAAGGCATTAAGCTAACTTAAGTAAATCAGACAGAGACAGGCAAATACTGTACGATCTTTTTTATATTGGATCTAAACAAACTTATAGATAAAAATACTACATGGTAATGGGAAATAATGAAATCTGGCCATTTGTAGCAACGTGGATGGAACTCGAGGGTGTTATGCTCAGCGTAATAAGTCAGGCAGAGAATAATAAATACCATATATTTTCACTTATAAGTGGAACAGGAGAAACTTAACGGAGGACCATGGGGGAGGAGAAGGGGAAAAATCGTTGGGGGGAAGGAGGAAGGCAAACCATGAGAGACTTTTGAATACTGAGAACAAACTGAGGGCTGATGGGGGCGAGGGAGAAGAGAAGGGGGATGATTGGCATGGAGGTGGGCACTTGTTGGGATGAGCACTGGGTGTTATATGGAAACCAACTTGACAATAAACTTCGAAAGAAAAAAGCAAGGGAAGATAGACAGGAAAATACAGACAGAAGAACTATAAAACTAACAAAAGACAATTAAATCCTTCCATTAACAATAACTTGAAATATAATTCGATTACATTTTCCAAACAAAAAGCATGGAATGAATGATTAGGTTAGATGCAAGACCCATCTATATACTGTCCACAAGAAGTTCATTTTAGGTTTTTATTGTTTTAATATAAACTCAATTAACACATAGTTCAGTATTGGATTCAGGAATAGAATTAAGTGATTTATCACTTACATATAACACCCAGTGCTCTACACAACAAACGCCATCCTTAATGCCCATCACCCATTTGTCCCATTCTCCCATCGACCTACCACTCCTCCAGCAACCATCAGTTTGTTTTTTGTGTTTAAGAATCTCTTATGGTTGGCTTCCCTCTCTGTTTTTGTCTTATTTTTCCTTCCCTTTCCCTACATTCATCTGGTTTATTTCTTAAATTCCACGTATAAGTGAAATTATTTGACATTTGTCTTTCTCTGACTGACTTATTTCACTTAACACAATACACTCTACTTCCATTGACATTGTTATAAATGGCAAGATTTAATTCTTTTTGATCGCTGAGTAATATTCCATTATATATATATATATATACACATATACATATCTCCATTCATCTGTCAATGGACATTTGGGCTCTTTCCATAAGTTGATATTTTAGATTTAAGGATATTCATAAGCTGAATTGAAAAGATAGAAAAGCTATTCCATGCAAATGGTAACCAAAATAGAGCAAGAACGATTAAATTATATCAGGCTAAATAGACTTTAAGTCAAAAACTGCAATAAAAGACAAAGAAGAATTTTATATAATGATGACAGTGTCAATCCACTAGGAAGATACCACAATTAGAAATATATATGAACCCCATATCACAGCACCTAAATATGTAAAGTAAAATTCAACAGAACCAAAAGGAAAAGTAGACAACAATATTACCTGTAGGAGAATTCAATATCCTATTCTCAATAGTGGAAAGACAGAAAATCAATAAGGAAATAAGGGCTTAAATATCATTACAGACCAAACGGACACATATAGAGCATTCCACCCGGCAGAAGCAGACTATACCTTCTTCTCAAGAATATCTTCAAGATAAATCACATCTTAGACTCACAAAACAAGGCTTAAAAATTCAATAATATTAAACGTCTAGTATCTTTTTTCACCACAATAGTATGAAATTAGAAATCAATAATGAAGAGGAAACTTGAGAAATTCATAAATATATGGAAAGTAAACAACCAATGTCTAAAAGAAGAAATTAAAGAGAATGATTTCAAGATAAATAAAATGAAACAGAAAATACTAAAAGTGATACAATGAAGCAAAGGCAGTGTTAAGAATAACTTAACACTGATGGGGGAGGGGCAAGATGGCGGAAAAGTAAGGAGCTCCGTACTTGCACTCGCACCCATACCTAACGCGAAAAAGATCTGAAGCCATTGGAAACCCTATGAAACCTGAGAGATTGGGAGAAAAAGGACTCAGAATCCACTGAGAGAGCCTTCTAACGTGAGTGCGAACTGGGGAAGATAAAATTGGGCGGGGATCGGAGACTCCAGGGTCGGAGGCGATCCCCCTCTACCCTCTACGGGGAGTGAGAGGGGAAAAGGAGAGAGTCCAAAAGAGAAAAACGTCCGCTCAGGGGGAAAAACCTCCGTTCGGGGCATAGAAAGACCGTACGTGCCAAATACCTGCACGCCAGGTCCCCTGGAGCCAACTGGTCCCAGAGGGGCTGAGCGCACAGACTGCTTCTTTGTGCTGGACTTCAGAGTAGCGGCGCGCCTGTCATTGTCCTCAGCCCCCGCCCATGCTCTCCAGCCCGACACAGAGAAGGAAGCAGCGATTCTGACTCCACCCCCAGAGCTCCGCAGGGGGCCTGGAATTGCCTGAGGGGGTTGCCTGGGAAGCTGTGTCTNTTCTCTCCTTGTCTATGTTCTTCAACCAGCACTGCATACACAGGGCTATTTAACTGTAGCTGGGAAATCCAGTTATATGCTTTAAACCATTCTTTGCCCATTGGTTTTCTTTTCTCCTTTTTGACCCTTTTATGTATTTTATAGTCTCTATTATTCGCGCTCCCTCCTCCATCTTTTCTCTTAACTTTTTTGTTTTCCCTCTCAGTTTGCATGTTAGTTAAATTAGTCTGTGCGTTTGTGTGCTCCCGCTCCCTGTGTGATTGTCTGTACATAACTTAGATATTATTTTTCAAATGGTCACTGCTGTACCTGAATGCTATTAATAAAGGAAACTTTCCAAAAACTTCTGTGAAGATGAACATTAAGGTACGGTCTTCAATCATTCACTTAGATTTTGCAAAAGGGAGCTTCCATTCCTCATTTTATTTATGCAAGTGTATGCTTATTTACTTATTTACTAATAAGTCGTGTGCTAATCCAATGCAGGGGTACAATTAAGGAACTGATTTAAGAGCTAAAGTATTATTGTCAATGGTATTATTATAAAAAATGATAGTATCAAGAACCGATTAAAACCAAAGTTGTATAAATTATAGAAACTTCATAATCAAATATTTATGACTTTCTATGAAGTATTTGAAAAATTAAATTATTGAAAGCAAATATTGTATCAATAGGTTATCATTGATCTCAATAAAAGTTACATTTATCTATCACTGTCACCTTATTACGTTTTTGCTTTCAGTCTCAAGACTGAAGAAGAATGTAACAAACTCTGGTAACAAATCAAAGCTTTTCAATGTAATTTACTTTGTGAGTAATTTCTAATTGATTCAGACTGATGGTACTGCACAGTTTGATGTATTGCTGAAGTAGAAGGTACTTGGGACCAAGTAAATTTGTAAGCTCCTCTTCTTGAGAGAAAAATGTCTGCTATAGTTCATGTTGTCATTCTTTTAGCTATAACAATGTAGTTGTATTCCTATGTGGAATTGTACAAAAGAATACCAAATAATCTGTATACCTGTAAGGGTCTCACCCACCTATCAATTTCAGATTAGGCAGACCTAACCTTCTACTTGTTCAAAATAAATGATTTAATCAAAATGCAGAATTAACCCCAAAGAGCAATTCTCACACACAAAAAGCAAAGTTGCCTAGTAACATAACTCAGTTACCTGCAGTTCAGACTTCATATCTTGTTAATATAACCAAAATCAGAACAATGCAATGGTTTGGTTTTGTGTTTTGGTGAGATGATTTGTTACTGTTGAGATCTGCTCTGTGCTTTGCTCAAAAAGCCTGAATGCTATCTTTCCAAAACATTATTCTAAAAATGGATTATAGTATTTTGAAAATAAAGAGGGAGGATTAAGATTGTGCTTATTTGTCTTATCTGCTCAGAAGGTCCCGAAAAGAAGATTCAATGGGAATGAAAGATGGCAGAGAGGTAGGGAGCACCATACATTTCGCCTGCACCCCTCTCTCAAACAGAGAAGGCCTGAAGCCATAGGACACTGAGCCACAGAAGTTTGGGAAGAGAAAGAGACAGAATACACTGGGAAGGCAACCTCATAAGTGTGTGAGTGAGAACTGGGGAATATAAAAGCGGGACAGGATCTGAGACACGGAGGGAGGGGAAGGACCCCTCTCATGGGCAGCCACGGTGAGTTGAGGGGAAAAGAAAGAGTGGCTGAAACTGCTCATAGAACTGTCCCTGGAGAAGAAAAAAACCTCAGCTTGGAAGGAGAGTGCTTTTAGTTCTAGCTGGGGTGCTGATTTTGAACTAGGTGCCCCCACTCCCAGACGGTGCCAGGAAAAACTGCTCAGCTGTGCTCCTGGCACCATCCCCAGAGGCACGGAAGCTGCAGGCCTAAGACCGGGTTCCCCAGGCTTGACCCCAGGCAGCACAGAGGGAGTAGCCACAGGCTGCATTCTCAGGGCTTGACCCCCGCAGCACAGAGGCGACAGATCGCAAGCTGTGCCTCTGCTTGACACTGGCAGATCTGAGGCTGAGCCACTCCCCGCCCCCCCCCACCTCCCACTTGACCTCTGGCAGCAGGGAAGGAGCGACCTGTGGGACTGTGTTTTGGGCGATATGAATAAAGCTGGCAGAGTGGAACCTGGAAACGAGGTGGGGTGTGAGTCATAGAACACAGCCCAAATTTGCTATGCCCACAGCACAGGGACATCGGGCCCAAAGGAGTGATTTGCAATGCTTGGTTCCAGAAGGGATTGGGGCGCCACAATTTTTCTCCCCACAACCACCAAGGCAGGGCCTCAGGGAGCTTCCAGTGAGACACAGTGGAGGCTAAGACCTGCCTACACCAAATCACGTCCATCCCCACTAGAGAGCTGTTTTTTGTTTGTTTGTTTGTTTGTTTGTTTTACAGGAGCCCGAGGCAACACCAACATGGATGCACTGCCATGCTTAATTCTAGATAATTCATTCTATTCAGATATATTTTCCCTTGTCTCATTCTTAACACTCCACTTTGCTGGACGTGGCAGTCTGGTCCCTGGTTTGCTTAAACAGTCACATTTAATGCATTCTCTAGATGTACATTCTACACCTCCATCACTACCTTTTTATCTCTCTATCTCTCTCTCTCTGTAGTAATCAGACAATATAGTTTCTCTGAGTAACATTATCTTCGTTTCTTTCTCCTCCCCTCTAACCATATTCTCTTTCTCCCTCTGAATCAAGCCTCTTAGTCCCTCTGCCTGGTCATTTAATTTCCAATTTAGCTTCCTCCCTGTGCAATTCCCTCCTTTCTATATGCTCTTCCATCAGCACTGCATACACCAGGCTCTTAATTTGTAGCTGGGAATTCTGCTTTTATGCTTTTAGACTGTCCTTTGTCTTTTGGGCTTTTTCATTTTTCTTTACTTTTCTTCTCCTTTTATTTTTTTATTTTTATTTTTATTATTTGTCTTCCCTCCTTAATCTTTTTTTTTTCTTTTTAAATTTCTGTTTTTTGTCCCTTCCTTTTATTTTTCTCTTTTCCCCTTTCGGTTTGTGTGTTTGTTGGATTTGTCTGTGTATTTGTGTAACTTATTTCCCACTGTGATTGTCTCTTTATTTTCTTGTCCAGGGCTACCTAAAGAAACAAGCCAAAGTACACATGGTGGAAAATCTCAAATACCACTACGAGTAGGGAAATAAAATAACCAAACTCCCAACAAGAGACACCATTCAAAGAACACTTCTTGAACAGACAGGCCCTGGATAGTCAAAGAGCCCTCTTTAATACAGTAGCACCCACAGGGGCAGAGTGCATAACAAGCTTTTAAAATTAACAAGAGATAGAAAGGTAACCAAAATGATGAAACGGAAGAACTCTGCTCCATAAAACTCCAGGAAGAAAAGACAGATAAAAAACTACTGAAAACAGACATAAGCATCATAACTGAACAAGAATTTAGAACAATAGTCATAAAATTAATAGCGGGCCTTGAAAAAGGCATAGAAGACATCAGAGAAACTATTGCTACAAAGACTGTGGAGAATAAAAATAGTTGTGATGAATTAAAAAAGGCTATAAATGGGCGCCTGGGTGGCTCAGTTGGTTAAGCGTCGAACTTCAGCTCAGGTCATGATCTCACGGTTTGTGGGTTAGAGCCCACGTCGGGCTCTGTGCCTGAGAGCCTGTTTCAGATTCTGTATTTCCCTCTCTCTGACCCTCCCGGGTCACGCTCTCTCTCTCTCTCTCTCTCAGCAATGAATAAAACATTAAAAAAATAAATTTAAAAAAAAGGCTATAAATGAAATGCATAATAAAATGGAGGTGTCCAATGCTTGGCTTGAAGACGTAGAAAGGAGAATAAGTGATTTATAAGACACAATTGTAGAAGAAATGGAAGCTGAGAAAAAAGAGAGATAAACTGATCCAGGAACACAAAGGGAGAGTTCAAGAACTCAGTGATACAATCAAATGAAACAATATCCATATCATAAGAATTCAGGAAGAAGAAGAGAGAGGGAAAGATGCTAAAGGAGTCCTTGAACGAATTATAGCAGAGAACTTCCCCAACCTGGGGAAGGAAACAGACATTGAAATCCAAGAGGCACAGAGAACTCTCCACAGACAACTTGAATCGATCTTCTGCAAGATATATTATAGTGAAACTGGCAAAATATAAGGACAAAGAGAGAATTCTGAAAGCACCTAGGGAGAAAAGAGCCCTAACATACAAAGGGAAACCTATCAGAGGGGTTACAGACCTATCTACTGAAACTTGGCGGGCCAGAAAGGAATAGCAGGAAATCTTCAACGTGATGAACAGAAAAAATAGGCAGCCAAGAATCCTTTATCCAGCAAGGCTGTCATTTAGAATAGAAGGAGAGATAAAAAGTCTTCCCAAATAAACAAAAATTGAAAGAATGTGTCACCACTAAACCAGCCCTACAAAAAATCCTAAGGAGGACTCTATGAAGGAAATGTTGCAAAGAATGCAAGGTGCCAGAGACAACACCACAAGCATAAATCCCACAAAGGACCTGATGATGCTAAACCCATATTTTTCAATAATGACACTGAATGTAAATGTGCAGCATGCTCCAATGAAAAGACAGAGGTTAGCAGAATGGATGAAAAAACAAAATCCATCTATTTACTGTCCACAAGAGACCCATTTTAGACCTGAGGACACCTTCAGATTGAAAGTAAGGTGATGGAGAAATATGTATCATGCTACTGAAAGTCAAAAGGAAGCTGGAGTAGCTATACTTATATCAGATAAGCTGGACTTTAAAATAAAGGCAGTAACAAGGGATGAAGAGGGGCATTATTATGTAATAATTACAGGGTCTATACATCAGGAAGAGATAACAATTATAAATGTCTACAAACCGCATATGGAAGCACCAAAAAACATAAAACAATTCATCACAAACAGAAGCGATCTTATGGATAAGATCTTATGGATAAGCTAATAGCTGGGGACTTTAATACTCCAATTACAGCATGAATAGATCAACTAGACAGAAAACCACCAAGGAAACAATGGGTTGCAATGACACATTGGACCAAATGGATTTGACAGATATATTTAGAACTGTAAACCCTGAGGCTATGGAGCTCACTTTCTTCTCAAGTGTGCAGGGAACATTCTCCAATATAGATCACATACTGAGTCATCAAGCAACCCTCAATAAATATAAAGGAATTGATATCATACTATGCATACTTTCAGATCACAATGCTATGAATCTTGAAATCAATCACAGGAAGAAGTCTGAAAAACCTCGAAAAGCTTGGAAGTTAAAGAACACCTTACTAAAGAACGAAAAGGCATATCAGACAATTAGAGAAGAAACTAAAAAATATATGAAAACAAATGAAAATGAAAATACAACAATCCAAACTCTATGGGATGCAGCAAAGGCAGTCCATGAGGAAAGTACAATGCACTCCAGGCCCATTTCATGAAATTAGAAAAAGTGCAAGTACAAAATCTAACAGTGCACCTAAAGGAATTAGAGGGGGAGTAACAAGAGCACCCCAAACTCAGCAGAAGAAGAGAAATAATAAAAAACAGGGCAGAAATAAGCAATAGAGAAACCAAAAAAAAAAAAAAGTTGAACAGATCAATGAAACTAAGAGTCGGTTTATTGAGAACATAAACAAAATTGACAAACTTCTAGCCAGGATTCTCAAAAAGAAAACAGAGAACTCTCAAATAGACAAAATCATGAATGAAATTGGACTTATTACAAACCTACCCATCAGAAATGCAAGCTATTATCAGGGAATACTATGAAAAATTATATACCAACGAACTAGAAAACTTAGAAGAAATGGACAAATTCCTAAACACACATGCACTACCAAAATTCACACGAGAATAGATAGAAAATCTGAACAGATCCATAACTAGTGAAGAAATTAAATCTGTTATCAAAAATCTCCCAACAAATAAGAGCCCTGGGCCAGATGACTTCCCTAGGCAATTCTACCAGACATTTAAATCAGAATTAATATCCATTCTTCTCAAGCCATTCCAAAAAATAGAAATCGAAGGAAAACTTCTGAACTCATTTTAGGAAGCCAACATCACTTTGATTCCCAAGGCAGACAGAAACACTGCAAAAAAAAAAAGGGAACCGCAAGCCAATATCCTTAATGAATATGGATGCAAAAATCCTCAACAAGATACTTACAAATTGTTTCCAACAGCAAATAAAAAGAATTATCCACCAAGATCAAGTGGGATTCATTCCTGGGTTACAGGGCTAGTTCAATACTCGCAAATCAATCACTATGATACATCACACTAACAAAAGAAAAAATAAAAACCATATGAACCTGTCGATAGATGCAGAAAAAGCATTTGAAAAGATTCAGCATCCTTTCTTTATAAAGACCTTCGAGAAATCCGGGATATCAGGAATCTACTTAAATATCATAAAAGCCATCAATGGGAAGCCCTCAGCTAACATCATCCTCAATGGGAAACAAACTGAGAGCTTTCCCCCAGAGATCAGGAACACGACAGGGATGTCCACTCTCACCACTGTTGTTTAAAATAGTGCTGGACGTCCTAGCAGCAGCAAGCAACAACAAAAGAAAATAAAAGGCATCAGAATTGGTAAAGAAGTCAAACTTTCACTTTCTTAGATGACATGATATTCTACATAGAGAACCCGACAGACTCCACCAGAAGCCTACTAGAACTGATCCATGAATTCAGCCATGTTGCAGGGTACAAAATCAACGTACAGAAATCGGTTGCATTTTTATACACCAATAATGAAGAACAGAAAGAGAAATAAAGAAACTGATCTCACTCACAATTTCAGACAAAAACATAAACCTAGGAATAAACCTAACCAAAGATATAGGAGATCTCTATGAAGATACGTTTTCTATAGAAAACTTAGGAAGGAAATTGATGAAGACACAAAAAAAATGGAAAAACATTCCATGCCCATGGGTCAGAAGAATAAATATTGTTAAACTGTTTTACTACCCAAAGCAATCTACACATTCAATGCAATCCCTATCAAAATTGCACCAGCATTCTTCTCAAAGCTAGAACAAACTATCCTAAAATTTGTATGGAACCACAAAAGACCCTGAATAGCCAAAGTAATATTGAAGAATAAAAGAACAAAACCAAAATGGGGACATCACCATCCCAGCCTTTACCCTCTACTACAAAGCTATAATCATCAAGACAGTATGGTATTGGCACAAAAATAGACACATAGACAAATGGAATAGAACAGAGAACTCAGAATTAGACCCACAAATGTATGGCCAACTAATCTTCAACAAAGCAGGAAAGACTATCCAAAAGAAAAAAGACAGCCTCTTTAACAGATGGTGCTGGGAGATCTGGACAGCAACATGAAGAAGAATGAAAGTAGATCACATTCTCACATCATACACAAAAATAAACTCAAAATGGATAAAGGACCTGAATGTGAGACAGGAAACCATCAACACCCTAGAGGAGAAAGCAGGAAACAACCTCCTTGACTCAATCCCACCAATTTGTTACATAGTACATCCCCAAAAGCAAAAGAATCAAGAGCAAAAATGAACTTTTGGTACCCCATCAAGATAAAAAGTCTCTGCACAGCAAAGCAAATAATAAATAAAACTAATACGCAACTGATGGATTGGAAAACATTGTTGTAAATGACATATCAGATAAAGGACTAGTATCCAAAATCTATTAGAAACTCACCAAATTCCACACCCGAAAAACAAAAATTAAACAAACAATCCACTGAAGAAATGGGCAGAAGACATGACCAAACAATTCTCCAAAGAGGACATCCAGATGGCCACAGACACATGAAACGATGCTCAGCGTCCCTCTTCATCAGGGAAATACACATCAAAAACACACTGAGATACCACCTCACGCTAGTCAGAGTGGCTAAAATAAATAAGTAATTTAAATAAGTAAATAAATCAGGAGACTCCAGATGCTGGCAGGGATGTGGAGAAACAGGCACCTTCCTACACTGTTGTGTGCAGCCCCTCTGGAAAACAGTGTGGAGGTTACTCAAAATAATTAACAATAGAACTCCCCTATGACCTAGCAACAGCACTGCTAGGAATTTACCCAGGGGATACAAGAGTGCTGATGTATAGGGGCACATGTACCCCAATGTTCATAGCAGCACTCTGAACATTAGACAAATCATGGCAAGATCCTGTGTCCGTCACCTGATGAATGGATAAAGAAGAAATGGTATATTTATACAATGGAAGACTACATGGCAATGAGAAAGAATGAAATCTGGCCATGTGTAGCAACATGGATGGAACTCGAGGGTGTTATGCTGAGCGAAATAAGTCAGTCAGAGAAGGACAAATACCATATGTTTGCAAGTATAGCAGGATTAGGAGGAAGTTAACGGAGGACCATGAGGGAGAAGAAGGGGAAAAATAGTTGGGGACAGGGAGGGAGGCAAACCATGAGAGACTCTTGAATGTTGAGAACAAACTGAGGGCTGATGGGTGTGGGGTAGAGGGGAAGCGGGGTGATGGGCATGGAGGAGGGCACTTGTTGGGATGAGCACTGGGTGTTTTATTGGAACCAACTTGACAATAAACTATTTAAGAAAAAAAAGTAAGGTCAGGAGCACTTTATCTCAATTCAGTGACAAATTGTCCTATTTTACAGCAGATGAAACACTTCAATTTGAAACTGGATATGTCTTGCACACCTTTGGATTTTAACTAAAGATCCCCATCTAATGTATATGTTCCTTGGCTGATACAACGNGAGTGAAGATAAAAACAACAAACTATTTTTTCATCTTTTCTCATTTCATCCATTCCAGGATGGAATATTCCCAGAGTCCTAGGTCTGAAGATCTCTTTTCAAATCTCACAACATAATGGAAGCCTCTCTATGGAGATCATTTTCCCTTTCAGCAAGGCATCATTTCATCTAGCTGAGAAGCATCCAGTTGTCTGTGCTGTTTCCTAATGTGCTATAATAAGAAGTGTCCCTATCCTAGATAAAGCCTTAAGGTGCAGTGACTTAAGATACTCTTTAGAGACTCAAAGTATTTCAAATGCTGGAACAAGTCTATTAAGGCATAGATGAGTAACTGAGGAATGATAATGGAATTTAAATACCCTTTCATGATCCAG
>NW_027532606.1:79634-80400 GCF_008692635.1 Crocuta crocuta
AACATTTTAGGCATTCTTCATTTTAAGTTAATCATTCTCTCTCTCCACTGCTCCCATCCTTGCTTATTGTCAGACTCCTTTTCTCCTTTTTGATGTATTTTCAAAATTTTTATGCTTTTTTTTGTTTTATTTTTGAGAGAGAGACAGAACGCGAAGAGGGGAGGGGCAGAGAGAAAGGGAGACATAGGATCTGAAGCAGGCTCTAGGCACTGAGCTGTCAGCACAGAGCCTGACGTGGGGCCCGGACCCAGACCCACAGACCAAGAGATAATGACCTGAGCCAAAGTCGGAAACTTAACTGACTGAGCCACCCAGGTGCCCATGCTTTTTGATTTCTAAGATGACAATCAGTTTGAAACTTAAAATTTTGGGTTTATCTTTGAGTCATTCTTTTTCCTTAATCTCTCTATCAACCTTATCACTAAATTATTTCATTGATTCCTCTGAAAATGCCTCAGATCAATTTCCCCTTCTTCATTCTCACTATGTTATCTAGAAATGTCCCAAAAGCCTTCTANTTTTCTCTTAACTTTTTCGTTTTCCCTCTCGCTTTGCATGTTAGTTGAATTAGACTGTGCGTTTCTGTGCTCCTGCTCCCTGTGTGTTTGTCTGTCTGTTGTCTTTTCCAGGGCTACCTCAAGAAACAAGTCAGAGTACACAAGGTGGAGAGTCCCAAATATCACGACTAATAGGAAAATAAAATAACGAAGGTCTCAACAAGGAAGACCAAGAGATACCATTCAACAAACACTCTCTGAAAGGATAG
>NW_027532607.1:0-27715 GCF_008692635.1 Crocuta crocuta
GTGCTACCATATCTTTTAAAACGGTGTCCTGTCTGCAGTGGGGGCAGGCAGCCACAGCTCCAGGCCGGTTATCTGCAGGGCTGATGCAGAGTCGCCGGAGACGGCACCAATAAGTTGTGATTCTCAAGGTGCCTTTGGAAGACCTCCTAGGCCTGGAGTGGCCTCTGTATTGGCTTTCCACCTTGCCTGAAACCCACCACTATAAAACAGGACAAGATTCCATTAGCCAGCCAAGCCAAAGAATGAAGCACCGAAAAGAGTTTTATAAGGGCGAGGGAAAGTAGACAGGGGGTAACTGGGGATGGGGAGGAGAGGGTGGAGCACCCAGGGTGTGCTACAGTGAAGGCTTCCCAGGAAGGACTTGCTGACATGTACTGAGCCTTCCCAGTGTGTGAGGCATGATGCCAGCACTGTATGCAGTGAGCAGTTTCACCTCCACAGCACCCTTGTGAAATCAGCTGCAGAGAGGTTAAGTGACTCACCCAAAGTCACAGAGGGGAGGCAGGGCAAAGATTTGAATCCAGGTTTGATACTAACATGGTGGGTTTAGCTGTTACTCCTACTGCTCATTTTTTAAGAGTTTTTTAATGTTTATTTTTGAGAGAGAGAGAGAGAGAGAGAGAGAGAGAGAATGCGTGGGGGAGGGGCAGAGAGAGGGAGACAGAATTCTAAGCAGGCTACAGGCTCTGAGCTATCAACACAGAGCCCGATGTGGGGCTCGAACCCACGAACCGCAAGATCTGAGTCGAAGTTGGATGCTTAACCGACTGAGCACCCCCTCTTAATGCCTGTTATAACAGAAGTGTCTTTCTTTCTCTTTCGGGCTAGGGTATTATTTACTTCATGTGGTTAACTGGCTGGTGTTTGGTAGCAGGCAGTGGGTATTTCAGTTTATCCTCCTGGAGATAAAGCTCCTGATGCTTCCAGAGAATTTTAAGCTCCTCTGACGATCCAGGAAGGAAATCTTCCCTATTTATTTGCTGAGCATTCACAGGGCGTGAGGTTGTGTGTTAAGACTGATGCTTTCGGTGCGCCTGGGTGGCTCAGTCGGTTGGGTGTCCGACTTCGGCTCAGATCATGATCTCACAGTTCGTGGGTTCGAGCCCCGCGTTGGGCTCTGTGCTGACAGCTAGCTCAGAGCCTGGAGCCTGTTTCAATTCTGTATCTCCCTCTCTCTCTGACCCTCCCCTGCTCACGCTGTCTGTCTCTCTCAGAAATAAATAAAACATATAAAAAATTAAAAGAAAAAAAGACTGATACTTTCATAGTGATGGTATCTGAAGGGCAGGTGGACAGAGGCCAGCAACAAGGAATCTAGGGACAGGTGACTTATAGCAATGCAGTGGCATTGTTCATGTGTGCCCATACGAGTGTGTCAGAGGCAGCAGTACCCAACCTCAACTGGGGTCATGAGCAGGCTGACCAGATCAGAATGCAGGGCAAGAGAACTCACCAGAACTCCCGGTTATCAGAACAAGGCCAAAGCGTCCCAAGGGAGAAGATACCTCATGGCCATGGTTTGTGAGTAAGTGAAGGTCATCCTTTCCCTCAGGTCTGGCCCAGCCCTCCTGCGATCATGCAGCTTCACCCTCCAAGCGAGTGGCCGCAAGGAGGTAGCCTCTTCTAGGCTCTGCAGAAGCCAACAGCTCTGGCCTTCGGGCCTGCCTGCTGCTTTTATGCTCCTCTGGCCACATGGTGGGGTTGATACGGGCACTGAGTAAAGGCTCCAGGGCTGCTCATGTGAAGACAAAGCAAAAGGAGGCCAAGGTTAAACACTGGGTCCCCTTGCTTCATTTCCTAGATGGGGAAACCGAGTCCTGGGGAGAGGCAGGGACTCGAGTGAGCTAATGGCCGAGCTGGGGGTAAGCCTCCCCGCAGTCTCTTCTCCCAGGCTCCCCAGCCCTATTTCCTAACAGGTCCCTGCTGCCGGGGACGTCTCTGCCCTTTGCCAATCACTATTGTCTTTCTTGAAAGAACAATTCTTTAATATCGTTACGTAGTCGGTCAGTGCTCAAAGTTCCAACGGTGTCATGTCAAAAAGCACTTCCAACAGTTTGATTCAATCCAGATTGGAATCAGGCGAGCTCAGCTGTGATTGGTTGATGTCTCTGAAGTCTCT
Source organism: Crocuta crocuta (assembly GCF_008692635.1). Lineage (NCBI taxonomy): Eukaryota > Metazoa > Chordata > Mammalia > Carnivora > Hyaenidae > Crocuta > Crocuta crocuta. Next base: position 2,120 of record NW_027532607.1, read on the forward strand.
TTTAATCCATAGGCTCCTCTTCCGTCTTTCTCTTTTTGCTTGCGATTTATCTCGCGATTTATCCTTGGAGAAGGCGTGTCATGTATCCTGCAGATTGTCGGCTGTCTGGGTTTTGATGATTGCAAACCCATGTGTGGTCTCGCATATTGCTCTGTTTTCTATGTTTCCTGTAGTTGAGTCTAGAGGTTTGATCAGATCAAGATTTGGGTGGTTTTTTATTTATTTATTTTTTTTGCAAGATTACTTCACAGGAGTAGTAGTCTTGCAAAAAAAGACTCTGCACAGAGTCTTAAACACCATCCAGTTCAGCCATGTCATGTTCAGAAGGAGAAGCTGAGAACCAGAGAGTAGTGACTCATACAAGCTTGCACACTTAGCCAAGGTCATGGACATATTCTTAAAGGAAGCCCCTGAAAATTCTTGTGATCAGTTTTAGTGCCTTTGATGGCTGTGTCTGATACTCTCACTCTACAGCCTGTGCTTGTACCCAGGGTGCTTGCCTGCCTCTCAACCTCATCTTACTTACTGCTGGGGTCCCAGTGCCTATGGTAGACACTCATCTGCTGCATGAATAAATGAATGAGGTTACTATTGTTTTTATGTCTCAGAAACTGGTTGCTCCTGGACTGTCCCCTGGGGAACGTATTATAAGCACTGGCCCTGCTTTATACTGGACAGTCCAGAAAGCGGCCAGCCTGTTAGGCACAGGCAGGATCCAAGGGTAAAGGAATCAGAGGAAAGCAGGGCTGACCTAGAAAAGCAACTGGAAAGATGGCTCGAGTGCAGCGTGGCAGGAGGCAAGCCCAGCCACACGAGATCCTGCAGGCAGCATGGATGGGGTGCACCAGCAGGGGGCAGCGTCCAGCCACCGAGATGCGGTCCAGTCCACAGGAGGCGCAAGCCAGGACCCTCATCCTCACGCTGGGCAGAAACTCAGGCCAAAGATCAAGTCAGAAGCCCTGAGTATTAATTAGGATTAAGTTGGGTTGTCAGGAATGGAAAAACGCCCAAATGTCATGAGCTCAAATAGCTCATTCCTTCCTCATGTTAAATGCCCCAAAGGAGTCCGTTCACAACCAACAGGGTGCTCCTGGGGGGCAAAGATGACAGAGAGGACCCAGGCTCCCCTGTCTTGTCACTCCCTTATCCTCAAGCATGACTTTGTTCCATGGCACAACATGGCTGCTGGAACTCAGCCCTTCCATGCCATATCCCAAGTAACAGGAAAGAACAGAGGGAAAAGAAGAGCACTCTCCTTTTTTAGGGCCATTCCCGGAACCGTGCAGACTGCTTCACATACATTCTATTGGCCAGAACTGAGTCACATGGCCATGTTGTGCCTGATTCACGAGTCCCCTGGGACCCCCAAGGAGCCGACACCGATGCAAGTACAAAAGGGTCTTTATTACAAGCTCGAGCAGGGGCTCACCCGCCTACCGGTGTAGTGGCAGAAAGTGAAGCCAAGATCAATACCGAACAGGGTTTTTATGGGGTAAGGGATGGGGGTGTTCCAGTGTACACGTTGTACATATAGCATCATCACATAAGCACCAATTACAATTGTACAGCAGCACCCATGGTAACAGTTTTGACCATTCAGTATCTGTGAGGTGTTCATTACTTTTGGTGGGACCTAATCATGACTTTTGAGAATCCTTTGGAAATGACCAATTATGAGGTGAGTTCAAAGGGCCCACATGGGGTTCAGGCAAGCGGTGAGAAATTGGCTAGTTTGTACAGAATAACTGTCTACAGTTCCCAGCCTTGACTCAGACCACAGGAATGTTTTTTTTGATTAGCTGACCTGAGGGCGGTCCGAGGATGGCTTTAGCCTTGAGCAATCTGAGGAATTGGGGCTACGTGCAGCCCGAGGTTGCTCTTAATGGAGGCCTTAATTTCAAAATGATGTTACTTAGGCTCTTCAGCCACACCTTGCTGCATATGACCGTGAGAAATACAACCTTCGTCTCCGACATCCATGGGCCCATCGGAGAGTCTGTAAGTGAAGACCAGAGAGCATGTGTCCAGTGACTCATTAGGATACAAGGCGGAAGGATGCAGAGGACTCAGCTTGGGCCCAGGTGCTTATGGCCCTGCTGCCCTAGATCCTGAGGGTTGTGCAGCCTGGGGTCCTCTCGGTCCAGCTGTGGGAGCGAGAAGTTACAGAGCCTCGCCATGGGGCCTGACTGTTGAGTACCCGCCACTGGGCAGCGGTGGGCATTTTGTGGCTAAGCGTGGCACCGGCCCAGGGAGAAGGACCAGCGGCAAGAAAGCAGGTATGTTCATTGTCAAGGCCGGGCCTACAACTGCTCAATGCTACGAAAAGCATCCTCAAGATGATGAGTCCAGGGCCACAGACTGCCTTTTCCCTGGAGGCAGTGAAGGAGCTGAGGACAACTTCTTTTTTTTATTGCCTTAAAAAAATTTTTTTTTTTACTGTAGAATAACCTACACATAGAATAACCTACACATCATACCTAAGGGTATGACTCCACAATTTTCACAGAAGTGGACACACCCAAGCATCCAACACGCAGATCAAAAAATATAAGGCACCTGGGTGGCTCAGTCAGTCGAGCGTCTGACTTTGGCTCAGATCATGATCTCAGGGTTCGTGAGTTCAAGTTCCACGTCGAGCTCTGTGCTGATAGCTCGGAGCCTGGAGCCTGCTTCAGATTGGGTCTCCCTCTGTCTCTCTGCCCCTCCCCTGCTCATGCTCTGTCTCTCTCTCAAAAATAAACATTAAAAAAAAAAAGTAGAACATTACTACAACCCCAGAAAAGGCCCCAAGTGTCCCCTCTCCATTACAACACCCTACCCTGCTCCTAGCATTTAGAAAATCTTTCCAGGAGATTCTTTAGTCAATGCTGAGAATCACTGCTTTTATAACAATGGTTATCAAACTTGGCTGTGCATTAGAATCAAGTAGGGGAGTGTCTGCGTTTTGAGGAAGGTGAACTGGGACACCTAAGATGGAGTGTGGTGTAGAGGAGAAGCCTGGGAGCCAGACAGGGCTGCCACGTACCAGCTGTGTGACCTTGAATGAGTTCCTTCACCTCTCTGAGCCTCACCTGTGACATGTGAATACTATCACACTCCCTGCAGAGTTGAGGCTGAGAGAGAGCGCAGGGTTGGGGGGATGTAAGCCCAGGTACATGTAGGGTCAATAAATGACAGCCACTGCTGTCATTTTTATTAAAGGGGAGCAACCCCAGGAAGACTGAAAGCCCTTCTTTATGCAGATGGGACCCAATCTGGGGATAGTGGACGCAGGTTATGTTGATAAGAAGGTCAACAGTAGTGAAGATGAGAAGCCAGGGTCTTTCTGGGGAGCACGGGGAATTCCCAGGGTCAGCAGAGATTCCGGGCCAGAACTCATGAGCGGTGGCTAGCACAGCGGCACGTACACAGCGCGCAGTGGGAAAGGCAAGCTGATACAGGCAGACGCCATTGCGCTCCTCTGCTGGACTCTAAAGCAGCACTGATCCCACCTCTCTCTCCCCAGTCTGCCTTTCAAATCCGCCTGCAGCATCTGGGCTACGCAGGGAACCCCAAACCCCTCCCAAGCCGTGTCGCTAGGGGTTGGCACCTTGCCACATTCCCCTGTTGTGACAACGGGCAGTGAGGCCAGTGCACAAATGGGCAATCCAGAAGGATCTTTCTCTTCCTTCTTCCTTCCTCTGGGCTTGCTCTTTCAACTGGGGAAGCCAGATGCTTTGGAGTTTAATTACATGCTGCATTTGGAAGCAAAGAATGTCAGAGCTGGAAAGGAAGAACCTTATTATAAATAATAGCCGCCAGCATTTATTGAACATTTACTCTGCGCCAGGCCCATTTCCGGGCATTACCCCATTCAGCCTTCCCGACAGTTTAGGGGGCAGGTGCTATCATCATCCCTGTTTAACAAGGAAGAAGGAAACTGAGATTTTAGGGACATTACAGGGCATTTCCCAAAGTGCTGAAAGGTACATAGTGCAAAAATTATTAGTTTGTGTTAGTTAAATGCTGCATCCTGTATCCCTCCCTGGGAAATTCACAATGTACGTCAACATATTAAAGGCCCTGAGAAGTCCTGTATTAAACAGACCCCTTTAGGTCAGTGTCACCTCTACTGTGCAGTTAGTGGGACGCAGGTATTAATCATGCTCCCTATCTCACAGCTGGGGTAACGGAGGCCCAGGCAGCACTGCAGGCGCTGACCAGGCACAGGTCTTTGGCCCCATGCTCTCTGGACCCCTCAAGAAATGTAGAGCAGAGGAAGGCAGACTATGGCCCATCTGACCCACTACCTGTTTTTGTAAATGAAGTTTTATTGAAGATGATCTGATCCAGGCCCCTTGATTTACAGATGAGCCAGTCGAGGCCCAGGGAGGATGACTCTCATGCTCAAGGTCACACAGTCAATTAGGGGCAGAGGCAGAAATAGATCCTAGAGCTCCCAAACCCAGGTATTCTTCAAAACACAAGTCAGACACGTGGGAGGAGGGGAGGTGGCAGCAGGTGGGGAGTGATCCATGATCCCCGTGATCCGTGTCTCAGTCATCTGCTGCGTGCTACTTACACACGCACTGGCCCCTTTCTAATTTATTTACTTATTTATTTTGATATATAGAGAGACAGAGCATGAGCAGGGGAGGGGCAGAGAGAGAGGGAGACACAGAATCCGAAGCAGGCTCCAGGCTCTGAGCTAGCTGTCAGCACAGAGCCCAATGCGAGGCTCGAACCCACAAACCGTGAGATCATGACCTGAGCCAAAGTTGGATGCTTAACAGACTGAGCCACCCAGGCACCCTGCACTGCCCCCTTTTTACTGCTGCATAGGTACCCCGGACATGTCTCTCCCTCCTGCTGCTGTGGGTAAACTACCTTGGCCTGAACTGCCTAGGGGCCTTCCTCTGCTTTCCACTTTACGTGGGGGGACAAAGGCTGAACGGCACAATTGTGTTTATTTTAATTCTCTGAAAGATGCAGTAAAACATTATTAATTCCCTGTCTTCCAGGGTGAGATCATTTGGACAGGAACCTGGCAGAAGGCAACCTTGGCCGGCTCGGGGGAGAGTTTGTCAAACAAATGAATAGCGCAAGCAGGATTCTAGGGGGTGTTTGAGACCACTTTAGAAAATAAATTATGTCCGAAGGTTCTTAGACTCCCTGAAGTATGTTATACAATGGTCATCTATTTGCATTTTTCAAGTGTGTCTGTGTTGTTTGAAGACGCAAATAAAATCATTCTTATCATTAAAATGGCCCAGGGCATTTGGGTGGCTCCGTGGGTTAAGTGTCCAACTTTGGCTCAGGTGATGATCTCATGGTTCGTGGGTTCGAGTCCCGCATCGGGCTCTGTGCTGACAGCTCAGAGCCTGAAGCCTGCTTCAGATTCTGTGTCTCCCTCTCTCTGTCCCTCCCCTGCTCATGCTCTGTGTGTCTCTCTCTCAAAAATAAATGAACATTTTAAAAAATGTTTTTAAAAAATTTAAAAATAATAAAATGGTCCAGGCATAGAGTACTTTCCAGCCTTCTTTGAAATGTGAACAAAATATCTGCAGATTTAAATGTTTTAGTTCAGAAAAGTCCATTAGTAGTATTCGTATTGCTACTAAGTACCAATAGTAAATGGTACTAATTAAGGAGGTTTTATTAATCTCTGAATCTAGGGGACAGAGGCGTCGTGCTGACCCTGGGTGGCCAAGGCGTGCCAGGGAGCTAAAGGTTCATCTAGAAACAGCTGCGGGGACAGCCGGGCATAAACGGTGGCCTCAGGGTGGAGGCTCTTCCTGGGACAGCCAGACTGCCCAGATGGCCTTTCCAGAGCTGGGAGACGCAGACTTGTCACTGAGGTGGAGGGTAAAAATAGTCCTGTGTAGGCGGCCGCTGGGCCCAGAGGCACCAGCTTCCTGGTCCTCAGAGCAGAGAAGGCAGTAAGCTCTGGAGGCCTCCCCCGAGCTCTGGGGGCTGGGGTAGGGGTTTGTTCCCTAACAATGAAGCCCACCCCCCACGCCCATACACACACCAAGTATTGGAAAGAGAGTTAGGTTTTAAGGTAGAGAAGGGCTTAAATCCTGGCCTTATCAGGTACCAGCTCTGTGTCCTCAGGCAGAATGTCTCTCCTTTCTGAGCCTCCATTTTTTCATCTGTCAAAGGGGGCTAATGATTTCTCACTATTTGGTTCCTGTGACACTTACAGAACAAAGATAGCTAACATATTTCCCTCTACAGCCTCACTCTTCTACCCCTCTCCCTCCCACACGTTTCCCCCTGCCCAGAGCATTCTTCAAGAGGGGGCTCTGTGAAAAGGGCTCTGTGGGCAGAAACGGAGGCCTCAAGACAAGAGCTGTGGTGGGGAGCCATCTTGGAAGCCGATCCTTTACCCCTAGGTGAGCTTTCAAGTGACTGTGTCCCTGGCCAACCCCTTGGCTACAACCTCACAAGAGACCCTGAGCTAGAACCACCCAGCGAAGCTGCTTCTGGCTTCCTGGCCCTCAGAAAACTGTGAAATCATAAATATTTGGGGGTGAGCTATGATGCAGCAATAATAACGAACAGGTTTGCTTTTGGGGGCTATTATGAGAATTGAGACAGTGCACTTCAAATAGCAAGTAGACCTACTGGGACGAGTGGCTCCAGAAAGGGCAGAAGGCAGGAGGGAGCGGGAGACAGGAAGCCTCTGTCCAGGACTGTGCCAGGAAGGCTCCTCCTCTAGAACTCTCGGGAGGAGTCTGAGAGACCAGCTACACAGACAGTCGGCACGCTGCCTAAAAACAGAACTCTGACCCCTTACCTGCGGTACCAGCAGAGGAGGGAACCCACTCTCTGCTGCCGTGAATCTGGGAAGCCAAAGCGCTCCCGTGTCGTAGTTAGTCAGTCCAAACACAGCCGACACTTGACATCAGCTGACAGCTTCCCTCATTTTGCCCTTGCTTCCAATGCAGGACAAATGGGAAAAAGTCAAACCTGCTCCCCGAACCCAATCACATAGGCCACCCCCCTTTCTAGTGAGCACTCCGACAGCTTCTATGCCAACAGCCTCTGATCAGAACCTGAAGCCTTCCATCTCTCCCACTATGAAACTTTCCTATTCCTCTGCTGGCCTTCAATTCTCTTCCAAACTCAAGCAGCGGTGGCTGACTCTCCTGCAGTAGCAAGCCCTGAACACACAACCCTTGCTTGTGCTCACTGAGGTGGTCTTGGTTGACTTCCACAAGCCCATGTTCTCTCTCTCCCTTCCTGACCGCAGGTCGAAAAGACATCTTCCATTTCCCCGCAGGTAGCCACAGAAACCAGCTCGAGGATGATGGAAGAGACGGGCATGGGAATAACTAAGAACGTAGCTATGGAACGGGACAGATCTGGGCTCAAATTCGGGCTCTGCCACTTAACTAGCCATGTGATCTTCAGTAAGCCAATTAACTACTCCGAGCCTTTGTTTTCTCATGTCAAGAGGACAGTCTAGTGGAACCCAAAGGCTGGTGTAAGAACAGGAAGGTAATATATTCAATGCACCGAGTGTATACAGTAGGTGCTTAATAAAGGGAAGGTCAGCCAACTGTCTCCTCACAGCCTCCTGCTGGAGTAGGCAGGCCCCTGCATCCCACCTTTACTCCTCCCACCCCTGCTTTCTGTGCCACAGGCAGCCTGACCTCAGCTGGATGGAGTCGAGAATATGCGCTCCACGTCCAGAGTATATTCAAGGTCAGGGGTTGGTCTCAGAACGATGGACAAAGGACATAACCAAGCATTTCTCTAAAGAAATCAAGGTTAAAAGCAGGGAACAAAATATCTGATCCGAGACCTGCTGTCTCCCTCTTCTACACTGGCTCTGGGGGTTATCAGGGCAGAGAGACTCTGCCCAGAAAATTGTGAGTGTCCTTGTCCCAGGAGGCTTCTCCAGGACAGAGGACGGTGAGCAGGTATTCCCCTCGGTCTCTCCTGTGTGTCTGTGTGTATTTACATGTGTCAGTTTCTTCGTCTTTAAATATTTTTAAGTAATTATTTGGAGAGAGGCAGAGACAGGGTGAGCAGGGAAGGGGCAGAGAGAGAGGGAGAAGAGAGAGAATCCCAAGCAGGCTCCTCCCTGCCAGCACAGAGCCGGATGCGGGACTCAAACTCACGAAACTGCGAGACCGTGACCCAAGCCAAAACCGAGAGTCCGACGCTTAACCGACTGAGCTACTCAGCCACCTTCTTCATCTTTAAAATGAGAAATTTAAGGGGCGCCTGGGTGGCTTAGTCGGTTAAGCGTCCGACTTTCGCTTAGGTCATGATCTCGCGGTTCGTTGGTTCGAGCCCCGCGTCGGGCTCTGNCTTCGCAGGAGATACACACACACACACATGTGAATTCATTCTAGTGGTGGAGTAGTGGCTTTGAGAAGCTCTATGCTGGGGGCATCCCGAGTAACCTCACTCCCACTTGCCAAGTCCTTTCCATCCTCAGGTCTTGCCCTCCACCACCACCAGCGAATCCAAGCCTCCCACAACATCTTTTGCCTGGACTATGGAAAAGACTCCTCGATGCTTTCCTTCCTTCTCCACAGCTCAACAAGTGCAGATTATGCAAGGATGAGAAGCCATCCCACATCCCATAAACATAGGCAAAGACTTTTAAAATAATGACAATAACCAGGATTGGGGGCAATGCCCCCAGGGCATTGCAGTGTAAATCTCTAAATTTCTGCAGAGCAATTTGGTAGGATGTCATCTTTGGATTCTGTGGGTCCATTGTTCAAAATATAAAGAAAGAATTAGTTTCTGCACAGACTTTGATACAGGCTCTTTATGGTAATGTTGGTTCTGATGCAAAAAAGGGGGCAGGCAAATAAAATATCCAAGAATAAACATTTTCCTAACAGTGTGGAGATTCCTCAAAACATTAACAATAGAACTCCCCTATGACCCAGCAATAGAACTGCTAGGAATTTACCCAAGGGATACAGGAGTGCTGATGCATAGGAGCACGTGTACCCCAATGTTCATAGCAGCACTCTCAACAATAGCCAAAACATGGAAAGAGCCTAAGTGTCCATCAACGGACGAATGGATCAAGAAGATGTGGTTTATCTATACCATGGAATACTACACGGCAACAAGAAAATGAAATCTGGCCATGTGTAGCAACGTGGATTGAACTTGAGGGTTTTATGCTGAGCGAAATAAGTCAGGCAGAGAAGGACAGATACCATATGTTTGCACGTATAGGTGGATTAGGAGGAACTTAACGGAGGACCATGGGGGAGGAGAAGGGGAGAAATAGTTGGGGAGAGGGAGGGAGGCAAACCATGAGAGACTCTTGAATGCTGAGAACAAACTGAGGGCAGATGGGGTGGGGAGAAGGGGAGGGGGTGATGGGCATGGAGGAGGGCACTTGTGGGGATGAGCACTGGGTGTTATATGGAAACCAACTTGACAATAAACTATTTAAGAAAAAAAAATAAACATTTTCCTTAAATAAATGGTAACAGTCTCTACCTTGAAACACCATTCCTTCACTAAAAATTATATTACAGATCAGTAGTACTCAAAGCAGGACCCGGAAGCAGCAAGAGCAGCACCCGCGAGTGTATTAGTAACGCACATTCTGGGGCCCCCAACCCCGACTTAATAAGTCCTCCAGACTATTCAGAACCACTGTTGTAGTTGAATATCTATCACTACGAAAAGGTACACAATTAAATGACAAAACGTTGCAAAACAACACGAACAAAAGAGTAGGTACTAACAGTGCCTCTCTATTCGAATCAATGTGTTGAGACACGCAAAGAAAAAAAGCCCAAGGGGGTAACGTCGACACTCTGGGTGGTAGGATTTTGAGGTTTTAGATTTTTTTCATTTTGCTAATTCATACTTTCTAGTTTGCAATGGTGCGTTTTTGTAAAAAAAAGAATGGAGAGGATGAAAAAAAGACCTCAATAACTTCTTTTTGAATTATCAGATGGGGATGGCGTGGGAAGGACGAAGAGAGCACGCCCCGCAGCCACACAGCCTTCAGCCTGGGGACAGCAGGGAGAAGTGGGTAGGGGCGTTGCGGGACCGCTCCGCACCCAGCGCCACCGCCCCAATGGAGAAGGGAGAGAAGGGAGGGCAGCCAACGCCGCGGGTCACAGCTACTTCTCTGATGTCCTCGGAGGTTTACTGGGAGCCAAAGAGCGGAGAAGAGATTTAGGGCAGACTTCAGGAAGAACTGAAGCGCTCCGAGTACCGAATTCCGGAATGGGCGTCTTGGGGAGGTTTTCCAGCCCGGAACCCTCAGGCACTGCACCGGGTGCTGGACCTCCGCCCGCCCGAGGGCGGGGCTGCGCGCTGCTCCGACCCCAAGGACTCGCGGGGCGCTGCGGGGTCCTGCGAGCGGGTAGGGAGAGGAGGCGGGCGGGCGGNTCGCGCGTGGCGCAGATCGCTGTGCTCTGCGTGCTGTCGCTCACCGTGGTCTTCGGCGTGTTCTTCCTGGGCTGCAACCTGCTCATCAAGTCGGAGAGCATGATCAACTTTCTAGTGCAGGAGCGCCGGCCCTCCAAGGACGTGGGCGCCGCCATCCTGGGGCTGTACTGAGGCCACCCTGGCCCGCCCCCACCAGCCCGGCCGCAAGCGGACGAGAAGGGGGACCCGGACCTTCGTGCCCCGCCGGGGCTCTGCCGCCGCCGCCCAGCGCTCGGCGCGAGGATCAGCAACTGGTCTCGGGGCGCCCCGGTCAGGGGACACCGCGGGACTCGGGGCGGTGGCGCGGGAAGGGACTTCCACACCCGGCTCGGCCCAGCGTGCGCCTCAGCGTGGCCGGGTGGGAGAGGTCGTGGGAGGCTGCTTGGGGCTGAGGTCACGTGCGTGGGAGTTGTGTGTACGTGGACGCGGCGGTGTGCGGGTGAGTTGCGGGGCGGGGAAAGTTGATGAATCTGAAGCCCTGAGCTTGTTGGCTGGATTTTGCATTTGAAAAGAACCGTTGTAATAAAACTGTTGCCGTCGGGCTTCCAGCCGCTTCCCATTCGCAGCTCTGCGCTGTGTGTGTGTGTGTGTGTGTGTGTGTGTGTGTTGGGTGTGTTGGCTGGGGCAGGGTGGACGGTCTGTGTACCTCACAGGCCGGTTGGCCGCCTGACTGCGAGGCTATGGGAGTAGGTCGGGGAGGGGGCTCCCAAGACCCCACTTGGAGGAGGCCAGGAGGCCCTAGTCCTGGAGGGGAAAGGGCTGGCTCTGCAGGGGTGTGGTCAGACAGCTGGGGGCATTATTTAAATCTTTGGGAAATTTGGATCTATTCTGTAAGATAGGGGAAAAAAAAAATCAGTGACTTAGGTGCAAAAGGGAACAGCAAAATTAATATATCAGAACAGTGAATAAATAAAATTTAATGGGGGGGTGGCTAGATCTAGTTAAATTACAAGGCCAAAGCCTCATCTCAGGGCTTGTTTGGACACCATCGTTCTAGTGTGGAGGAGGAAGAGTGGCGGAAATGCCCTTGCTGCCTAGGGAGAGGGGAATGCAAGTTTGGGAGAGGGGTTTGTGGTGCGAAGGACCCAGGATATTTAAAATGCAGAAAACGACCTCCATATGCAGCTGTATTCAGGGAATTTCCAATCTCCCATTATGAGATTCCCCCTGTTGCCCAGAACCCAGCCAACTCTTGCAGATGTGGAATTAGAGTAAAGCAGTGTTAAGGGGCTGGAAAGATGCCACTCACCGGCCGGCCAAGGGAGAGTGGGTGGCTCTGCTGCCTGGAAGTGTCTGACCTGGGGGAGGTCTAAAACCGGGGAGTAGGCAGACAGGAGGAGAGGGCGCTGGGCTTCCGAGCCTCTGTATATCCCCCCCAGCCCTAACCCCACGCAGGCATCTCGGTGCTTGGAAGATTTGGAGGGAAAGGCACTAATGAGATGTCTCCTTCTCCTCTCTTTTGCCAAGGGTAGGAATGAAGGAGAATGAGAAGGAAGATAGCTGAAGCCTCTCTGGGCTTTGGGAAGAGAAGCAAAGGGAACCCTACCTCCTGTCTTCAGCACTAGTTCCAGACCAAGAGAGGGGGCAGTATCTCAACAAAAGCATAGCTAGTCTCTAACACTGAAGAATCCAGAATCTTGCCGGCCCCGAACCCTCCTTTGTAGTCAGAATCATCATCCCTCCCCGGCCCGATGTCAGAGCTGAGAGAGTTCATCCAGTTCCACAGGCCAGGCCAGTAGAGACGAGGGGCCAGAGACTACTTGTGAAGTGTCCACGGGGCAAAACCCACATTGGGGAGTGTGTTCTGTCGATGGTTCGGACAGGCAGGTAGCCCAGCGGATCTGGGGAGAGCGGCCTTTCGTGACTTGGGCAGGGCAGCCTGGGTCCCCGGCCTCGTGTAGCCCAGGTGTCTGGAGCCCGGGCTGACCCGACACATGGAGAACGCAGCTCAGACAGCCGCAGGGGGTTCGGTAAAGCCCCGAACGACTGGCAAATGGGAGTTTGAGGAGGGACAGAGGCTTGGACACTTTTCTGGCTGACCGAATTAGAGGTAACACTGTGAGAACCTTCCTCTAAGGACATGGCTCTGCTACTGACCCGGGCAAGAGAAGGGGATTCAAGAGTTCAGGGTCCTGAATACGCTAAAGGGAAAGCCCTGGTGGGGAAGCCTTGTTCTCACTGTAAGAAAGAAGAAGGCCGATGAAGACATGTGGGTGTCCTCGCATGCGTGTTGGTGTCCTCGATGACTGATACACTCACGTGTTCAAATCGCACACACGGGGACGCTCAGGCGCACATGTGCACGAGTGTCTGCTCGTACATGCGGGCACAGTAAGACAGGCTCAGGCCTCAAGGAGGACAGCAGAGGGTGAGTGGGGTCCTGGGAAGGGGCGGGGGGTGAGATCACATTTGTAGCCTTAGTCCCACCCAGGCCCTGATGTCGGCCCGCAGTGTGTTTGCTGAGCTGTCTGACATAGAGCGTGGGGGCGGGGGTGGGAAACCCTGAGTTACCTAAGAGCATATGAGGCCTAGTGCTCCAGGGGGAAGGTGAGGCTGGATCAGAATCCTGAGCTTGGAGGATGGAAGGGGGGTGCTGTATCAACCAAGCCCTTCCCCACCCCCACTTTTGGGCAGAGAGAGCTCTTTCTACAAGGCCTGCCTAGGATGCTGTACAAATCTCCGAAGGCTCACAAAAGATGACCTGAGATTCTGGTCTTTGAAATCCTAGCTGCCATGCTTCCTAGCTCTGTAATTTGGGGAAGTAACTCAACCTCTCTGTGCCTCAGTTTCCTCATCAATAGAATGGAAGCAACAGACCCCATAATTCCCAGGGGATGATGTGTATAAAGAAACTAACACAGCGCCTGACATGTAATAGTTAATAAGATGATTATTAGGATTATTGCTATTTTTGTTCATTGCATGAATTTTTTCCCAGCAGCGTATATTTGGTTCTCTGAAATGGGATCCCTGAACAGAAAAATAGTCATTCATATTTGTAAAGCACTTTGCAGTTTCCAAAGCACTTTCAAAAACAAGACAAAAATAATATATCACATTAATCATGTATTATTGTTAACCTATATCAAGAACTGAGCCCCCATCCTTGTGAGGAGGGTTTCATTATTACTCCCATTTTACAGATGAGGCAACGAAGGCTCAAAGAAGTTACCTGACGTCACACAGCTAAGAGAGGGCAGAGCTAGGATTCACCCCTGCCCGTGTGACCTCAGACTCGACTCTGTATGATCCCGTTTGCTCTCCACAACAGCTTGGAAGTAAAAGCAGATGTTCTCCCATGTGCATGATTGTAGAAGAGACAACTCAAGTTCAACTGAACAGGCTTGTCCAAGTTCATTTATTCAACCAGTTGACTACTGCTAATCTGCTGTGGACCAGGTACTGTGCCAGGCACCAGGGTGAGCAAGGGGGTGTTAGAGCTGGGGTCTAGCCTGGCCTGCAGCCCACAAAGCCCCAGATACTAACACTGGTTCTCAGGGCCACTAGTCCTGGGGCTGGGGGGGCTGGTTTCCCCCGATATCAAGGACTAGGTCAAACCTGTTTCCCTCCCTCTGAGTTAGGGATGCAATGTCTTTTTAAAATATATATGTATATCTTTTTATTTTTTTTTTTTATTTTTTTTTTAAATATTTTTATTTATTTTTATGAGAAAGAGAGACAGCGTGAGCAGGGGAGGGTCAGAGAGAGAGGGAGTCACAGACTGAAACAGGCTCCAGGCTCTGAGCCGGCAGTCAGCACAGAGCCCGACGCGGGGCCCGAACCCACGAACTGCGAGATCATGACCTAAGCGAAAGTCGGACGCTTAACCGACTAAGCCACCCAGGCGCCCCATATATCTTTTTATTTTTTAGAGAAAGAGCAGGAGCAGGGGAGAGGGGGAGAGGGACAGAAGGAGACAGAGAGAGAGAGAGAGAGAGAGAGAGAGATTGAGAATCTTAGGTAGGCTCCATGCTCACCGCAAAGCTCAAAGCGAGGCTCGATCCCATGACCCTGGGATCATGACCCGAATGGAAATCAAGAGTTGGATGCTCAACCAGACTGAGCCACCCAGGCCTCCCAAGGGATGCAATTTCTGGGGTCAGGTGCTCTCACTAGCAAGATGGCCCCTGGAATGGAGGTCAGTGGGGAGGGCTTACATCACAACAGCCACTCACTTTCCCACTGGTCTGTTGGAGACCACTTCGCAAAGCCATGCTCTGCTGGGAGTCACCCTCCCTGAACCTCCCCAGACCCCTCCTCAGCTGCAGACCAAGAGCAGCCTTGAGCATTAAGGGAGGTTTCGGAGGGAAAGAGGGAAACGTAATGGTTGTGGGTACAAACAAAAGTGGCGCATGTCCAGCATTCCAATTTGGGGGAAAAGGTGTATGTGTGCACGTGCATACATGAATGTACACACACATACACACACATTTTATATGCCGCACTTTAGAAAGATTTCTGAATAGCATCCCTTGAGTCCAGCTCCCGATTCTCGCTTGTTAATCAAGGTCCCTAGGGATATGTGGAATGTCCAAATCCCCGAACTCCAGAGGCCAGGCAAGCAGCTAGGCCTCTGGGATGGCAACTGGGGAAGTGTCCTGAGGAAGCACCTGCTTACTCTTGCGGCCATATGCCTTTAAACTCAGGAATCTGTAACTCCAGTCCATAGATACGGAGAGTTTAATCCATGGAGAACGCTCTAGAATGTTGAGGGAAAAAAAATAAGCAAGAGTCAGAAAACCAGCTCCTATAAGATGATCATCTGGCTTTACGCGTGTCCTACCATCTTGGAACAGCCAAAGACCACATCACTGGGGACTGGTGGCCCTGGAGCTATCCACGCCTCGGCTGCCCCAGGTCAGGCAGGCCAATGGACAGCTCCTGACATAGACACACCTTCGGACACCAGAGCCTTGACTCTTCCTTTGCACCCAAAAGGGCACTGTATTCTACAAACCAGATTACAACAATGGTAAAGTACCTTTATTTATTTATGTTATGTATTTAGTATGGCCACTCTGATGCTCGCTCTAAGGGCATTATCGAAATTCATCCTCATAACAGTCCTTTAAGGCTGATAGTAGCTTTATCCCCACTTTACCTTTTACTGATGATGGATCTGAGACCCAAAGAGGTTAGGTAATGGGCTCGAGGTCACATCTGTACCTAAAGGGCGGCAAAGGTGATATGCAGGTCCGGTCTTAATGAGCAGGCCAGCCAGTTCTAGTGCCTTAGGGGACTTTCCTGCTGCTGCCGCTGAGGGGGTTGCTAAGATGAAGGCAAATTTGCCCTCAAGACGCTGGTAACATGATTAAGAGACAACCATCACAGGGGAACTCAGTGATGCCATCCTCTGTACCTCCACTAGTTTTGGGGGGTGGGGGGCCCACACTAGCCAGTGGGGTACAGGGTTCTAATGGGAGCTTGCAGGCTGGCGGGGAACCCGAGTTTCTGCAGGGGCCTGTGTGGCAGAGGAAAGCTTGGGCAGAAAGCCCAGGATATGGGACCCAGGTGTTGATGACGCCACAGCCAGCCAGGCAGGGGACAGCCTCCATCACTGCCTGTCATGCTGTGTGAACTGCTGGTTCCCTGCTGAGCTGGGCCAGGCTGACACACAAGTGCTCCCAAGGTGAAATTCAGGAAGGCTTGCAGGGACCTCACATGCAACCCTCACCTTCTTGCTGGCCTTCCTTTCCTGTCCCAGGCCCTGTTCCCGTAGCAACACTGACGGTGATTAGCAACACTGATGGGTGATTAGGGCTGGGCCTCAAAGAAAAAGCACCTCCCTGCCTTGAGGGGGCTTCCTCCCCTCCCCAAGTGGGCTCTGCTCTCCGGTTTCCACCACACCAGGCCTGGGGCCTTGCTGGAAGGGTGACCTTTCTCAAAGCTGGACCCTCTCTCTGCTTCCCGAAGCTTCACCCCTACTGTGGAGCCAGAGAGGGAAGGAAAGCAATGCCATCAGCCCCTCCTGCTGAAATCAGCCAGTCTCTCTGCCTTGCTTGGTGGGGGCCCCAGAGAGGGGGAAATGAGGGCGGTGCTTTGGCCAGGATTGAGGAGGGAAATGGGATCACTCTGGGATCACTTTGGGGTTTGGAGTCCTTTCCAGGAGGGCAGTCAGATTGGTCCCTCATGGGGAAGGGGAAGTTTGGGCCATAAGAAGGCTCTGGAGACCTGGGATGGGTGAGGAGGAGGAAAGACTTGGGGCCGGAAGAGGGACCCAGAGCAGCAGAGGGCTGAAAGGAGGCCCAGCCATGGCACGCTCCCTGCTGCAGGAGAGGCCCGGTACTGAGCCATTGGAGCAGGTCTGGGGCAGCCACAGCAAGCGCCAGGCGGCGGCAGCAATGCTTTCAGTGCAACCCCTCCCCTTGGACCCGTGATTTCTAAACTTGACAGCTCATGAGAAGTACCTGGCTGAGCTTCCAAAGTCCTGCTGCTCACATCGCACCCGAGACCAATTATAGCAGAATCTCCGCAGGCGGAAACAGGTTTAGAATGAAAAGGCCCTTCCTTGTTCAGTGACCGCCAGGTGGTGTCGATCTCAAGAGAGAAGTCCTTGGTGTTTCGGTCATACGTAGTCCCCTGCTTGCCACTTGTGTCCTGAAGTCCCGTGTGCAGGGGTGCTGGCGTCGGGGAGCAGGCAAAGGGGAGGTAATGAGATCAGACTTTACGGAACCAGCTGTGTGTGCAGCAGCAGGTTAATTAAGTGTTCTGAGTCACACTCTGCTCATCTGTCAAATGGGGATCATAAAACCTGCTTCCTATGTTTGTTCAGATTCCATGAGATAATGACAGCTGAGCTGGGCACAGTGCTCTGCCCACAGTAGGTTGGGTAACTGGTTGCGAGAGTCATGACAGTGCTGGCTGACTTTGTAAGGGCTGTCCTAAACCTCTGTGCCGGCCCCTTCCTGGCATTTCTCTCTGCTCTGGTGATCCGGCTCCCAGTCTCCACTCTGAAAATGCTAGAGTTCACCCTCCATGGCTCCTGGTGCTCTACTTCCCTCAAATGCTTTTTTCCCCCCGCTTTGTCTCTTATAACTAGTCATTCTCCAAGGTCAAGCTCCAGTGCAACCTCATCCATGAAACAGAATTACGATAGCATCTATCACATATCTTTGTATATCTACACAACAGCTAATGTTTACTGAGCCCTTCTATGTGTTAGGCTCTGTTCATATATTAACTCTCCTAAGAGGTGGCTTCTACTAACGTCCTTATTTTACATTTGAGGCAACTGCAGCCCAGACAGAGTAAGAGACTAGTCTGAGGTTGTACAGCCAGTAAGTGGAGCTGGGATCTGAATTCAGGCAGACTGGGTTCTGAGCTCACACTCCTAATCACCAGGCACACTGCCAAGGTGAATGGCATGGGCCTCTCTCTGATTTGTGTTATGGTTACTGGTGTTCATGTCTGTCTCCCTCACTGCATTATCCCTGAGCACCAGAGCTGTTTCCTGTGTATGTATTTTCTTTTCTTTCTTTTTTTTAATGTTTACTTATTTTTGAGGAAGAGAGAGAGAGAGACAGTGCAGGCAGGGGAGAGGCAGAGAGAGAGGGAGACACAGAATCTAAAGCAGGCTCCAGGCACTGAGCTAGCTGTCAGCACAGAGCCTGACACGGGGCTCAAACTCCCGGATGGTGAAATCATGACCCGAGCCGAAGTCGGACGCTTAAAAACGACTGAGTCACCCAGGTGCCCTTGTCTATGTATTTTCTACACCATTCACCACGGTGCCTTATTCAGCTTAGGAATATCACAAACCTTTGTTGAACTGAGGACACAGCCCCTGCTTTCAAGGGGCCTCACTCATCATAGGAATCAAGGATATATAATCAAATCAAACACGAAGAGAAGAGTGGGTGTTCTCTTTAGTCAGATGCAAATAAAATGTTCATGGGAATGATTCCCCTTTTAGGTGCTAATAAGCATACTTGCCATTTAGAGAAGATCTTTCACATGCCAGAAATGGTGTGAAGCAGTTTTCCTATTTTATCTCATAATCCTTTCTGATTTTTCTATAGCCCATATCTAATAATCCCTATAGGACAGATGTTGTCATCTTCGCTTGAGAAAGCAAGGCTCAAATTGCTTAGATCATTCGCCTAAGACCCCAGCTAATCATTGGTAGAATAGGGTTCAAATTCAAGTCTATCTGAGTTCAAAAGATATTTAGAAGGTGAATAGCTGGTACATTTCATAATTTTTGTTGAAATTTTGAAATGAAGTCATGCCTTGATTCTTCTGTTTTGTTGTTTGGAATGTTGGAAGAATATTTTTGTGAGCACTTCTCCCTTTTCTCTGTTGCAGATGTGAGGGCAATGCCCGTGCATGAAACGTACTATTACTGATGATGAAGATGAGGCCGAGAGAAACAACCCAGCACCATCATTAGACAGACTATATGGTGAAAGCTGTTATAAAAAATAAAGTAGAGAGAGAAGGAGGGGGTTAGGTCAAGAATGTAGACAGAACACTCCAGCCGGCTCTACATCATTACGAACATCAGGATGGATAGTAAAGAAAATCCATAGCATTGCTGGAAAACAGGAAGAGTGCCTTCAGTGGACTAGAAATGATGATTTCCTAGAAAATAGTTGGCCGATTAGGTCATATTGAAGACGCTGCCCACAGCCCACAGATCAGGCATGCAATGCGGTCTATCACAAAAGGTGGGAACAGGGATGCTCCCAACTGGGATACAGGACCAAAGGAACAAGAGGAGGCCTTCCTGGGTCCTACAAAGATTGCAGTCAGAAGGATCAGCCTCGTTCCTGTCGCAGGCAACTCTGAGGTTTTGTCATGAGCGAGGCACAAGGGATGATATGGAAAAGGAGAACTTATTTATACCCAGGGTGAACTTCAAGTGCGCTGATCTGAAAAGATTAGAAAAGGTGTGTGATGGTAGCAAGAAGGCTGAGAGGCCCCAAAGACTGCTCTGGGTCTTTGATGCCATGGGCCCTGTCTACCCCGGATCCTGCGTCGTTATGTTCCTGACTGCAGCCTAGGAGAATGAGATATTTCACTTCTAAAAATGTGATCACATATTAATGTTTCTGCAATGTACATATGGGCAATCACATGTGTACTTACCAGACGGGTAAAAAAAAAAAAAGAATTGTCATGGAGATGAAACCTGGGATGAGGTTGCCATGGCAACTAAATAGTTTCTAAAAGGCCACATCACCTTGGGGAAGTAGGAAGCTCCTGTCTGTGACTTGAAGTTAGAGGCCAAATCACAGACCTTCCCATCAGGGCCGGGTGCTCTTTCAGTTTCTTTTTACTTCTCCTTTTTTTCTTTTCGTTCCTTGCCATCCCCAATGGCAAGAGAGTTAGATTTCGGAGACCTTGACTCAAGCTCTGGCTGGGCCACTAATAAGTCACAGGGATCAAATATCTGTGGGGCCTGAAGAAGTGTGGGAAGATGGGATACTGAGCCTCCTCTCTAGCTTTGTACTGACTTGCCGTGCGATCTTGGGACTAGTCATTTATCTGTTCCTGGGTTTCTTCCCATGCAAAGTGAGGGAGGTGGACTAGATTATCTCTAAAATCATTCCAATAATTTTCTCTTTCTCTCCCATGACACTGCCTTATAGGGCAAAGGGCTTCCTAAGTAAATAGGCTGGTTGAGCTGTCTATGGTGCTGAACATTTGGCTGCTGAGCTCTTGGGCTCAAAGGGTCTGGCTGTTCTCAGCACTCTTACAGACTTCTAGACTCAGGTCACCTTGAGTGACGCCAAGTCTGGGGCTTCCTTGAACCTAGAGAGGAGACTCTGGAGGGTCTTGGACTTCAGAGAGCACTGGAAAAAGATCTGGAGATGTGGTCCTAGCCCGACCCTGCCACAGCTAGCTCTCAGTATGTTTTTGATGAAGCCACACCTACCCTGTGGACCTTTGTTTTCTCATCTATGAAGTAGGGACCAAGATGATCTCTAGAACATGGAGGGCCCAGGATGGTCCTGGAAGCTTGCCTGGGCTATGGAGGAGAAGAGAGCCTATAAAGATGTAAAGATGCAGTCATCCCCCACCTGTTTCAAAGCTCAGGCTTCTCTAGTGGTGGCTGAGGGTAAGGAAGAAAGTACACTTCCTTGTTAGGAACATGTGTTCTTTTGTCTGGAAGAAAAGGCAGGCAGTGAGCAGATGTAGCATTTACATTTTCTCAAATAACAACCGAACACCGAGGATGATTAGTGCTTGTTATGAAATGTGTCAAAACTATAATAAAATCTCCAATTTATACCATCCTCCTACTTATTGATCATCTTTCCAGAATCTCCTTCACTTCTCAGTAGTCCAGGATGAAAAAGACACAGTGGAGAAAGCTTAAAAGGAGCTCACACTAGGGGAGACATCGTG
The DNA here is from genome assembly GCF_008692635.1 of Crocuta crocuta. Taxonomy (NCBI): domain Eukaryota; kingdom Metazoa; phylum Chordata; class Mammalia; order Carnivora; family Hyaenidae; genus Crocuta; species Crocuta crocuta. The sequence continues at coordinate 22,877 of NW_027532607.1, forward strand.
ATTCACTCCGAAATGTTCTGTGTTTTTCAGCCTTCGACTTCCCCGCTTGGCCACATAACACAATGGTTGGAAATGTCAAGTCTACATCAAGAAGGGCTGTGGATTCAAGCCCTGCTTCTGCTCATTCTTAGTTGTAAAACATTCTTTCCAAGCTTCAGTCTCTTCATTTGTAAAAAGGGGGTTAATGACACATATCTCTAAGGATGTGTTGAAAGGATTAAATAACATAATTTGTGAAAATGATTAGCAAACACCATGTCTGGCACACCTCAAAAGTGATTGCTTTGGTTATCTATAGCTGCCTAACAAACTACCTCCGAAGATTTGTGCGTTGAAACAGTAACCGCTTTATTATATCTTAATGGTTCTGTGGGTTGACCAGGAGACTGTCGGCCAGCTGGGCAGATCTTTGGTCAGCAGGAACTGCAGCCATCTAGGGGTCATCTGGCTAGTGTCCAGCTTTTGTCCCCAAACCTCAGAAGCCCAGTTGCCAAGCCTTCGTAAGGCTTAGGCTCGGAATCGGTGTATTTTCTTCTCTGCCACATCCTGTTTATTAACATGAGTCACAGAGCCAGTCCAGATGCATTGTGGGAGGAGAGACTACCCAAGGCCATGAATACTGGAGGCATGGTTCATTGGCAGGGGCTTTGGAAACCAACTGCTACATTGATCAATAGATGATTTTTTATAATCAGAATTCCAAGTATGCTTCACTCTCTTGTCTCTTCTTTAGAAATACCATCTCTTGCTGGGTTTGCACAGAGTTACTGAAAAGTACTTGTTGACTATATAATTTAGAGTCATGTGGACACCTCCCTAACTATAGTTCCTTGGGGTCACTATCAAGTGTTTTCTCCCATATGACCCCACAGGCCTAGGACAGGACTCTGCACACTAGGTATTAAATAAGAGCTGCACATTTTATTGGATATTAGTATTTCTATACCAGCTTTATTTTGGTTAATATTTTCTTCTTGTGTCTTTTTTAAACCTTTTCCTTCAAGTTTTCCCTGTCGATATGTGAGGCACATAAAATATAGCTGGATTTTTAAAATATAATATTTTTACTGGTGTGTTTCATCTGTTTTCATTTTTTAAGTTAATTTATGAGAGAGAGACCCAGTGGGAGAGGAAGAGAGAGAGAGGGAAAGAGAGAATCCCAAGCTATCAGCACAGAGTCTGATGTGGGGCTTGAACTCATGAACCATGAGATCATGACTTGAGCCAAAGTCAAGAGTCAGATGCTGACTGAGTCACCCAGAAGCCCCTGTTTTCACTTATTGTGATAACTGACATAGTTGGATTTATTTCTACCATCTTATTTGGTGTTCTGTTTTTACCACTTTTTTATTTGCTTGTTTGTTCCTCTTCTATCATGCCTTCTACTGACTCAGAACTTAAAATTTTAATTTCTGATCTTTTTAGTGGTTACCTTTAATTTTTAACACCATTCTTGACCAAAGAGTCTTAAATTAATATCTCTGCCTTCACCTGGACAAAACAAAGACTTCAAATGTTTGAACTCTGATTACCTCTCCCATCTACCAAGGTTTTTTTCCTAGTATTTAATTTCCACCTCTAAAAAAACCCTCCCTAAAGTGGTCATTGTAAATATGCATTTTTAAAGTTTATTTATTTATTTTGAGAGAGAGAGAGAGACAGAGAGAGAATCCTAAGCAGGCTCATTACTGTCAGCATGGAGCCCAATGCAGGGCTTGAACTCACGACCCTGAGATCAAGCCCTGAGCTGAGATCAAGAATCTGAGGCTCAACCCAACTGAGCCACCCAGGTGCCCCTGTATTTTTATTTTTTAATTCACATTCAGTACAATTCACTTTTGGGGGGATGGACAGTAGCATGAGTCTTGCACACGTTTAGGGTTGTGTAATCACCAACATAATCAAGATACAGTTCTAACAAACAAGCTTCTTCATGCTACCACTCTGTAGTCAGCCCCCACTTCCTTCCCTTAGTGTCTGACAAGCATTAATTTAAGCACTAATTTGTTCTTTGTCCCTGTGTTTTTTCTTTTCCAGAATGTCAGTAAATGGGACCATATGGTACGTAGCCTTTTCAGTCTGGCTTCTTGCACTTAGCCTAATACATCCACGTTGCCCCAAGTGTCGATAGTTCATTCCTTTTTGTGGCTGAGCGGTATTCTGCCATATGGATGTATCACAGTCCTTTTTTTCAGTTAAATTTTTATTTTTGTCTATCTTCAGTTGAAGGACATTTGGGCTGAATCAGTTTTTGGCGACTACAAATAAAGCCAACATAAATATTCATGCACAGTTTTTGTGTGTATGTGTAAACAAAAGTCTTCATTCCTCTTCAGAAAATACCTAGGAGGAGCATTGTTGAGTCATACAGAAAGTATATAATTAGTACTAAAAAAAAAAAAACAAAAACAAAAAAACCTGCCAAACTGTTTTCTTTTTTTTTCTTTTTTTTTTTTTGCCAAACTGTTTTCTACAGTGGCAATTACATCTTGCATTCCCGTCAGCAATGTATGAGTGTTCAGTTGCTCTACGCCTTCACTAGTAGTTAGTACTGTCAGTTGTGTGTGTGTGTGTGTGTGTGTGTGTGTGTTTCATTCATTTGTATGTGTGCCTTTCTACGTGTGTAATGGCATCTCATTGTGGGTTAAATTTGTAATTTCTAGTGAATGATGATGTTGAACATCTTTTCAGGTGCTTCTTTGTACCTGTATCTCTTATTTGGTGAAGTGTCTTTTACTCATTTGTAAAAGATAAATGTTTATTCATATTTGAGAGACTTAGCATGAGTGGGGGAAGGGCAGAGAGCGAGGTGGACAGAGGATTTGAAGTGGACTCTGCACCCACAGCAGCGAGCCCGATGCAGGGCTTGAACTCATGAACTGTGAGATCAGCAAGTCAGGGCGGGGGGTGGGCAGAGTAGCTAGAACTGGTTAGAACTAACACCTCGGTTCACGATTTTTTAAAGAAGTGAGACACTCAGTTGACTGAGCCATCCAAGTGACTCTGCTCATTTTTTAAGTGGGGTTGTTTTCTCATTGCCGAGTTTTGAGAATCCATTATGTACTATAGTTATAGTCCTTTGGCAGATAATGTGATTTGCCAATACTTTCTCCCAATCTGTGGCTGTCTCTTCATTCTCTTAACAGTGTCCCTCACACAGTTCCACACCTGCCTGTTTTCCCTCCCACTACTGTGCCCGCCATTCCTAGGCAGGACCTGCACAGTAGATATGCCACAAATGTCTGCTCAATGAGTGAAGGAATGAATGGAAGGGACAGCCAAGCTTTCTGGGCACTGAGGAGGTGACCGCGTATTGCATCCCTCAGGACTACTGCCTCCTCACTCTGGCTTCTGTTCTTCAAGTGGCCTTCCCATCTCCATTTTGGCTTCGTTGGTCTCCTGATGCCCAGCAATGTGTCCCCAGAATCATGAGCACGTGGAGCCTAAGTGACTGAACAGGCATCCTTCATCCCTTCCGTTCTGAATTTAGGAAGTGGCTTTCTGGTGGTTCATCGTTGAGTTTGGTTAGTCTAAGAGGCTGGCCTCTTGTGAGTGTCCTGACCCAGCTAAGCTTCTTCTGGACTCTTCTGAAGCCTGGACCGTGGTGATCACTCTGAATTCCACCCTGGGGGCTCCTGCCTGAGGACCCAGCCAATCTTGATGTGGCCTCACTCTTTACATCTCTCTCTTCCCTGCTCAGTCCAGAAGGGAGAGTGGAAAGAATGGCTTCTGAGGGCATCCAGAGCTGGGAGGACTTTCCATGGTTAGGGGGAGAGAAAGGGAAGGGGAGAGTTTGGGGGCCGGAGGAGGGATGGCACAGGAGAGAAGCTGGAACAGAAGTGCTCAAGAGATTCTCTAGCTTAGTCCCTTCTCACCGGAACTCAGTGGAAGGGGTTTGCCATCCACAGTTGGTAACAAAGTTTTACTTCCAAATGCACGTGAGACCCAGCAGAGCCTTTTCATTTGTTCTAAAGATAGTCAAAGTGCCTCTTTTCTACAGGAGATGATGAAGAACCTCTCCTCTCTCTAGAGTTTTTCATGCATCCTGAGCTACAGAGGCTGAAAAATAGTCAATGGCTCTGGAGCACTGAGAAAGAAATGTAGAAAGGAGGTGGGGGTGGGGGGGGTGCATTCAGGTTTTTCTCAAAAAAGAGCAGAATAGTTTTCCCTTTGAGCCAAACTTCTTTTAAAAAAATTTAAAAATTGAGGTGCGCCTGAGTGGCTTAGTCAGTTAAGCATCCGACTTCAGGTCAGGTCATGATCTCGCGGTTTGTGGGTTCGAGCCCCACGTCAGGCTCTGTGCTGACAGCTGGCTCAGGGCCTGGAGCCTGCCTCTGATTCTGTCTCCCTCTCTCTCTGACCCTCCCCTGCTCATGCTGTCTCTGTCTCTCAGAAATGTAAAACATTAAAAAAAAATTTTTTAAAATTTAAAAATTGATTCAAAAAGTGAAAACTTTAAAAACTGGAGGTTGCATGCTTTGCTGCCTTCCTCTGAGTTCCCTCTGTCAGTCAGTCTGTCCCTCTGTCTGCTGGTAGGAAGCCGAGGTTGCTTCCGCTAAGCCACTTCCCCACCTTCCCACCATCCTCCTCATATCTCTCTCCAGCCACTCTAGGGCCCTCCTTGCATTCTTGACACGGACTCACTTGTCCTGGGACACATCTCTGCCTGAGGAGAGCCCCGGGTGCCACAGCTAACTGGGCCAGGCTGCCCAGCCCCGCAGACATCTCTTATCTTTGTGCTGGACTTTCCTTCGGTAAAACATTTCCCATGTCACGCTGCTCACACAGTCTCGTAACAGCTCTTCAAAGTGGGCTCTGTGTTTCACTTTGGGGGGGGGG
>NW_027532607.1:27800-46368 GCF_008692635.1 Crocuta crocuta
ACAGCAAGTCGGGGTGGGGTTGGGCAGGGTGGCTAGAGCTGGATTCTCCCAACCTATATCAAGTGTGAGATTTTTAATGACTGGACTCGGCCTTGAGGCAACCCCAAACTCCGCAGAGCCTTCGGCTTCCCAGGAAGTTGGGTGCTTCCCATGCTCCCATCCCAAGACCTCCGGAGGCTGGGAGAGCTCCTTTCTACCAGGAGTGGGTGGGGGGAGGGCAATGCCCGATGNCCAGGCCTCAGAGTAGCTCATCTTTAAAGCTCCTTCCAGCTTCTGTTTCCAATTGTTCTTGGCTTAGTCAGGCTCTGAGACGCCACGGTTCCTGCCACCAGCACTTCCTTAAGTTTAAGAATAAAAGGAAGCCAGCCTCTGAGCCCCACGCATGTTTCCCACCCCCAGAGTCTTCTTTGCTAGCTCCTGCTGTGGCAACTGTCAGGAGTGGATTTTTGGGTAATTGTTGCCATGGAGACTCTGCCTTGAGTTATTGTGTGAATGTGTCCCGTCTTCCTCCTTATTTGCTGTGTGATATGGAAGCTTGCAAAATGGTGAGGTTAGAGGCTCTTCACCTCACTTCCTTGCCCTGCAAAGGAGGCGTTTGGTTTGCCTGGGCCACAGCTTCTTGGCTTTGCTCCCCATTTCTGTTCTCCCTGAGGCCCCCTGGCCAGTCACTGCCAATGGAGAGTCCTGGACAGCTGAGGACAAGATCTGCACTCTGTGGGTTGAACGGGGTGGCCCAGATCCAGCAACATTTGGTGGCAACTGATCTCCAAAGCCACCAGTCCCTGCATGGGGAACAGAGCCAGAGCTCCCAGCACCTTCCTCCAAAAGACAAAAGCCAGTCTACAAGTTGAGGAGTCGCTCACACAGACCTCAACTCCAACTAGCTTCTGTAACCATCACCATGCACACTGATCCCCAGTGCAGAATCCTGGCCTCGAGCCTCGCCTCCGTTTCCCCTGAGTCTTCTTCCTCCCACATGCAGATGATGGGATCATTAGCACTATTTTTATCATGTCTCTTTCCTACCCAAGATCTGCCCTCGCCTCCCCATTGCTTCTTCTACCAAAGACAGACTCCACTTGTATTCAAGGGCTCCCATCAAATCCCTCCTCTCCCATCAAACCAACCAACCCTTAATATCCTCTCTGCTCTACCCCTCCTCACCTATGCTGTCTGCTCCCAGTGCTTCCTTGCAAGTCAGCTCTGAGGGGAGCCTCGCCCACCTCACTCCCACTGCCTTTACTCGGGTTATCTGTCCTTCCAGAATGAACAGCTCCGCTTCCCTCATGTACATCTGCTCATTGCAGAGCTGGCGTTTAAAAGGCTTCAGTGTAAGGATGGGGGCGAGAGGATTTGATGACACTGCAGCACGTTGAAGAGAGCAGGACGGTGCGATCCTTTTCCTGTGATACTATCAGCGATATCGCTGACTGCCTTCCGATGGGAGCCATGAGACAGTCCACACGTGGCCGCCCCTGCAAGCGTCTACTCGGACTTGACAAGCTTCCCAATAAAGGATTCATCATTACACAACAGTAAGAAACAAGGGAAATAAGAAAGCTTGCAAGGCGGAGTTCTGGCCTTCGGTGGGGAGATTTCGGTTTATATTGGTGCACAGGAGGAGACAGGATCTGAATTAGAATATTGTAAGAATCGCTGAATAACATCTCTGATCCAGGATTAATCTTCCGGGCTGTTAATTAGGTTTTCCCTGAAGGTTAAGAAGGACCCTCCCACTAACTGCTCTTCCCCCTCTTCCCTCCATTCTACATCTCTGCAAGGCCGTGGTCCAGACGGTCTTTTCTTGTCTTGCTGATGAGGTTTCATGAGGCGTGAAGAGGATTCCTGATTGAGGAGGGCCTATTCTGATGTGAGGAGAGGGAGCAACCAGATCCCCAATCTAACAGACGAAGTAAGGCCCCTGACCCCGGAATGTGTCTAGTCTGATGGCAGAGACACAGCTCCTGTTCTAAAAAAGCTCTTCAGTCAGCTGGCAGGAGGTGGGGTGGCAGGGAATGACACGCACAAGCTCTGCTCAAATGACACATCTGACCAAGTACAGCTGGACCCTAGTGCTAATGAAAGGAAGTAATCAGAAAGGTAGGAAGGATGATGGAGTTAAGAGCTGGTTTGGAAGGTTTCCTGGAGGAGGTGAGTGCTGAAGTGACACCACACCGCACAGTGCTTCCAAGGTGTGCTTGGGTGGAGCCGGCCATAAAAATTGGAGTCTGTCCCTGATACCATCAGTGAGTCTAGATATCAAGTCCTTTCAAGCTCTTATTTGACTCTCGTTGAGAAAAGAATTTGAGGGGCTCAGAGTCTATTCATCATGTACCAGCTCTGCAACTAACACTTTATAATGTGGGTAGCTGGGGAGGGGAGAGCAGAGACACAGACGTGGTTCGGGTCTCATGGAAAGTTTCCTTTGGGGCTCCTTCGCTGAAACAGACAGAAACTCAATGTAAATCTTACGTAAAAATGGGATTATTGGCTCCCCAAATTAGGAAATTCTGAGGCTTCAGGCATGAAGCCCTAACTGATACTGTCTTCTCTCTCTGCTCTCCAGCTCCCATCCCTTAGAGGATTTCATTCTCAGGCAGCCATCACACACAGCAGGAATAAAGACCCCCAGCAGAAGATGTCTTCATCTCCCAGACAGGGTGATCACTTAGCATTACGGCTAAAAGGGGCCATGACAGTGGAGTCGGTTCCCTTTGAAATCCCTTCCCAGAAGATCCACCCAGCAACTTCTCCTCATATCTTATTGATGAGAACTGGGTGATATAACCACTCCTAGCAGAAAGAAAGTCTGGAGAGATATTTTAAAAAAATTTTTTTATGTTTATTTTTGAGAGAGACAGACAGAGCACAGTGGTGAAGGGACAGAGAGGGAGGGAGACACAGAATCTGAAGCAGGCTCCAGGCTCTACGTTGTCACAAACCGGGAGATCATGACCTGACCCGAGGTCAGCCGCTTAACTGACTGAGCCACCCAGGCGCCCTGAGAGAGGTTAAGTATTTTTAGCTGGGCTTCCTGCTAGATTAACAAAATTATGCTTCTGTTGGTGAGAATGAAGGGGAGAATGGACAGTAGTCAGAGGAGCAGTGGTGTCTACAGGAATGCCAGGGAAGGTTCTGACTGGCTCTGCATGGTCATGTGGTCATCCCCGAACCAAGCACATGGCCCTACTGACAGAGTCCTCTGGTTGACCGGGCCTATTTCAGGCGCTCTCCCTGTTGGAGGACACGGTTCTACGCGAAGCCCGTGGAACAGGTGTTACACAGGAAAGAGACTGTTACCAGTGGAAGGGGCTAAGGGCTTATGGTCCAAAGATGGGATGCTGAGCAGACAGACCTCTTACACCCACTACAAGAATTTTCCATTATAGAACATATACCAAAAACTAGCTTCCGAAAGAAAGAAAGAAAAAAAAAAAGGCTCAGGAATCTCCCCCTCTCCCTGACACAATATATAAAGTTATGTTGCAGAAGCCAAATATAGGTGTGCAGAGAGGATGCAGAGGAAACAGGTTTAGAAAGGAAGACTTCCTGACCGGTGTGGGTTTGGAGCTGGGTTGTCAAGGTGCTGCTGGTTAGGGGGGTGCACTGAGCCGAGGATGTGAACAGGGCTGGCTGGGGGGGGGGGGGGTGGGTGCGCGGACCACACCCGGAGTGTTCTCTTGCCCTGCGGCCACGAAGGCTGGGTTCCCACCCTGAGTGTCCCTCAGTCCCACAGACTGGAGGCTCCCCCCCTCCCCCAGGGTTCAATGCTGGCTTTGGAGCAGCTTTGATTAGCATTTTCCTGCTCTGGGGGGTTGGGCAGAGGGGAACCGGGGAGATGTCTTATCTGACGGCTAAGCTCTAAAGGAGGAGGGGGGGTGGCTCTGATGCGGAAGACGGGGCCACTGGGAGCAGGTTCCTGACTCGGTTAAGGAGTGATTATATGGTCATTTTCAAGGGCTATGCCAGTTACCAGGCACCTTCCAGGAGGCTCTGGCTGGCAGGCTGACGATTCACACCTGGGATGAATTCCCCATCACACCTGGGATGGGGGAGCTGTGCCCGGTATGGCAGCTGGGCAGGGAGCCCAGGCTCAGGCAGCGGGGGTGGGACTCTTTAAGGATGAATATGATGGGTAAGGAGTTTGCTGTTGTCATAGAAACTAACTCTGGATGGATGAGATACAGTCCAATGGGTAATGGGGAGAATGCCACTTACCACCAGGCTTTGCTCCGGGACCCACCATTCCAGCTGTGGTCCTGGGCTCTGTCCACCACCGTCTGCGACCCTTTAGGGACATCACAATCTGGCAACGTGTATCCCAGGTCATGTCAATATCTGAGGGGCTTGGGAGAGGCCAAGTCTGAAAAGCCCTTGGCATGGCTCCTGCCACCCCAGTTAGCGGTGCCTGGCAAGAACATGGTGCAGTGCCAGGCCATGGGATTGTAGTTGGGCCAAGGGCCTCAAACTAGGACCAAGATGGCCCAGGGAGATTGTCCACAGGCAGCAGGAATGACAGGAACACTGGACTGGGAGTAGGTGACCTCGGCTCAAATTCCAGACCGATCATTACCAACTGGCTGAATGATCCTTGGCGAGTCACTTTCCCTGAGGTCAGCCTTGGTGGTCCCTAGGGACCCCTTCTGCTCCACTTTTCCTCTGTTCTGGGATTTGGACAGTTTTCATCTCAGCCCTAAGTGTCAGCCCACTGAACTAGCCTGCGGTGGCCCAGGGTACCCCTCACCCCTCCTCCCCCGCCCCCAGAGCCAAGCCCAGGCTCTTCCCGGGCACAGGGCTGGAGATGCTGGGGCAGCCCCCATCCTGCCGGTCTCTGCCCCTGGGCTCAGGGGTGTGTGAGCACACAGAGGGATGTCCCTGAAGCTCATGAATTCCCGCACGTGCTCTGGGAGACGGGCTTAAGGAGCAGCCAGTTGCAATTACTCTGGCCTTCCCAATAGGTGCTATTTTAACTGGGCCTTTCTCTGGGACAAGGGTCAAGGATAAAGCAATTTGCAGTGTGGGGTTTTGGCCCTGGCACTATATACACTTACCAATTTATTTTCTCTCCCCTCCCTCTCCACCCGCTCCCTCTTGACCCCTTCACTCCCCATCTGCCACCTCCCAAGCTCCTCAGCCCTCTGCCTCCTCCCCCCCACCCCCAGAGGGGCAGCAGAGTGCGGGTGGGGTCCAGGAGGCAGGGAAGAAGACCCAAGAATCCTGCCCCGGGGCGAGGGACAGGAAAGAGAAACGATTCTGGTACTGTTCCCAGCTCCTGTGAACTCTTTCAGGGACACTAAAGATTACTGAGAAGCCAGCAACTAAGAAAGACCCCCAGTCCCCACAATTAAAAAAAAGTGACTTCTTGCCGGTCTTCATCCCACACCTCCTCCAGGAGGCCCAACTCCACCACTCAGGCAGTTTCCCCTCTTTGACACACACTGTTCACTCCCACTTCAAGCAATATTTATAAAGTGCCTACTGTGTGCAGAGGGGTGGGGAATGCAGGTGGGCAGAGAGTAACGCTCCTGCTTTCAGATACCCTATATGTGGCCTTCAAGCCCAAGCGCGAGCCCTGCCCCTCCTCGGGCACACCCCTTTGCTCACACTCTTCCCGGAGACCTTCCGCCCAAGCTGTACCCGGTCAAATCTGACTCATCCGCGGATTTGGCTCCACTGCTTCCCCTAGTGTCTCGGGTGAGTAGTTGCTACCTGGTACCTATGGTAATAGAGGTTGTGTGTTTTATTGTTGTGAGCTAGATGTGCGCCTTGTTCAAGGGGAGCATGGCAAGCTGTACTTTCTAGAGATGGCCACACCCATGGGTTTATCCCATCCCACCTGCTTGCTCCTACCACTGCGGCTGACCCTCTTCCCCGGGGAGGGGGGTGGGGTGGGCATGAGACCGCAGAAAGATGTCCTGTGGCTTCCGAGGCTTGGTCACAATAATGATACAGCTCCCACCTGGCTCTCTCCCTCGGGCCACTCACTCTTGGAACCACGAGGCTGCGAGGAAGCCTAGTCCAGATGTTCCAGTGGATGCCCCAGCTAAGCTCAGCGCACACGCACCAGACACGTGAGTGAATTTCCAGATGACTCTCCTTCCCAGCCGTGGAATCTTCTGGTTGTGTCTCTAGCATCATGGAGCCGAGGCGAGCCATCCCAGCCACGCCCTGTCCTCAGTCCAGACTGTTAGAAACCAGGCGGTGTAACGACAGACTATTGTTTTCAGCCCCTAGGTTTTGTGGTGCCTTGTTACACAACAACAGATCACTAACGCAGGGGGTGCTCCTTACCTCATGTTCGTAGGCCCAGCCCCATGAATGACACACAGTGGGTGCTCAAGTAGGATTTACCGGATGAATGCATGAATGGACCGTAGTGGGCACAGCAGTACCAGTCCTCTCTCTCCCCTCTCTGACATCCCTTCCCCCGGATCCCACTATGCTCAGGGAATCAAGGCCGTCCCAAGCCTGCCCTCGACGCCCGAGGGCACCGAGCCCTGAACCAGCCAACCTCGCAGCCTGGCCCTGTGCTCCAAGTTCTTACTGCTTGGCTATCGGGAGTTGGGACTATCGCAGTCCGAGGCATCCGTGCTGGTGCATGTGCCCGGTCGCTTTGCCCTCACTACAGTTCCGAGGAAGGTCATTACTAGCATCCCCATTTCACACATGAGGATGCTGAGGTGGACAAAGAGACAGGGGGTGAGCACTAGTAGGTAATAAAGTGGGGATCTGAATGCAGGTCTTCTGCTACCAAAGTCAGTATTACGTCCACAATGTCATACCTGTTCACAAAGCCAGCGCACCGGGAGGATACCAGAGGTACTTTCTTTGGGGATGGCAGGTCCCTGGCTAGCCACCACATGGAGTCCAAGGGACCAGATGCAGCAATGCTGATCAACAGCAACAAAACCTCAGCCGCTGGCTTTTTATGTCCCAGCCTATACAGCAGGCTCTCTACACACTGCAGCGTGCGCTGGCTGCCAGCCGGCCTGGGAGACGGGCACTATCTACCCCTGGAAGGCAAGACAACAGAGGCTTGCTTGGGTCATGTGACTTGCACAGGGTTCCACCATTAATAAGGGGCCAGGCTGCATACCCAGGACTGCTTGATTTCATCATTTAAGCTCTTCTGCTCCTTACAAATCACTTCTACTGACTGGAAGATTCCAAGTGTGGACATATGAACTACCATTACCTATTATTATTCTTCCCATTACACACACAGAGAAACGGGTGAGCACAACTAGGCCATAGGCTGCCCCTGCTAAGAGTGGAAAAGTCAGGACTGTAAGCCACATCTGCCATCCACATCCTAAACTGCATCCCACCGCCCCCATCATGCCATGTGGCCTCTGAAAAGATCGTGTCTAGGGTCCCCGGTTCTGGTCAGGTTCTCCCAGCAGAGATGAGCTTGTCTGAACCTTGCCCCCATCTGACAGCTTCCCCTCCGCCCCGGGCCTCGTCTGCATGTCACCATCAAGTAATGAGCTGTAGGGGGCTCTCAGGGAACACAGCAGTGCCAGCCCCCCACACCCAAGCCCATCTGGTGGTTTCGTCAGGTTAGGGGAGTCCAGGTGGCCGGGGGCTCTTGAGACTTAACCAGCTCACTTAACCAGAGGAGGCTGTACACCAGTCGCTTGTGGTGAGGCTGCCTTAGGAGCACGCACCCCTCTTCACTGGGGAGGGGCTGCGGGGTCTGGGGTCCAGGGCCTGAGCAGGTCTCCTTTCCACATTTCTGGTCACAGGACAGCTAGGGGTCCCCACGTGGGCGTTCCCACCAGCACTTCCTGGCCTTCCTCCACGCCCCCTTTCCTGCTTCCCCCCAGTACTTCCCCACTCTTTCCACAGGATACCCAAACCCGGCCAGCTGGGAACGGCGCTCCCCTCCCCGATTTCCCCCAGGAAGGTCAATCAGTGCCACAGCTCCATAAAGTACACACTCCCCTGTCCCCATCCAGATGATCCAGATGAACTCGGTCCTCTGAACTCAAGTCTCTGGCATCTACCCCACGTGCTTGGCACCTATCACTGCTCCAGGACATCTCTTGTCATGGTTAAACGGACTCCTCACGTTAAGAGGGCACAATACTAGGATTGAGTGCTTTCTTTTTTTTCCTTAAGTGAATGTCTTAGGCCTTCTATATCTTTAATTTAAACTGCTATTCCCTCCAAATGGGTGACCTCACAAAATGTATTCCAAGGTGTTTTTGCATCCAAGGAGGCGGCCAAGACTTCCATCCTGGAATTCTGCCCTGGAGGCTGCTTTTCAAGAGCCTCCCAGAGCCCCTGGACTGCGGTAAAAGCAGCTGTAAAGGAGTAAAGGAGGGGGAAGGAAAAAATTGTTTCCTGGAAGAAATCCTCAGGACACTGACCTTATACCCACCGCATGCACTTGGACAATACTCAGAAGGGTTCAGGGTTTTATCTTTTAATATTCACACGGACGTGGAGAGGTCTGAGGGGCTGTGGTGAGGCTTCCCTCCTCCAGGGGCCCAACCGCGATACCTCACCTCTGCCCTGCACGTGCCCCGGGCACAAGAAACTCTTAGTAAAGCATGTACGCCAAGAGGTGGCCGCAGGTGAACAGAGCCAGACGGTGGGTGGGCCCTGCCCCAGCGGGGCTGGGAGGAAAGAACGAGGAACCCATTGTCCTGGCTGGACAGGGAAGGGAGTGGGTGGGACGGCCTCCCGCCCGCAAAATGCACACCGGCTGCTCTCTGATGACTCACTACCCACCGGCAATTCAGCCCCCGCTCTGGCTCCCGGCCTGTGAGTAGCACCTCTGCCAGGAGCTGGGAGTCAAGCACACGAAGGCACATCGGCCCTGTCAGCTCTCTCAGCCCCCAAACGCTGGTCAGAGTTCACGACCTGCTCTCTGCGGGGCCGCTCTAGTCCCGAGGCCCGCACCTCACTCTCCAGGAAAGCCGCTCCTAGTGAGCCCACTGTGACAAGCCTCTCTAGATCCCTGTCCCTTAACCTGCATTCTGCAGGTCACTGTGTCCCCTGGTTGTTTCTTGGGAGTTCCTGTCTTTCCAGTTAGACGGAGTAGCAACACACACCCGGGAGGCACTCGGAGCAGTGGCCTTAACCTTGGCTGCACAGGAGACTCCTGGAAAATTCAAACAAATACCGAGACCCACGCCACACCCCGGATCAAGCAGCTCAGCAGCTCTGGGGGCGAGCTCCCGAATCGGGACTCAGTAAGCAGCCACGGCTGACAATCCCTGCTCTAGACCTCCGGGGTCTCTACAAACACCAAGTCGTTTGGGCCCCAGGGCTGCTGTGGGAAGGGACATGGGACGGTGTTACCCCCACTCTAAGAGGAAAAAGCTGAGGCTCCAGGAAGTGCCACCTGCTGCCGGGCCTCGGAGGCAGGCGCCTACACCACAGATTTGGGGGCTTTTACTGCTGCCTCGTTCCTCCTTACTGCCAGCTGCAGGGACAGAGGCTGCTTCAAACCAAGTCTGCCCTGAAAGACAGAACAGATGCCGGCCACGCACCAGGGCTCTGGCGGCTGGGTCCTGAAACTGAGGAGCTGGGAGGGCCAGGTCACGTCTCCAGGAGGCACCCCAGGAGACCAGGAGGGGGGCGGATGAGCCCCACCAGTGGGGCGGCCAGGTCAGAGGCCAGCTGCGGGGTCCCCGTGCTCTATTCCTGGGTTCTCTGCAGTTGGCACGCCTGTCTTAGCCGCTTAGGGCCCCCTTAGCTGGGATGGTCACCCATCCTCACTTACTCCAGCCTGAAAAGGAGTCAGGACTTTTAGCCTTTTTCTTTTTTTTTAAGTTTATTTATTTTGAGAGCGTGAGCGAGCACGCCAATGCAAGCAGCAGAGGGGCAGAGGGTGAAAGAATCCCAAGCGGTCTCTGCACTGCCAGCATGAAGCCCAACACAAGGCCTCGATCCAACAAACTGTGAGGTCACGACCTGAGCTGAAATCAAGAGTTGGATGCTCTACTGACTGAGCCACCCAGGTGCCCCAGAACTTCCAGTTTTAAGGCCAGGATGAATTGGTCACCCTACTAATCTCTCCCCTAACAGTCTTTGTTGGTGCTTTCTTCCTCATGAAGTGCCATGCCTCTTCTCCTTTTACTTCAGCCATAGCACACGGCTTCCTCCTGGCCTGGCCACAAAAGTTTTGCTGAACCATTGTACCCATTTCTCAGAAATCTGTTACCTGCACGGGCTGGGCTCATCAGGTGCCCTCCTGCAGGCCATCCACCCCAATAGCTACCGAACGCCTACTACATGCAGAGGGCGCGTGAAGTCCCTCTAGTGAAGACACGCAGGGAACGTGCAACGCCAGAGGAATGTTGGGGGGAACAGGCTTCGTGGAGGTGACCTGGGTTGCGGGGGTGTCTGTGGCACACCCAGAGGAAACATCTTGTGCACAGGTGCAGATGTGTGCAAGAGTATGGGATGTTCCAAGGCCAAGTGGTGGATGAAGTGCGGAGGGTGGTCGGGAGNCCTCAGGGAAGTTCGTGGGGAACAGCCTCACCTTGGTCTCTCTCACCCCCGTCTACACATTACAATCGCTTGGACAACCCTTAAAGCTCCTCATGCTCAGGGTGCACCCCAGGCCAGTTAAATCTGAACAGATCAGGGTAAAACCCACACATGGCTCTTTTTTTTTTTTTTTTTTAATATTTTTTATTTATTTCTAGGAGAGAGAGAGAGACCGCGTGAGCAGGGGAGGGTCAGAGAGAGAGGGAGATACAGACTCTGAAATTGGCTCCAGGCTCTGGGCTGGCAGTCAGCACAGAGCCCGACGCAGGGCTCGAACCCGCGAACCGCGAGATCATGACCTAAGCGAAAGTCGGACGCTTAACCGACTAAGCCACCCAGGCGCCCCCACACATGGCTATTTCTAAGCGGAAGGAATTCCAATGTACAGCCAAGGTAGGGAGGCCCTGCTCAGAGGGGCTCCTCTGGCAGGAAATGTACCAATTGCACTAGAGGGGCCCCCCACCCCGTCCCGCCTCCCTCCTCCCCACTGTGCCACAGGAAATGAAAGGGCACGAAAAGGGGAGTAGGGATGAACACACACTTTGAAAAACGTTTCCCATGCTTGGCTGCAATATGCCCATGTGCAGAGGGAAAGACTGAGGCAGAAGAGGAGCCTGAAAATCAGAACTAACAGGTTTCAGGTCATTTTCAGTACCCTCCCGCCCCTAGAGCCTCAAGGAAGAGCCCAGAGCCTGATTCACAGGCAACTTTGCATCTAAGAGGAACCAACCCAAACGTGCAGTGGTTTCCTCCTCGTCCAAATAAGCCAGGCCTCAGGCACAGAGTGGAGTTCCATTCACTGGCCACAGACGGGCTTATGTCGCTCCCTAGTGGCAAGGCTTGAGTCCAACTCCCATCCTCCACTTCCAGAAGCTTCTCCCACAAATCCCCTCTCCTGCTTTCAATTAGGAAAATGCTTTAGGACAGAGAACGTGCCAGTGTGAAGTGAACGTGCCCTACAGCGTGTACCGAGCCCGGGCATAGGCCCTACACCTCCTGCCCCTCCTCCCGGGGATGGGAGGCACCTCGCTGCTATGGTTATGAGCTTGAGCTACGAAGCCGGACAGCAGGCTCCTCCAGGACTCCCTGTGGGGCCTAGAGAACATCACTACATCTCAGCTGCTTGTCCCATGGGGGTAATATAGGATTGATTCAGAGGGTTTGTGAAGGGTGGAGGGACGACCCAGGAGACTAACCATACCTGACTTCCGTTAAGGGACACAAGACAGCAAGCGGTATTAAGGGTTTTCCTCCAAGGAAATGACACTCCCGCCCCTCCCCCCCCAATGTAGGCAGTGACAGATCTGCTTCTCTTTGCTCTGGCTGCTGGGGCTCAAAACTAAACCCAGAAACACTGCCGAAAGGGCATCATGACTTGCGTTTGGGTTACTTTTTCTTGGTAATGACATTCTGATCTGATTTGTTCGTGGTCTTTATTTCTTCATATTTCACTGTTTTAGTTACTTCCTATAAGCCTCTTCAAATCCTTTCTGGAACAAGATAGGATATAAACAAGTAAAACTTTATTTTGGACTCGGTAAGTTTTACTCTTTACACACAAATGCCCAGCTAGCTGAGCATAGATTTTCAAAAGATATCATCTTTGATTAAGACAGAAGCCTTCTGTCTAAAAGACAAGAGTTCCAAAATACACACATCAGAATTACCTTAGAGCCCCCCCAAAATACTCTAATTTAGAAGGTTTGGGGGCACCTGGTGGCTCGGTTGGTTAAGTGCCTGACTTCGGCTCAGGTCATGATCTCACAGTTTATGAGTTCGAGCCCCACGCTGGGCTCTGTACTGACAGCTCAGAGTGTGGAGCCTGCTTTGGATTCTGTGTCTCCCTCTCTGCCCCTTCCCCACTTGCACTCCGTCTCTTTCTGTCTCTCAAAAATGAATGTTAAAAAAATAAAAAATTGGAAAGTTTGGGATGGGCCCCAGGAATCTGTAATGTTAAAAGTTTCCTAGCTGCTTCGAAGGCAGCCAGTCTGGCCTCTGACCATGGAGCAGAGTTTGAGAATCTCTGGCCTAGAAAACAAAAACAAATTCTTTTAGTTACAAAATATAATTGTCTAAATAAAATAATTCTCAACTTTATTTAACTGATGTGTTTCAGAAACAATGGGTATATAACTTCAAATTTGCAATTCAAACCCACTTAAATTCATCAGGGCAAAGACTGGTAAAAACCCAGCAGCGAAGCCTCCTATAAAATCAAGACTCTCCAACTTACTTGGTCTTTTGAGTTTGGCTTTACTTAAGGTGGTCGCATCTGGAGTATATTTCCACGGAGTAAAAATATTCCCAAGTTCCCTGACAACCCACCTGTCTTCACCGGCAACAGGAGCACCCAAATCCTGCACAAGGTCACAGATGCTGTCCACCGGAGCTTCCTGCGCCAGCCTGACCTGACACTTCACCCCAGCTCCACTAGAGGGTGCTCTTTCCTTGGCCTGGAACCCTACCCTAACCCACTGGGGGTGGGGTGGGGGGGTGCTGTAGAGACAGTAGCACCCAGTTAGGCCAAGATGCATTTCTCATGGGACACTGAAAACAACTCAGGCCATCTCAGTGCCTTAGGCCTCCAGACACACTGTGACTGCTGTCCCTGAGCCCCAGGTGGTGAAGACCCACAACCTGCCTCCATAACTTTTCTTACAAAGTAGGGAGAATGGCTCTGAAGGTACAGCAAGGTGGAAAGCCTTACTCCTAGTTCATCAAGACCAGCAATCACTATCAAGACAAGTGTGGGAATACACTGGTATGTGCTACAAATAAATACACCACATCAGCCAACGGAGGGTGGAGTGCTGGGGGGGATGGAGGGGACTTCTGTCCCCTAGAGTTCAGGTCCACATGACCTAGTTGCTCCTTATACACCTTTGAACTATGATCTCTGGCAGGATCCTCAGATGCCCAGGGGATAGGACAGCTGGGTCTGTGCAATTTACACATCCATTTTATGGAACCCTTTATATGGACTGCTAAGATCCCTGTGCTGGCAGGGGTGCTGGCGGTGATGGAAATGTTACCTCCCCAAAGTCAGACCCAGGTCTGAAGACACCTTGACCCCTCCATATACCCTTCAGGCTACGTCCTCACCCTGGCGAGGCCCTCTAGATCCCCCTTCCTTGGAAAGCCATGCAGCCCGTTCAGCCCAGAGGGGAAGGAGAGATGGCAATCCCACCAAGAGTGAAATTAGCACCCAGGAAGCTCATGTTACAACTCTGTGACAATGAGGAAACATTCACGAAAACGTATGGCAGAAAAGACCAATATGGCTACAGAAACAGGTGGGAAGTAAATAAGGGAGGTGGGAGGGAACACACACAGAAAAGGAAAAGACGACAGAAGATAGTCCAAGTGGCAAAAAATAAACACAGGAAGTAGGTGGAGCATGACAATCAAAGGTGGAGTTAATACTGACCAGCTTTCCAGTTCTGGGAAATTCTGAGATTATTTTATGTCTTGCCATAAGACAACTGGCGTACGGCTGGTAGGGAACATGACAGAGGAAAACATCTGCTAACCAGGTCTTCCCGGTATCTGCAGTGCTGAACCACAACAGACAGACTGGTTTACAATAAATTCCACAATATGCCAGCTTCTGGCACAGCCTTAATCCGGGGTTGGTCAGAGAAGGAAAAAGGTCCTGGTCCCTGAGATCAGAGACACACGGGACACCGAGAACACCTCCAGCGCGGTGTCTGCCCACACCGGCGGGGCAGAATGGGAGCCTGGCCGGCAGCTGCTAACAGATTTCAGGGGAGGGAAAGAGCAAAGGATCAGAGACCCGAAAACTAGAGAAGATGCTGTAATGGACATATCACAGCAACTTTCTCAGGGGCAAAGGCCCCCCAGCGTGTGGGCAAGAGGCCAGGCCAGGCCTAGAACCACAGAAGCCAATCATTCTGCTAACCATGGGGAAAAAAATCGGTGATTAGGGTCTTCAGTCTCAAGACTGAACACTCTCAGGGAATAATACTGGCCTCACTTTAGGGAGGAGAAACACCCAACGACCCTAATGTGGAAAATCTTACTTGCTGCCTGCAATAGCATCAGTGCCTCTGTTTCCTCTAGGTAACTGCTTCCAGGGAAGGGTGACAAGTATCAGCAATTAGTCATCCGCATGTCACAGGGGGTGGGGGACGGAAGAGCGTGGAAACCGTCTGTTATAAGGACGCAGGAAAAGAAGGCCTCTTTCCCCTTCTTTTGGCTTCTGCTCCGGGTTATCCCCTAGGAGCCAGAAAGGCCAAATGATGCCAAAGTGAACGGTCCAAACGGTCCTATCTGCAAGGCTCACCATGAAAGCCTCCCCGGGGCAAGCATCAGCCACAGGGACAAAAACAGCAAAGTCATTCTTTCCCGCCCTTCCTTCTTCACTCCCTACCCTTACAGCACTTCCTCCCCGCAGTGAGGGCAAGAGACAGAGAGAGAGAGAGAGAGAGAGAGAGAGAGAGAGAAGAGGTCCTCTTTCATTTCCTTAGCACCACGCATCTTGGTAGCACTCGGCTCCCCTCCAAGGTATTACAGGAAACAGCAGGTTCGAAACTCCCGCTAGGTTACAGATCACAATTACTCCCAGTGGTCTTCACAGTTAAGCAGGGCATACATTTCAGAAGGCAGCCTCTGGGCCCCACCCTCTCTTTCACGCACACACACTCACACAGACTCTCGCACGGTGGGATCGGCATCCAGCCGCGGGGCGGGGCCGGCTCATGTCAGGTACTGCACCACGAGGAACATGACCACACAGGTGAGCAGCATCCCACCGAGCATGAAGTACTTGTCCTGGAAAGCCCGCTTCTCGATGAGCCGCATCACGGTGTTGGACAAGCCCAGCATGTTGGCAATGTCAAGGATCTTCTTCTGTGTCCCCTGGAGCGGACAAGAAAGGAAAGAAAAACAAAGATCAGCTCCTTTTGCCGAGGCATGGAACTTCACCTAGAGACAGTCTCTTGGTCATGCCTGAAAGCATAAGCAGCACCAATCAGGAATAGATCCACTCTAAGGTCATATGACTTTTGATCCAGGTACCGGAGCAAAGCAAGGAGGAAAGAAGGTCTTTTCCACAAATGTGCAGGAACGATGGACCCTAGTATGCATATATATCAGGACATACATACACACGTTTCACATATACCATACAGAGGTCTGTGTGTAAAAAGATCCTCAGTTCGTATTAGCTCCACAAAAACTGGAGCTGGGTCACAGAATGAAACATAAAGCTTCTATGGAAAGTACAGGAGAATGAAACAACCCACATATACGTTGACCAGAGGACAAACCACCTCTAGTGTGGCTGTACAATGGGACAAGCTACTTGGCAATAAAAAGGACGTAATAACCAACTTGAAACAGTATGAAATGAGCCTGGAAAACATTCCTGAGAAGAAGCAGCCACATTTAGGAATACATTTATATGAAATCCAGTAACAGACAAAGAAATAAGAACCAATGGCTGCCTGGAAGGCTGGCTGGGAAAAGCATGAAGGATTGTCCGGGGGCAACGAGAATGATCTATGTCTTGACAGCAGTGTGAGTTACAACAGTGGATGAACTTGTCAAAATTCAATGACCCGCACAAATTAGATCCATACGCCTACCTCAAGAAAAGTTTTTTAAATTAGAATGTTTTATATATTTTTAATAAAGGGAAACCTCAAAAAGCTTTTCCTCTGCTCCCTGACTCCAAAATCCTGGCTATCAGCCTGTTCACTCTGTGGAGCAGAAACCTCTGGGATCCTGCTGCGTCTAACGCATGGGCCAATGTCCGTGTTTGCGGGAGTGTCTGAAGCAGGTGACGTGGAATGACCGTCACCAACACAATGACCCCTTATACAAATGCCGTCAAGACCAAAAGGGTATTTTACTCCTAAATCAAGAGCCCACAGCACTCCACCTGCCCTTCCTCTCTGCTTTCCAATGTTTGTTTTTAAGCACCCACAACTGCTCATGAGGCGGCAAGTAGAAACACCGCCGGGCACAGCCCAACTCACTCCCACGCACACGGCCCACCGCGTCTGCACGGACGGCACCTAACCTAATGCCTCACGTGCAGGTTTTAAACGAACACCACATTAACGAGCAGGAGAGAAGGGGCAGAACTGAAAACCGCAAGAGGCATCACGGACAAAAATTCAAAACCTGGGGTCGGCGCGTGACGACAAGCCTCACCGAGAGACAGCTTTCCACTCAAACTCTACAGCTGCCAGTGGAGGCCAGAGACCTGTTTTTGCAACGACAGTGATGGTAAAATTTAGGTTCTTGCTAAAGATTCTGCTTAGCTCGGAGGCACCTGGGTGCTCAATCCGTTAAACGTCCAACTCTTGATACTGGTTCAGGTCACGATCTCACAGTCTGGGAGATGGAGCCCCACACCAGGCTCTGCACTGACAGCTCAGAGTCTGCTTTGGATTCTGTCTCTCTCTGCTCCTCCCCTGCCTCCTCTGCTTCCGTGCTCTAATTATAAATAAACTTAAAAAAAAAAGACTCTGCTTAGCTCTGAAAGATTATTTCATCACTGTGTGTAATACAAGTATCAAGCTTCTAAAATCACCTGAAAATTAATATAAATTTCAAAAAATGTATTCCTTTCTGACCACAAATTTCCCCCAGTCATGGCCCAGCAACTTCACTCTCTCCCCCGTATTCCTTTAACAGTTTAGGCAGGAATGGGGTGGGAGGAGGCTGGAACGACTCAAGAGACAAAAGGCCAGTAGCAGCAGGTGTACAGAGGAAACTGAATTAGAAACCGCATGCTCTGACCCTGACCGCCTCACCGGACTGCCCTGCGAGTCCTTCTGGGGACAGCACAGGGGCAGATGTCACTCAGACTCTGCAGTNCGGTTCAGGTCACGATCCCACAGTCTGGGAGATGGAGCCCCACACCAGGCTCTGCACTGACAGCTCAGAGTCTGCTTTGGATTCTGTCTCTCTCTGCTCCTCCCCTGCCTCCTCTGCTTCCGTGCTCTAATTATAAATAAACTTAAAAAAAAAAGACTCTGCTTAGCTCTGAAAGATTATTTCATCACTGTGTGTAATACAAGTATCAAGCTTCTAAAATCACCTGAAAATTAATATAAATTTCAAAAAATGTATTCCTTTCTGACCACAAATTTCCCCCAGTCATGGCCCAGCAACTTCACTCTCTCCCCCGTATTCCTTTAACAGTTTAGGCAGGAATGGGGTGGGAGGAGGCTGGAACGACTCAAGAGACAAAAGGCCAGTAGCAGCAGGTGTACAGAGGAAACTGAATTAGAAACCGCATGCTCTGACCCTGACCGCCTCACCGGACTGCCCTGCGAGTCCTTCTGGGGACAGCACAGGGGCAGATGTCACTCAGACTCTGCAGTGATACCAGACTTTGATAGGAAGTGAACATTTGCTTTCACAATAGGCTCTGACCCCCACCAGGTCAACGTCAGTGCGACGTAGGGAGTCGTGTCCTGAAAGGGTTTTACTGTTTTCCTGAGATGGGGGCAACTTTCTAAAGAAAGGGCAGATTCATCATCACGTATCAGTTCAGACTGCTGCAGGTGGCCGTTCAGTACGAGGGCCACTGGCGAAGCTGTTGGAGACACACTTCCAGGCCACCAGAAGCACCACAGCCAGCAGCAGGGCGTGAGGGCCACCTCTGGGCTGCCTGACCTTCTCCCTGGCGAAGACAGCAGGGGCTGTGCGGCAATGGGCCGAAGTCCCGCGGGGCTGACGGGCTCTACGCAGTCCAACAAAAACTAAGATAAAGCTCACACTTCCGAGTGACTGTTTCTCACAGCTCAGTGGCTGGGAGTGCAGCGTTCACAGGGGACCACACCCTGATAATAGGCACAGCCCACACCCCATTACCCATTAGGGCTGATACAGGAAAAGGGCTGAGGCTGAAACATCATGACGACATCAGAATCTGTGTAATGTTTCTGTAAACCACTCCCGGGGGGTCTGAGTCTTGGCCAGAGGGGGCGGGGCTTCTAGAAATACCTGTGACTAAAGAGAGAACCATTGCTGTGGGCCAGGACCAGATGCTCTAGAAGCCTTCTGTGTCTGTGTCTAGTCAACCCAGGCA
>NW_027532607.1:46415-93123 GCF_008692635.1 Crocuta crocuta
CCCAGGCAGCCCTGTGCCCCCCCTCCCGCCCCCCCAGGAGCACAAAGGTCTCAGCTATCAGGTAGGCCGCAGGAAGGGCTCTCTGGAAAACCACATGAGGGCGAGGTGCCAAGTGTGGCCATGTCTGCCTTCTCAGAACTGTGCATTCTGTAATTTCTGCAATTGTGGAATTTCTTGGTCTTACTGGTTCCCATCATGGCAACCACTTTCGTGGTAAGTTCAATAAATGGAAAAAGACCTAGATGCCAAGAGATGCCACTGTGAGCACAAGAAACAGCTACAGGTGAAGGCTAGGTGGTCACTTGTGAATTCCTCAGACTTCAGCTCCAAAAGAAAGGATCCCAGACTCGAGGCTATGCCTCACCACCAAAATATCAAAATGCGAGGATATGTACCCAAGACGTCAATGTGGGTATCCAACTGTTGGAGGAGGCCAGAACAAGGGGCCTTGTCCCTGTCCCCCAGAAAAGCCCCCACCTTCAAGGTCAGTCTCTGGGCCCTCAGTCCCTCCAGAATACTGTGCCCGCCTCCAATGAGGTCGTCCATGCCGTAGTGAATTTTCTGGAGGGAGGAGTTGAACTGCAGCGAGTCATCCATTGGGATGGTGGTGTCAGAGTCCTGTGAAAGAGATGCAGGCACAGGATTAGCTCTGCCGGCTCGTCAGCTCCTGGGGTCCCAGCGCGTCTGACTGCTCTGCCCGTTGGCCAAGGCCAAGCCAGAGGGACAGCCAGAGGGAATGGTGTGAGAATCGGAGGAACCGGACAGAGAAGAGAAAGCAAAGACCTGGAGGGGCCTCTGTTCACTCAGAGGAAGAGCAACTTTCCTCAGACTTGGCACTTTCCAAATGAATTCCACTATATACGGCCTGGTAATTCCTGCCTCTCATCCATGACCACCACTTAGGAAAAAACATCAGTCCTTCAAGGCCTCCCTGGGCTTCTCTTGAAGGCCTTCTCTGATTACTTCTCTCTTTATTTAGTTTGTTCCTAATGTTCCTTTCCTTGGCTTTCCCTTAACACAGTTAACATTACATGTTTGCTTTTGTTCAGCTATCTTATCCACAGCTCATCTCTACAATTAGATGGAGACTAAAGACAGAGGAGATGAAGGCCAAATGGGTATTCGGGGTGGGACAATTCTCCTCAGCAGTCAAGAAAGGGCTGTAAAGAAATGAAGGGAGAAAAACCGGACACTGATCAGATGCTTTCCACCCTGCGTGCTCATGACCCTAAGCTCACTTAATTCTCATTCTAACATCACAACATAGTCACTGTACTCTCCCCATTGCAGAGGTGAAGAAACTGAAGCTCAGAGAGGTCTAAGATCACACAGAGCTGCTCGGTCCGGCAGGGCCTGTGTCTCACTACTGAGTGCAGAGTGGGCCCTCTTAACCATCCTGTAGGAAGAAACGCCGAGACTGGCCCCGGGGCTCTAAGTCTACACTGAAAGTGGACTGGATACGGAAAGCAGTCAGGACTGGCCGTAGCTCCCTCTTTCCCATGTCCTGGCGATCGCGCACTCTTCTGCCATGCTGTGTCTCTCTCCCCTCTTTCAGTCATCACGAAGAGGTTAAAGCACCTCTTCTTTGCCGCGCACGCTCAGAATCATTTTCACGCACCTGCTCTTGGAGCCCCCTGCTAACACTGGAGTTTCCCGAGAAGCAGGCAGGGACCACGGCTTTTCACTTTTCCACAAGCATTACTCCCAGCATCTTAAACAGTGTTCTGCATACAGCTGATGCGCAACGGGTCACAAGACGCCAGCGTTTGAATGAACCAATGAGAGGGTTCTCTTCATTGGACAAGCACTTATTGAGTGCCTTCTGTATACAAATCTTTCTTACCTTTCTGCTTGAAAGGGTAGAGCTAACGGGGCATTATCACTCAGAAAAACATATGTACTTCCCACTTACATGATGACCAGCAAGGAGTCCCCATGGCAAGTCAACTCTGATTAAGGGGCACTGTCTGCACAGCACCGCACTGAGCTGATAAGCAACGATAAAGAATTCTGAGCGATCATCCCCGACCTAGAAGAGGTTTGAATACCCCAAGCCGTAACGACCAAAAGCCCACACGCCTTTTGGCATGTTGTATAGTTTGTTACACTTTTGAAAGGCAGCTATGAACACTTGGAACTACGGAAATGAGTTCCGGAGGGAGGGACCCAGGGAGGGACGNCAGTATGCCTCCAACATGTCCTCATCACACCTCTGAATTGTTAATCATTGTCACTTGACTGCTTACACCAGAGAAGCAGACCTGAATCCTGATGGCAGGCTTAAAAAGCTAAGACCTCTTTAGAAAATGAACCTCTCTGTTAAAACAAAACAAAACACCCAAAACCTACCTCACTTGGTAGAAATACATTATGCGGGACCTGAAAAAGGCCAGCATGTCCTATAGCCATCTATAGCCACATATGCGCAGGAAACGATCCTATTCAGACCAAGGGGCAGGGGCAAGGGTGTTCCGAAAGTCGAACACGCACACCGACAGGCCACTTTCGAACAGGCTCAAGTCAAGCAATCCATCCAAAACAAAAGACCTGTTAACAAATGCCTCCAAACTGTTGCTCAGATTCGGGACAAGCACATCGTAAGCACACCTGACACTGGAACCACACACGTACACGGCACACAGCCAGCGCCCGAAGGCAGCTCTGAAATGCTGCCCCTCGTGACAAACGGTCTCGGTTCTAATCATCTGTCTCTGTCCGATCAGAAAAACGTTTCCACCACAGGAACGTCTGCCTCTCAGTCAAACCAGGTATTTTCACCCCTCTGCCCGCTCGTTCAATTTAACTGCTTCCACTTTGGGTTTTTGTGTTAGAGAAGGAGGTCCCCCTTAGGCTAGTGTCTGTGGCAAGGCACAAAGTCCACTGTCACTTCCAGGCAGTCAGCTTCAGACACCCCCTAAGATGATGACGCTCCANACCGGGAGCCTGGCTTACATTAGTGGTGAAGGTGCGAGACAGAAGCTCGTCTCGCTGTCTCTCCTGCTCCTCCCTTGTGTAGCGCTGATGCTGGAAGTTTCTGAGAGCAGTTTGCAGGTGCTGGACATCATACTTTAACTGGTCAACACGGCTGGAATTGATGGAGAGAGAGATTACCTTCCGGGAACCCAGGGCTGCACAATTTGAGTGGCCGGGCTTTGTATTCAAGACAGACAATTCCTCACTTCTCCTGACGCCACTGCATGCTGCTCCCCCAACCCCCAGAATGATCTGATTCTGATCATGATGAAAATAGAGAGGCAGCCTGTGGTCAAAGCACAGTTGTAGCACGTGCCTAAGTAGCTTTGCTTAGGCATCTGCTGGTCTCTGCTTCTGGGTGCATGACAGGGAACAGGTGACAGGACACAGGCTCAAGGACCTCTCCCTGACCTTCTGTGGATTCTATCGCTTTTCCAGAAGGAGCCCAAGGGCATCTTTTGAGTAAAGCATCAACAAAGTTTCATAAGAGCTTTTGGGAGCAGGGGCTGGGCTGGAGGTGGTGAGGGTTTTCATTTTCATTTCATGGGGGAATGTGAGACGTTAGATCAGCATCTGATTATAAATCGGCTGATTGAGGTGATTAAGGGCAAGATTTCACTTTCATCCAAGGACGCAGCGGGAACCAGAGGGCAGGGCACATCTCCCTGGCGGTGGCAGGCTTCAAGGATGGCCATGGGTCTGGCCAGAAAAACAGTACTGGAGGCAAAATTTCAAAATGACCCAACATGAGGAGACACAAGGCTCTCTGAGCCACTAACCTCACAGGCCTTTTATTTTGAGGAAGTATCTCTGAAACGGAATCGTGCCCTTTAGGGGCCCTTCATCTCTGCAGAGTCTCAGTTCTTCAATGGGTAAAGGGATTTTTCAGGGCATCTGACAGCCTCCCCCGGGCCAGAGGCGTCGAGACACTCACAGTTTGGCGTTCTGCCTTTTGTTAGGGGGCTCCTTGCTGGACAGAATCTCCAGACGTTCTAGATGGCTGAATATCTGGTCGATGCTTGCTTGGATTTCATTTTCTACAACTGCACAAAAGAGAAAACAGAATAATTGCTGGAAAAGAGACAGTGAGCTTAAATTAAAATGATACGATAAACACGTCTTTTTCCATATCCAATAAATTCAAAGAAACACATCTGAAGAGGAAAAAACGCATATATCACTGAATAATGGCAAAAAATTCAAGTCATGCTAAGTGACTCTGTAAATGTTGTTCTAAATACACACATGCATATACACATGTAGCTGTTAATGCTATAACAACTCCAATATTTTAAAAAGCTACAGATAAATCTGTAGGAATAAATTTCCTGCCTTTAGAACATAAAATGAATATTTAGGTTGTCCAATAAAATATTTTAAGCAAAACGCAGTATCTTCTGAAATGGAATGAGGTCTCTTTTCCTTTGAGATTATTCTCAGATACGAGTTATAAATATCTAGTAAGAAGGCTGCCAATTGAATTCCCTACAGTAATGAGGTTAAAAGAAAAAAAAAAGCACAAAGGGGAAGATTAGTATGTGAAACACACAGAAGAGCTCCCTTGAGGCTTTCCATAAGGACGGGCAGGCTGATGCTGGAGGCCCCAAAATAGACCAAATATCACTAGGAAAGGCCCAGGAGAGAGTCCACAGAGGTGAAGATATGATAAATACCGTCATTTTCCTTAGCTCTTTTGATAAACAGTCAACATGACCTCTTTTCCATTTCTAATCATGTGACAGTGAGAATGCTGGGAAGGCAAACAGTGCACATGCATAGAAACTAAACCACACATAGAAAAGGGCACCCGGGGGCGCGTGGGTGGCTCAATCCGTTAAGCATCTGACTGTGTCCGACCGCTGATTTCAGCGCAGGTCGTGATCTCATGGTTCGTGGCATCAAGGCCCACAACAGGGTCTGCTCTGACAGCTCAGAGCCTGTTTGGGATTCTCTCCCGCTCTCCCTTCCCCTCCCCTGCTCGCGTGCTCTGTCTCTTTCTCTCAAATAAATAAATAAACATTAAAAAAAGGGGGGGAGGGTACCCAGATTGCTTCTTGCCCAATAAAGACACAACAGTGAAGACGGCAACATCACACTCGTAGGCCAGCCTGTGGCAGCTAACATATGAACTTTAGATTAGAACGGGGTGGGGCAGAGACCCCAGAAAAGAGATGCTTTCTGACGCTGCGAAGAGGCACGAGCAAACAGGAAAGGGCACGGCGATAGCCGAGTAGGGAGGTGAGCGGGGGCTTCTGCGGCGCGTGGGCCACCAGCGGTGTCTGCAGGACCAGCTCGGAAAAAGGACCTTTTCTTGCCAACGGGAAAACTGTGAAGCAAAAAGCAGTGCTCTTCTTAAATGAAACCGGGTGTGGGAACTAAACTAATTAATATTGCTTTGCAGTTTCTGAATAATCCTCCTAAAAAGCCACAGTCCTCAGCTCAGAAGAAGTGACCAATTCCAGTTAAACGTCGCTGAATCTGTACGGAGTACATTCCTCTCAGGGCTCGGTAATTAGATTAAGACAGAGGAGACGAGGTCCATTCCCACAGGGCCCTGTCAGGGTGAGCTGCGGGGTAATGGGGGATAAGGGCTGCGGGATTCCACGGGGCGCAATCAGGGAAGTCAGGGGCTTTGCCAGAGGGTTTTTCTGTCCACCCCTCACAACAGAACTCCTTCTGCGCGGAATCATTAAGCCCCCGAGGCAGAAAGGCGGTCAGGAAACCCAGCCCATTAGCATCGTGTCATCAGAGAAAGGACTCCGGGCTCCACAGTTAATTACTCACGGTGCAGAGACTGCTTGTCGGCCGTCTCCAGGCGTCCCATGTGAGACTGGATCTCATGGACCTGCCTATCAAAGGAAGAGAGAGGAAATGAGTGAGACAGGAGTAATCAACAGTGCTTTAGTCAGGAAAGACAAGTTCTCTAATGCCAACGTGTAAGTGATTTAAAATGACGGCGTCATTAAACTGTAAAATGTGTAAGTGGCACCTCAAGCCACCTGTTTCAGCCTGGTTTCTAATATTTTACCATGAATATTAATAAGAACACTGATAGGCAGCGCCTACTGGGTGCCTGACACGTCGGAGACATTCTGCAAAATTAATAACTCTATGGGGAAAGGACCATTATCATCTTCATTTTATAAATAAGACAACTGAAGCCCAGAAAGGTTATGTAACTTGTTCAAGGTCACACAGCAAGTGATAACCCTCAATCTGGACCCAGCCAATCCCACTCGCTGTTCTTTGACCCAATGTGCTAAGCACTGGTCTGTATGAGGGAGAGTCAAAGGGCAAGACAGATAATCCTTGTCCTTGAGAAACAATGTAATTAAGAATGACAGGCCAGATAGACACGAAAAGTCCCAAGTAGAGTTAAGAGAACACGAACACATGTAAGTACAAATAAAAAGGAAGCCGAGGGACCATGCGCAGTGGCGTGGTGCCAAGCAGACATAAGAAAGTAAAAGAGTGAGCCGGGGGAAACCGGTGGGGTGAAGTGGGTTCTGAAGAGCATTTTCAAGATGGAAGACATGACCCGATGAAGGAAGAGATGAAGAAAAGGAGAAGCGAAAAGGCATGTCATTTGGATCACAAGCAGGTGGGCCTGCCTGAGAGAATGCGGGGGTCAGAGGGGAGAAGGGATGAAGGCTTTGTCAGAGAAAACTCTCAGAGGAAGGTCCTGAAAGACCACGATCACCTGTCTGGTAAGCGTCTTGCCCTGGCAATACCAGGCAACGGCCATCTCACTGGAAATGCAACGCCGTACCCTGGCTCTCTGGCCTGGTCTCAGATGGCAGGCCCGGGGCACTGTCTGGACGCTCCTCAGGGTTTGGCCAAGTCACCCTCAGTGATCAGTTCTGGAATACTGCGTATGCTACCCCAACCACCGCCTCCCGGTGCTTCTGGTCTCTCACACCAGAGGCACAGGAAAGGAGTCTGCTCAGCCATTACGTCACCTCCAACCTTTGAAGGAAAGGGCAGCAACCAGCCTCCAGCATGAGCACCGCAAACTGTGAACCCAAATTTACCAGTGCAAGCCAGGAGCCCAAATTTGGTTTCAACTTTGTTTTGTCTTTTCCAGGGTTTTCTTGCAGCCTCTACAGACCACCCAGGGTACCAGAAGCAAGGTCAGCGCTCTGATGACTCTGAGTGCACCTATGTAAGACCCACGGCCCTGAAAGGAAACTAGAAATCACTACTAGCGATGGAGAGCCCACACCGCTACTCGAGTAACATAAGCCCTGATAGTGCAGGATGAGGGCACATGGAGAGGTGGAGGCCCATGTAGGGATACAGCTTGAGTCAACCAACATCTGGATCAGGGTAACCATAGAAACAGCAAGAGGCCTGCAGGGCAACGCTGATGGAAAGGAGAATTAGGATTTTACTGAAGGCCTGCATGTAGGCAGCGAGGTACATTTTCAATAGGAGCTTCAGAGAGCAAATGTGAAAATTAGCAGCATCACTGACAGGAACAGGAACATAATTAAAAAAGTGGGGGAGCAGGGGGCAAAGAACATCCAAGACAACTCTGAATTAAGTATGAGAGGGATGGCCTGACCCACCTGCTATTAAGACCTATTACAAAGCCATAATAATAAAACAAACAAACAAAAACCACCGTAGCAGTGCAGAGACAGACGAACTCTAATCCTGACCCAAGAGCAAAGAATGGAGTCCAGAAAGAGTCTTCCGTATGTGGGGACTTGATGACATAAATGCGTGGGAACAGACTACAAACAATGGCGAAGGCTCAGTCTGTTACCCGCATAGAAGTTATTTCACGTGATACACAAAAATAAACTCAAGATGGTCTAAAGCCCAAACGTAAAAAGAAAGGCTTTGAAACTTTCTGGAGAAAATACAGGGATGCATATGATGAGGTCAGGTCGAAGAAGAATTTCTTCAACAAGACAAAAATCAAAACTATCCCCCACACCACACAAACCACAAGACTCATCAATTTGACTACATTAAGCCAAAAGATCGGTCTACACCAAAGGCACTATAAAAAAGTAAAATAAAAAGACAGGCAGAGACTGGAAGAAACCTGCAGCAGGTAAGAAAGGACTAATGTCTAGAATATATAAAAAGATTGCTACAATAGGAAAAGTCAAAGCACTTTTGTAAAATGGGCAAAGGGCAAATGACAGAAAAGAAAATCCAAATGGCCAATAGATATATACAGATACTCCACCTGACTAGTAATCAGGAGAATGCAGATTAAAAATAATGAGATATCACGTTTCTCCCACGGAGTGACAAATACTTTAAACTTTAAGGAAGGGGGCTTCATAGCAGGCTAAATAATGGTATCCAAGGGATGCTAGCAAAGATTTCCAGCATTCTACCATGGGACTGCCTTCGGCTCTATGTTTTATTCAAGATTTTTGAAAAAACCAACTTACGTTGATGAAAATGAGAGGTTAGGACATTGTGCCACAAAACAAATTATTAACATTTTTTATTTAGGCTAAAATAGTAAGATGAAATTCCTCAGGGATGAAAAGTATTCTGACTTAAGACTTTTTTTAAAAAAGTCCCCAGTGTAGTATCGAATGGCATTCCATTCTGGGAACCGTCTGTTAAAGGACCCTATTAACAGCTTCCCCCAATGGAAGATAGGTGAACAGGATGACTGGGAAAGAGTCTAGACATCAAGTCATGAGGAGAAATGGTCAAAAGAGCTAGCAATAATAAGCCTCCGAGAAAAGAAAAGAAAAAGAAAAAAGGGGAAAAAAAAAACCCTAAATTAAAATGGGGCAGCTGGTGCTCTCCAAAAATCTAGAGTTGACATCCAGGAAGAGGACTGGGCTTGTTCTCCCCTCTGCTCCTTAAGGTTGATCTAGAACCAAGAGCTCATTCAAGAGTGCAGGTTTCAGCTCAACCTGCCCCGCCCCACAAAAACCCAAGAATAATTATGAACTCTCTCTTCACAAAAAGGAAGAAGGGGGTGGGGGTGCCTGGGTGGCTCGGTCAGTTGAGTATCCAGCCCTTGATAGGCTCAGGTCATGATCTCACGGTTCATGGGTTCGAGCCCCATGTCAGACTCTGCACTGACAGCTTGGAGCCTGCTTGGGATTCTTGCTCTCTCTGCCCCTCCCCTACTCACGCTCGCACTCGCGCATGCGCGTGCTCTCTCTCTCAAAATAAATAGACTTAAAAAAAAGAGAAAGGAAAAAAGAAAGAAGAAGAAAAGGAGCTGCTGCACGTTTAAACACAGGGCACATGAAGTGCTTTGGGTTTTATAAAGGGTCTTCCTGACTAAAGGGAATTGGAACGGAAGATTTTGCCAGTCCCTTTCAATTTTTAAAGTCTATGAGGACAGGGTGAGGGATGATGGCAACAGGCACCCTATAAACACCCTTCAGGTGGCTTACACCGTTTTCTGAGCCAAAATGGATAAACTTTAAAGTTGCAGAGAACAGTACTGACCTCGCCCATCTAAGGTCTATTTGCTTTGAGTGAACTAGAAGAGATACAGCCAAGAAAATGATTCCAATCTCTACATTTCATGGCTGAGAGGAAATAAATGCAAAACAACAAAGCAAGTACAAATGGCGTAGGGAGGGAAACGACTATATGCCAAGTGACAAGTCTGTTTTATTTTATTTTTAAAAAATTTTTAATGTTTTATTTACTTCTGAGAGAGAGAGAGAGAGAGACAGCATGAGCAGGGGGGGGTCAGAGAGAGAGGAGGACACAGAATCTGAAACAGGCTCCAGGCTCTGAGCTAGCTGTTAGCACAGAGCCCGACGTGGGGCTCGAACCCACGAACTATGAGATCATGACCTGAGCCGAAGTTGGACGCTTCACTGACTGAGCCACCCAGGAGCCCCGTGGCCAGTCTGTTTTAAGCTGAACTGGGAATTCAGACAACACACTTGAAAACAATAAGGAACAGGTGACACACAGGCAGGATGTGGGGGTGTGGACACTAGAAATCAGAAGTCCCAGCCCTGTCCAGCACAGGGTCCGTGGTGGGCTTGGGTAAGAACATCACCAAGCAGAGAGACCTAATAGTAGGAAAGCAAGGTCACTGTTGCTATTAAAACAAAAACAAACAAACAAAAAAAAAACAGTCTCTGGTAGAGTTCTAGGAAGAATTTTAAAATGAAATTGCTTTTTACAAGTCCATGGAAGTACCCTCATCTCTTCATATACACCCATTTTGTATCCATGCTGCCTTTGACCCCTGTGAGCAGGTAAAACAGGGTACACACATAAATAATAGTCACAATTATTTAAATTGCATAGATCCAAATGCAATTCAAAATTGCTGTGTAACCTTCACAGCATCATACAAATGTTTGTGGTTGTTTTTACTTTACTTAAAAGTAGCGGGAACCATCTGGTCATTTTCACCTCACCCATCCTGCCTCTTCTACATTTAGCCTCTCACCAGAAGGCAAAATCAAAAAGGAAAAATGGGTCTATTTAGATAAGGTAACAGTTTTCACACCCAGCTGCTCATCAAAATCACATGGAGAGCTCGTTAAAAATAGAGCTTCTTGTGCTCTGGACCTACTGAATCAGAAGCTCAGGGACACCGGGACCTGGGTGGCCCAGTGAGCTAAGTGTCTGGCTTTGGCTCAGGTCATGATCTCATGGTTCATGGGTTTNAAATACGGGCACCTTTACAACCACTGGAATATCAAAAATAGAAGCCTGGCCACTTATACCTCTATAAAGTTCATCCTAATGCAGTATTATTTAAGTGTACAATGTTTATTCTGATTTTCATCTCCCCCTCTCTCCCCACCACTCATTGCTCAGGCAGTTAAGGGTTTTCAAGATACACAATTTTAAAGTATTGATTTCATTCCAACGTACTGTCAGGGACACGGCAAGAGATAACTACAGGTTGGGTTCAAAGTTCCAGTAAAATTAATATGCGCAGTTACTGTTGTGTCAATTCAGCCATAATCATTAATTTCTGCAACTGCAGAAGTTAAGTGCTGATGTTCACAGGATGGTGTTTTCTTTTTAAGACACTCAATCACCAGTATCATGAAGCTGAAAGGAGCCTCAAAGTTTAATGAGCCCCAAACTAACATTTTATAGATCAGGAAAACAAGGTGAAGAAGTCTAGAACCAGAACTCTCAGGCCTGGTTCAATACTTAGGGAAAAAAGACTAAAAGATCTGTCCTTTCTTAGTAACACAAGAAATGTTTTCTTTCTTTCCCAGTGGACTCACAGGTCTGATTAAGTTTCTTCCTATAATTTTTTTTTAAAGTAGGCTCCATGCCCAGCTTGGAGTCCAACGCAGGACCTGAACTCACCACCCAGAGACCAAGATGTGAGCTGAGATTGATAGTCAGATGCTCAACCGACGGAGCCACCCAGGCGCCCCGTCCGTTCCTATAATTTTTATATGAGAACAGGGCTTCCAGGGTAAGAGCAAATTCTGTCATTTTAATACTGTTACAAAGTAGGTTCTGTATTTTCACTCACTCAAACGAAACGCTTCATCGTTATGGTCTCTAGTAAAAACCAAATCAAAACAAAAGGTGGGAAAAGTGTAGCAGTAGCAAGGTTTGTGTCCATCAAGAGTAGGGGCCCACACCATTTAGGAGCTGTGAGTTACAGTGAAGCTTTTTCTGACCACCTTAGCTCAATGATCGATCTTCCTAAACTGCTAAAGAAGATTCTGTTTGTACTGTTCATTTACACTCCATCCAATCACGCTACACCTTAGATCTTGTTTCGGAGGTCCCTTGACTCTCCAAGTGAACAGTAACTATGTGTACGGGCCCAGCCTCCCACCAGCTCTACCAACCC
Source organism: Crocuta crocuta (assembly GCF_008692635.1). Taxonomy (NCBI): domain Eukaryota; kingdom Metazoa; phylum Chordata; class Mammalia; order Carnivora; family Hyaenidae; genus Crocuta; species Crocuta crocuta. The sequence continues at coordinate 58,174 of NW_027532607.1, forward strand.
AGAGCACTAAGTTGGCAGGTGCAGGACAAACAATTATACTCTGTGTGACTTTCCCTTCATCTAGTCTACTTGGCAGACAGTCGCGACCTCGAAGATCCCATGAGCCGTCCGGCCCAACTTCCCCACGCAGCAGGCCTGACCCTCCGTCCGCCACTGACTTGGGCATCCCGCCAGAGACAGAGATTCCGAGCTGCCCCTGGCAGCACCCCGGCGGAAGGACTCGGCCTCTACACTGGCGGACGCCCGAGGCCCCAGCCAGGGGAGCCGGCCTCGCCCAGCCCGGCTGCGCCCCCGCCCGTGCCCCCACGCGGCCCTCACTTGTGCGTTTGCTGGTACAGCGGCTCCATGTCGCCGGCCCCGCCGGGTCCGGCCCTGGCTTCCTCGGAACACGTCTTCACAGCCCCCCTTCCGGCTTCCGGCTACCGGCTTCCGNCGGCCAGGGCTGCCCCGACGCGCGCCCTGCTGGTGGTGATGGAGAGAGAGGAGGAGGGCCACGGGAGAGGAGAGAGGCCCGGACAAGAAGGCCAAATGTAGTCAGAGACACTGCTGCAGATGGAGGACGAGGAAGCATGGGTTTTGGCGGGGGGCTGGGGGGGCTGTCTTCAGTGTCGAGTCAGGCGTTGACAAGGGCAGTCGGAGAGGTAGTGACGTGAGGTCCTCAGAGCAAAGCTGCCGGGGAGCTGGTGGATACCTGCTGCTCCCAGGCGGAGGTTGAGTAGGACTCTTTTAGCTGGGCTTCGCTGTAAACTGCTTAGTTGTGGGTCTGGAGATTTCGCTTCACTGGGCTCTTGTGCGCAAGCATCTCCTATGTCAAATATGTCTGATTACTTCCACTCCCTCCCCCCCTCCCATTTATCCTTCCAATAAACTCGCAATGAATGAGTGGTAACTGTCATGTGGGCTGTGGGGAAACCGGGTTCCTCTTGCCCTCAAGAGAGGTCGCGGTCTAGGAAAGGAAGTAAGATAAGTGTACAAATAAACAGCTAATAAGGGAAAAAGTCCAAAGAGACAGCCGAGCTGGGCTCAGCCCGTCGGAGATTGAGGAAAGACTTAATGCAGGAGGTGACATTTGAGTTAAGACTTGAGGATTTGGACGCTTCGGTCTCTCCACGTAGACCTAAACCATGTCCACCCTCCAGGCTTATCTGCAGTTCCTCCCAAGGGAGGAGATGTTCCTCTTCCTTTGGCAAGTTGATGCTTTTATTTTCCTGTATCCTGGAGCCCACCCAGTTTTGTGTCGCAAGAGACTGTCCACCCATGTACATTCTTTCCCTAACATTTTCCCATTTATTCTAATATTTATTAATGAGCACCTACTATTACCAGGCACAGATATGGGGGGGGGGAGGAATACAAGATAAGAGAGCCCTCAAATCTCTCATCTCTCACAGTCTGTTGAGAGGGTTAGTCATGCCCTCAAGCAACATTATCAGGTCGAATAAGTACTACAATTGGTACAAAATACCTTTTTATTTTTCCTGAAGAAAAGCAAGTTCATGGACTAAATAGCCTACGAATGGGGCCCTCAAGAATCAATAGAGGTTTAACAGTGTCTTTCACAAGCAAACCACTCTGTAAATGTTGATCTTGTGGGCCTAATGGAGATGAAGGGAGGGCATTTGAAGCTGAGGGATAGCTTGAGAAAAGGGAAATAGTGGGAAAGAACATAGATCTTCTGTGGCTGGGTCTAGGGGGTTTGGGGGCAATAATAGTGTTAGAAGGAAAGTTGGAGCCAGATCCTGGGGGATCTGAAATGTCATGTCTAGATTTTTATTTATAGATTTTTTTAATTCTGTAAATAGAAGCCTTTAGAGATTGGATAGAAATTTTAAATTTTCTCAAAGAATTTTTGTGCCGATATCTTGCTCTTCTGTGGACTTCACAGCATTCTAGTGAGGTGGGTTAGGACACATAAGGAAACTGAAGTCCAGAGGACCTCCTCTCTGCTTCTCAGTCTCTAAGGTCTTTATATGGACATGGCCTTTCTCTAAAGAGAAGGAAACTCCATTCCCCCATCTTGCTGCACTTTAAACTTCTCATTTCTTTGTTTTTTATGACTAAGCCACATGGACAATACATCTACACTGCCAACATCTCTATGGGTGGCTTGCCTTCCAACCTCTTCTTTGTCCTACTAGAACTGTTTTCTAGGCTCACCAGAGTCTACCTGACTTAGTCCCTTTCCATGACTCTCCATACATATATTCATTGAGTTTATACCATGTATCAGGCAAGTGCAAGGACTGGGGCACAAAGATGAGTAAAACATTCATCAGCCTGCTGTAGAAGTTCTTTAACATACACATCTACCCAGGAGGGAACCATCTACAAAGATCATTAGAATACTATGTTGCTAGTGTGGGATAGAGGTAATTAGGAACTATGTGATGACAGAGAAGTGACACTTAGCCTAGTTTGTGGATTCAAAGAGGGCTTCAAAGAGGAGATGATACCTGAACCGAGTCTTGCTTTGTTTATTTAATTCTAGTTACATTATTATACATAGTGTTGCATCATCCTTCACACTGAATGTGAATACTGACTTCCAATGACCCAAAGTTTGTTACTGTGATTCACTGATGATGACACTAATGGCAAATTTTCTCTAAAGTATGCAGGAAAATATGAATAATAATTCACTGTTCAGAATTACTTAGTATAAATTTACACCTATGTTTTTTCTTGAAATTTTTAGGCCTTAATCACTGCTTTCCTAGAACATGATCTCTTTCAGTGTTGATTGCAACCCTGCCTTCCACACATTGAAACCGTTTGGCAAAGGAGAAAAGGTAGTTAGGCTAGAGGTGCATGGGTGAAGCAAGAAGAGAAGTCCCATTCATGCAAGGAATACATGGCCCTCACCTGGCCCTACTTAAGGCTGACCCAGTGGCTCATGGCATCACTACAGTGATCAAAAGAAGATGAAGACATTGATTGTAAAAATCCAGTTGGCAGAATAATGGTCTCCAGCAGAAGACAGGAATGGCCACCTCTGGAGCACTACCTGACAGTCAGTGTAAAGCCTGTGGTAGGTGTGGGGTAACCACCCTCACCGGGGGAGGTGGGGAGCCCCACTCTTCTGGTGTGTTGTAGACTGGAGGCAGCCTTGTGGTCAGAACACAGGCTGGCAAGAGCCATGGCATGGACCCAAGCAGGTGGCTTAACTCCAAGGGTCAATGATGGACTGTCAGTAGCCCAGAATCCTGAACACATCCTGTATCCAATGGGAATGGGAATCACCCCAAATCAGGAGCAAATCAATACCATGCAGGCGGCCTGATTGTGTGCAATGCCACAAAAGAAATATTGTTTTGGCAGATAGAAGCAATCTGCTTGCCAGCTTTCCCTGGACACCCACAGGCATGGGCCCTGAAGAGTTTCAGGGTACTTGGTCAATCCCATGCACAGGGTGGGAGATTGGAGAGTACTCTGAAGAGGAGAAACAGCCTAGAATGATCCAAGCCACTGAAGGGGGATTTACAAAGATTCAAAAATAGCACTCCAAAGTGTGGGGCCCACTGAGGCCTGGGACCTGGGCCAGAGATTTCACTTGCCTGGGTCTTAGGACTATATCAGGTGGTTGAACAAAAGTGGTTTCATATATTTTGCTCCCATTAAAAGATGGAGTCTAACTCTATTTCCCTTTTAATCTGAGCTGGATTTAGTGACTTGTTTAATCAATATAATGTGACAGAAGAGAAACTCTGGATTTTTCCAAGGCCAGGTCATAAGAAGTCTTTCAGCTTCTACCCAGCTCTTTGGAGCACTCACACTGGTAACCCCGAATCACCTTGGAAGAAGTCCAACTCCCCTAAGGCCATCATTCTGGAAAGCCCAAATGTGTAGGTGCTTCACTCAACATGCCCAACTGAGCCAACTCTCCCAGCTGAGGCACCAGACATGCAGGTGAAGCTGTCGCATACCCTTTATCCTAGTCCATTCACCAACTGAACCCCATCAAGTGATCTCTCCAGGAAGAAGAATGGAAAAGAAGAATCACCCAACTGAGCCTATGTCTGAATTCCTATCCCGGGAAATCAAGAGATATAGAAAATGGATGTTATTTTAAGCCACTGAATTTGGGGGTAGTTTGTTATACGGCAATAGACACCTGACCTCAAAAAGTTTCTCATCTAAAAAAAAAGTTTATCGTCTAGATGGAGAGACGGAGTACAGGGCTTATGAAAAGGTAACAGTGCAGTAAAGACAATCAAGTTCTGTCACAATGCAGAGAAGAAAGAGATCTCTTTGAATGTGGATGATGAGAGAAGACTTTCTAGAAGAGACAAGAATTCAGCTGGACCTTGAAATACAAGAAAGATAAGATGTTTGGAGAGGCAGGCACAGGGCATTTCTGGCAAGCAGAGAGGTAAACCTGGGAAGGTATAGGCAGTCCCAGGCAGTCTGTGTGGTTCCTTTGGGCTAGAGCAGATGGTTTCTGCAGTAGAAAAAGATGGAGCTGGTGTGGTGTAGACAGGAAAAATACCTTGCCTCCATCTTATAGCCCCAGGGAATGTCTGGAGGGGCTTTGAGCCTTGGCTAATGAAGTCAAGTAATATTTCTGGAAAATCATATGATGGCTTCATGCTCTCTCCTTTTATTTGAGCTTCAAGAGGTGCCCCCACAGTTCCATGGTTCCAGGGTTTGGCAAACCAATCCAGGGTCAGCCTATTTGTTTCCCTTGGTGGTTTGATAAACTTGAAACCCTTGATCTGTCCAATTTTGTGGAACTTCATTCTTGTCTCTGAAACCCAATTAATCTGTTGTATGTCTCTGGCCACTTCATTGAGATTGAATAGAGCAATTCTGTTACCCCTCCTCCTAAATGGTCAGTGCTTCCAAGCTCCCCCACCTTGGTCTCTTCCCCCCACCTCCCAGTGCACCTTCTGGTCCTGTTTCCTCCTGAGCTCCTATTGCCCATCCCACCTGTGCCAAGGCTCACACACCCTGTGTCAGCTGTGACTGTGTCTCACTCCCCCTATCAGACTATAAGACCCCGTCAAAATGTCCTGTCCCTCCTCAATCACTCTCTCCCCTTTTCAATCATCTTCTTGAATGATGCCTAAGAGATCCTTATAACACAGAGATGTGCTGTCATTCATATCCTGGAACCTTTGATAGCTCCCCAGTGCTTACAAAGCCCAGTAAGATAGTCTTATCTGGACAGACAGAGCCCTCCTTACTGACCACATTCCTGGCCATTCCCGCATCCTAACTAAAGTGATTGCAGTCGCTCGCAACATTTGTGCTCTCTCACCTCTGTACACTCTATTCCCTGTGCTTCAGACCTCCTTCTTTCTGCTCAGGCCTGATTAACTCCCGCTCAGTCAAGTCTCAGCTCTGGTTTCATCTTCCTTGGGGAGCGCCCCGACACCCAGACTGGGTGGGGACTCCTCCCCCCATATCCTCTAACACCTGGTGCTATTTCTCAACACTTGTCACAGGCGTCCCAGTACTCTGTCCAGCAGCCTGAGGGCAGAGGACATGGCTTTCCTCCATGCGCCTCCTGAGCGTCCAGCTCAGTGACTGGTATAAAGTGTGTGCTTGCTAAATGTCTGTTGCATTCCCATGGACTCCGTTTAATCACCTCATTCCCCTTAAGTATTCCACCCACCTGCCATTTCAGAAGCCCAGAATTATTTGAGGGTTGGCTTTTAGGTGATTATAAGCTGCCTGCATCAGAGGACCCATTCTTGCTGAAAGGCTTGTCCATTGAAATCGATGTGGAGTACTAAACACAGTGCCTCCTCCTCAAGTACTTTCTCAGCAGGTTCTCATTCTGTGCTCCTAACCACCTGGGAGAGGCAGGACCCTGCTTTTCTAGACAAGCATGCTGAGCTTCGAGACAGGAACTCACTTGGCCAAGCTGACGGTGGGACAGGGGAATCAGATCCTGGCTGTGTAGTACCATCCTGCCTTCTGACCCAAAAAGGTCTTGTCACAGATAAGTGAAGACACCTCTGATGGCTTCTGCTTTGGACCAGCAGTAAAACCCTAGTCACTCTCTAAAGCCAGAGAAACATAATCTCATTGCCTCTGGGTTTGCTCCTAAACCCCCTCGATTAAAGCTGAGCAGACAGAAAGGATGAGATGAATTTCTGAATTCAGGGGCTGCAACGAAGCTAAAAATTAAAAAAAAAAAAACAAAACAAAAAACAAAAAAAGACAAGCATGTGTGGCTCCTTCCAGGATCCACCAGGTGGAGGGGATGTTGCCCCGGGTGCTGCGGGGGGGTGGGGAGAGGTCTCCAAGGAAGCTGTCCTCCCTGGACAGTCCATCAGCAAATTGTCTCATGTAGCCATAACAGCCAGGAGCAAGGCGCGGGGAGCCAGGTTTTGTCCAAGGAGAGCCAATGTATTGTAAACAGGATAAAAGGGGCTGGAAAGCCCCACTTATCACTGACTAATGTGTCCCCAGGTCATCAGGGAGTTAGACCCTCACCGACAGCCCTGAGCAAAGGAAAGAGAATTCCCGATTAACCCCATCACCTGTGAGAAGAGCCAGGGCAAAGGTCTGGCTTTTCCTCTTGCTAAGTGATTCCCATGGTCATTAGGCGTCCGTGGAGATCTGCACAGTTTCTAGGAGGCCCTCTGCCAGATGAGAGAAATGCGTTCTGAGTCCTCAGCTCTTTGGGGCCCCATGGAACAAGGTGTCTGTGCGGGTATGCTTGGGAGGAGAGGAGGGCTGAGGAAGACAGAGATAGCATGAGCTTTGGGGGAAGTTAGAGGGAGGGCCGTGGTCCCGTGTTTCATCACTGGGGAGAGGGAGGCCTGTGTGCCAGCACACGGAGCAAACGATCGACTTAACAGACTTGAGGAGCTGACTGTGGGATTGCTGTCTGGACTCTAAGGATCTCGTTTATTCTTTCCAAGCCTCTTGTGTGCAGATACTTTAATTTACAGATGAGAAAATGTAGTATCTGAGAGGTTAAGTGCCCAAAGTTACTCAGTGGGTGGCCTCGCTAGCCAGCAGCCAGGGTATCTCAGCCCCCGCTGAAGCAGGCGTCCCAGGTCAGTATTAAGTGTGCTAACTTTTGAAGGTTGCTTGGCTTAAGGGGTTTCTACTTTCCTCTGAACATATTTCACCCACCCTGAGAGCTTTCTTTGGTCATCTCTGTCTCTTCCTTTTGGGTTCCCGTTTCCTGGACCATTGAGGCATAGGGATAGTAGGAAGAGTTCAGGATTTGATACAGAGAGCCTGCATTTGATTTTCCAACTTGATCCTTTGGACAAATCAACTCATTCCTCTGAGCTTCAGCTTTTTTATCTGTTAGATGGGGACACTCTGCGTCCTTTTACTGAGTTGGAGGAGGATTCATGAGAAGGGGAATGAAGGGCTTTGGGCAAGATTTGAGTGTTAATTATCTTCACAGTGACTGTCGCAGGACCTTCCGAGTAAATTTCTTGCCTCCGGTTTTTTTTTTCCACAGCCCGCTCGCCTCTCCAGACATATTGCTTTTAGATCCACGTGCCTAAAATACCACCTTATGCATGTCTCCTGCTCAGGAACTATCAGTGGTTCCCTGTTACTGCTTCCTTGGTCTGGAACTCACCTTTCCTGGTCTAGCCCATCTCCAGCTCCCAAACCCAGAGCCTCTGCTTCCTTGCTTGACCGTGGGCTCAAGTCACAGACCTCACTTGAGGAGTCCAAACACACTGTGTGTTCACATCCTCTCATACCTGCAGGCCTGTGGCTCCTTGGACTAATCTATCCCCTCTTCCAATCTGACTCAGATCCCAACCCCTCCTCCAGCTGACTTCCTGACCACTCATCCTACAGCAGCCTCACTACTGTCTTTATCTTGTCTTTATCTTCCTCTGTGCCTTAGCATTCACCTCGTGGGAGTGCTGGCTTTCCACAGATAATCAGCTTCCAGGTTAGTTCATAAGCTTCTTGAAGACAAAGGCCTGCTGTAGCTTTCAATGAATCTTCTCAACTCATCTAGGCTGGAGAGGCAGTGGGCTTAAGGGGACATCCTCAGGAATCAATCCAGCTGAACGTCAGGAGACAGCACCTTACCTCAACACCTAAGCCCCTTGAACAGCAGTACTTTGAGGATGTGGCTTATGAGAGGGCTCAGTATACATCCATGAGTTGACCAGAGCTCTGGCAGGGCAGTGTGTGTGTGTGTGTATGTGTGTGTGTGTGTGTGGTGGGGGGATTGCGTTAGCAGGTGGCAACTTAGTGAAACCCGGCAAAGGGTGCCAATCTAAAAGCCGCTATTCTGTAGCTCCATGGGCTTGCCCTAAGCATTCAGGAGCCTCTGTTATCCCCTTTCATTTCTGCCACTCAGTGAGTCCTTTGGGATTTAGGTGTGGCATGGGCAGTGAGAGGCATGGAGAAATCTCCTTCCATGCCCTTGATACACAGTTAACTGATAATCAATCAGCCCACTCATTTCCCACCAGAAAAACTGAGGCCCAAAGAGGGAATATGACCTACCCCTATCACACAGAGTTCAAAGCCTAGCTGGGGTAGGAACCTGCATGTCTTGATTTCTGTCCAGGGCTTACCTCCCTACCTCACACTGCCTGTTGGGGGACACACAGGTGATGAGGCCCTGTAGATGGGATTCTAGAAGTGCGGGTCTGAGAATCAGAGCTCAGGACCATCCCTGAAGCCAGATTGTCTTCAACATGCCAAGAGATGAAGCAGGCCAATCCAGCCTGAAAAGTAACCAAGAAGAAGTCCCTAGGTCCCTCTCCAAGGCTCCCAAACCCGCCATACCTCCCATCTGGTTCTTTTCTCCCCTTGAAATGAAGGTGGTGTCCCCACAGCCCTAGCTACATGGCTGTCACTAGCCACCAGCCACCAGCCATGTGTGGCTATTGAGCACAAGTGCAGTTGATTCACAATGATACGTGCTGCGAGGTTAATATACACCATGGCTTTCACAAAACTTAGTACAAAATACATAAAATGCATAAATACCTCTTAACATTGATTCGGGTTGAAATGATGTTATTAAAATGAATTTCACCTGTCTGCTTTTCCTTTTTAAAATTTTTTAAATGTTTTATTTATTTTTGAGAGAGAGAGAGAGAAAGAGAGAGAGAGAGAGGCAGCGTGAGCAGGGGAGGGTCAGAGAGAGAGGGAGACACAGAATCCGAAGCAGGCTCCAGGCTCCGAGCTAGCTGTCAGCACAGAGCCCAACACGGGGCTCGAACCCACAAACCGTGAGATCATGACCTGAGCTGAAGTCGGACGCTCAACCAACTGAGCCACCCAGGCGCCCCACGCCTTTTCCTTTTTTAAGATGACTTCTAGAAATTTAAAATTAAATCCGTGGCTCACATTTGCAGCTTCTGCTGTGTTTCTGTTAGGACGGCACTGGTCCAGAGTACTTGGCCTTGGCTTCCTTCTGGGATTGCAGGCTCTTGAGGGCAGAGAGCTGCCTGGAATAGCACTTCTCCACTCAAGTGGTGCCTCTAAGCCTGGCATCCCAGGACCTGCACGTGCTGATGCACAAAGTAGGTTCTCAGTTCTCCAGATTTGCACAGCCTGTCCCTATGGGCTCCTCTGGGGTCCCTTGGACCCACAGAGTCTCAGAATGGGGCATGGGAGCAGTCAAGCAGGCTTTCCATTGGGGATGAATGGGGCCTTGGGTTCAGGTCCAGGATAAGGCAAGCCAGGTACCAAGGGCACAAACTTTAAGGAGGCGCCATTCTCAGCATGGGGCTACAACCCTCACTTGCCACTTGTCCTGCCCCCAGCCTCGCCAGCCTCCAATATGGTTCCTTCAGAGGGACCCAGGTGGGAGCCACACCTCCACAGGGGTCCACCGCTAAACTCGCCACAGTCCCAGGGTGATCCTAACAGCCACCTTCCAGGGCAAACGGCCCCACTCAACACCCCCCAAGTCAACCCCAAGTATAATCCAGATTCAGCCTCGATTCCTCCATATCTAGGGCCCCTTCGCTGTACTTTGAGTGCCTCTAGGAGACAAGCTGCATTAATGGTGATAATTTTGCAGCTTTGAAAGGGAAGCGCCCGAGACCCTGAGGCATGGGGCTACGGGAGCTCTCTGAGGAGAGGGCCAGACAGCAGGCATCCCTCAGAGGCCTCCGTCCCGCTGCAGGCCATGGGGCCAACGTGTCCCAACATTGACAGGCTTCCTTGCACAAGCCAGACCTCACAGAGTGAGGGGCCGCACGAGGAGGGGGGGACAAGAAGGCTCGACAAGAGGGTCGGGGGCTCATCCATCAAGAACCGTCAAACAGCGGGGCCACAAGCCTGCCCGAACGTTATGCTTTTTAAAGGGGACTTCGGCAGCTCCCCCACCCCAAAACCTTAGCCTCCTGAAATCAAGCACATTCCACCGGAGAGGGATTAGGGGGTTGGCAACCCAGGCCGGGCTGGCCCCTGCCTGCTCACCCACAGTGCTGGGACTGAACCCCCCTCCACCGCCCCCCAATTGGAGCTGCGGTTATGGGGCCCAGGGCAAGGCAGACATTGGTGGGGCCTTTTTGTCTGTCCCTGCTTTTAAGAAAATAGCACAATTTTTGAGAGGCGATATTTACTATCTTTTCTTTTTTTAAATCAGGAGAGGTGGGTCACAGTAGGGGGTCTCCAAAGTTGGCGCCTGAGAGTGGAAAGGGCCCCTTAGGCAAGAGCAGAGGACGTGTGTAATCCTCCCCACTGACCAGCGCCGGCACTGGCTCACCCCCTCCTCAACCACTGGGAACCAGCCGGACTCAGGTGGCCTGAGTGATCATGAACATGGTTAGGTCTCTTTGCTGGGGCAGGGGAGGGGGGGACAAGAGCACCGACTTCCCTTCTCTCTTTCCCTCCCAAGGGAACCCCAACTGGGGCCCTCCGGTCCCGAGAACAGCAGGCCAAGAAGAACTCCAAACCTTGACAGTTGCTCATCAAGGCATCAAAAAGGCTAATGTTCAGATCCTGGCTCAGCTCCCTGCTACCTGTTGACCTTGACAGGCTACTTGAATTCTCTGAGCCCCATTTCCTTAATTGGCAGGTAGTCCTAATATAGTCTTGGTATAGTGGAAAGCCATCTGCTCTGGCTATCAGAGACCTGAGTAGGGCCAGTGACATGCTGTGCATCCTTGGGTAAATTACTAGACTACTCTGACCTTCATTTTTCTTATGAGGTTTCTACAAGGATTAAATAAAATCACATGGTTGAAAGTGCCTGGCACAACACAGAGTGAGAACCAGCATCAGATGGAATTCATCCCCTTGTCTCTTGCCCTCCCCTCACTTCACAGTATTGCTGCCTTTGGTACCTTCACAATATAGCTCTAATCACCCCAATCATCCTAACAGCAGTGTAGCTGTGGCAGAGTTATATGCTGGTCTCTCAGATTGTGGGTTCCAGGCAAGACCCTGTGATAGCGCCTAGCATACATATGGTGCTCAAGCAGTGCTCTTATTTTTGTACCTTTGGGAGGTAAGGTTGCATATGAATTAAGAGCATCAACTCTGCAGCCTGAGTTCAAAAGCTGGCTCTGCCACTTACTGGATGGGCCATCTCAGGCCAGTCGCTTAACTTCTCTGTGCTTCAACTTGCTCATTCGTAAAATGACCAGAAATCCAGCACCATCCTCATAGAGTTGGGGGGCGGGGGTGTTAGATAAGGTAATAATTATAAAGGGCACATACTACATGCCGCAAGAGTGTTTTCTTACATCAGATTTATTGAGGGGCTCCTGGGTGGCTCAGTCAGTTGAGTGTTGGACTTCGGCTCAGGTCATCATCTCATGGTTCATGAGTTCGAGCCCCGCATCGGGCCCTGTGCTGATGGCTCGGAGCCTGAGGCCTGCTTCGTATTCTGTGTCTTTCTCTCTGCCCTTCCCCCGCTTGTGCTCTGGCTCTCTCTCTTTCAAAAATAAGAAAACATTAAAAAAATAAAATAAATCAAATTTATTGACCACCTTCCCTGCCCAGAGACACTCAGTATCCATCTGCTGGCCCCAGTTCAGGCCTTTGGCAGTCTCTGTCCTATTAGTTCAGGGAAGTCCTTTCTGACCCTGTGTCTATTTTCTTACGGGAGAGGGGAGAGAGCCAAGCGCCCGAAGAGGTGGGGGGAAGGCCTTGGCTTGGCCTCTGGTCCTTGCCTCCCACCCATCAGCACTGGTCAGGAGCCAGGGCTTGCTGCTCCTTTCCTGGGCTGACTTTCTCCGTGGGGGGGCTGGGCCGGGCGGGGGGGGGGGCNGTTTTTTCGGGGGGGGGGTGGGGCCGGGGGGTGGGGGGGGGGGCTGCCCCTCACTCTCAGGAAGAGATCGACAGGCAGGGAATGCATTTGTAACCGCCCAGCGGTCAGCACAAAGGTGGCTACAGGAGGAGCTTCCTCTCTAGGAGGAAGGGAGAAGGTCAGCGGCCCACATCCGGCCCTGCCTGTTCCTCCCAGATGCTATGGAAAGATGTCCTAGCCACTTCGTCATTGCTGGGCGGGGTCTTTCCTTCACGCTGGGGCCGGTCCCTTGGAGGACCCTGGCCTGCAGGGCTGGGCACACACTCAGAGGCACACAATCTCTCTGCCTGGTGCCCCCCACCCCCCACCCCATACACACAGTCCAGGGGCTGCGGGACGAAGCAACCGGGTATGGGCTTGGCCATCTGCTTGACATTCCGCTGGGCTGTCCCAGGCTGTAAGGTCCGACTTGCCTGGATGCAAAATGGACTTTTGGGAGCGATGGCTCAGCTGTCCATGTTCATTGCCCAAGCCGTCAAGGTCATGGGTCAATCCCTAGGACCAGAGATTTCCTTCCCTTTCATGGCCACAGATGCCTCCCTGCCCTGGGGCTTCCTCCCGCACCCATGTGCGACCTGGGCAAAAGGGATCAGCTGTGACTCAGCAGAAGGAGAAAACTGTGTCTTTTCACTGCTGCCCACCCTGGCTGGGGGGGAGGGGTTATCCCAAGCATCACCTTCATGGGGGACCTGTGGATTCTGTAATGTAGGTAAAGACCATCACACTAGGGCCATCAGGTAAAAAACAGAAACTTTAGGACACGTGGACCTTCTCCAAGGCCCTGGAGCTGGTTCTTTTGTCATGGGAGTGCGCAGCTCCTGCTCTGTGATTTGGGAGGTAGAGGCCCAGGGAGGGGGCCCAGGAGATGGGAGCACTTCATCTCCAAGGGAGAGGAGGAGTTTGGCAGGAAACCCTGGGCAAGGGGGCTCACGGTCACGAATCCAATGGCACCATTGAGAAGTAAGATTTTGGGGGGGCGCCTGTTGGGTGGCTCCGTCGGTTAAGTGTCTAACTTCAGCTCAGGTCATGATCTCGCGGTTTGTAAGTTCAAGCCCCATGCCGGGCTTTGTGCTGACAGCTCAGAGCCTGGAGCCTGCTTCAGAGTCTGTGTATCCCTTTCTCTCTGCCCCTCCCCTCCTCACACACACACACACACACACTCTCTCTCTCAAAAATAAATAAACATTAAAAAGAGAATTAAGATTTTTTGTATCTTTCTGCCTGACTGCTCCCCAGGTGCTTGCCAGCCCACCTCATGGTGTCAAAGTGGCTGCCACACATCCGGGTCCTGCCGCCCAATACGGTAAATGCCTGAAGCATAACAGGAAGTTTCTTCTTATGTCCCTTTTTAAGAGAAAGGGAGCTGTTCTTATGAGCCCAGCAGAACTTGCCTTCAAGCCTCTTTGGCTAGCATTGTGTCACCTGCCTGTGTTCAAATTAATCTCTGAAAACAGAAAAGGGGTGATCATACCTGGATTTACCCATAAGCAGCTGGGGGTGGAGATCCCTTCCCTAGAGGGAATAGGTATCTCATCAGAACTGGGGTTCTTTTACCAAGAAGACGGGGAAGCTGGCTACTCACAGTGTCTGCTGGCGATCAGATGAAAGAGCCAGGAGTTTGTGTTCCTTGTGTTCCTTCCCCCACCCCAGGATGGTAAACCCATCCCTGGCTTTCTCAGCTCCCTGCTTTGTTTGTTTTTCCCTCTGGAAGAACTGCTTGGCCACAAACTGCTCCTTGTTTGTTGTTAAAACTTGGCCAAGTGAAAACATCCTGCATAGTCTTCCCTCTCTCTCTCTCTCTCTCTCTCACACACACACACATACACACACACACTAGCGTCCATTGAAGTACTCTGTATCCCACATATGTATGAGCGAAATGCCTGTTCCAGTGTGTTGCCCAGTCCCCAGCACAGACACCACCCCCATCTGTTTCTGACAAGGTTTGCACAAGCAGGCATCTACGAGCCTCCATTTTTCCATAAACAATTCACAGCCAAGGACTGGGCTTGATGTAAAGCAAAGGAAAAACGACCTCTAACCTCATATGCTCCACGTGGCCCAACCGGAATGAGGTTGCTTGGGAGGCGGTGATCAGGGAGGGGGCGCAGCTTATCTAGCTGCATCCATAGCAGGCACCGGAAGGAATCTCAGTGGTAAAAGTCTTGTTCCAGCCGGCCCAGAGGCAGTACTGATAGCTGGCCATCGTGGAGGGAACCACAGATTTCATTGCGAATGACCCAGCCTCGCTCCATTGCCATGAGCACAGGGGGGCGCCATACTAGGTATATGGGTTGGGATTCTGCTGTTCCCTTCCTGTCTCCCCCCTCCCCCCATACACAAGAAGTCTGGAGAACCTTCCCATGCAGGCGATGGCGTGGGAAACATACAAAACTCAAGTCCCTGAGGCAGACCTGTTTCCTCTGTGTCTGGGTCTACTGCACCCCTGCCGACCTCAGGGTCTCCCCTTGCTATTCCCTCAGTTCCAGCCACCATGGCCTTCTTGCTGCTCCCGAAATATGCCAGGCTTGTTCCTGCCTCAGTTCTCTCTGTCTCAAGTGCCCCCATCCTATCTTAGCCCGCAAGCCAATTTTCCAGAGAAAACTTCGTTGAACACCTGTATAATGCAGTCCCTCTTACCTTTATTTTATTTCTTTCAATTGCAGTATAGCTGGACGGAAAATATATTACTTACAGGTTTACTTCTCTCTCCCTACCCTCAGGATAGAAGCACGTCATTCCTTTTGATGGCTGAATACTATTCCGTCGTGTGGATAGACCACATTTGTTTATCCATTCACCAGTTGGCGGACTTAGGCTTGTTTCCACCTTCTCACTACTGGGGATAATGCTACCGTGAGCATTCCTGGACAAGTTTCTACAGGCACGTGTTTCAGCTCTCTTGGGTAGATACCTAGGTGTGCAATGGCTGAGTCATATGGTAACCCCTGCTTAACATTTTGAGGAATTGCCCAAGTGTTTTCCAAAGCAGCTGGTTTTCCAAGCCATGTTATGTTCCTACCAGCAGTGTATGAGGCTTATAATGCATGAGGGATTCTAGATGCTGCTATGATTACTGTTGAAAATGACAGTTGTCTGACTTTCTTTTGAGGCTGGCTCCCTTATGCAAGGGTCCTCCCTGAATTTAGAGGTTCCACAAGGCAAGACCCCCCAGAATGACCTTTATTTTTGTTCTGTTGTTTCTCCTCCTTTCTCCATAGCCCAAGAAGAGCAGAGCAGCCAAGTAACTTACTTCTTGGGGGACCCTGAACTTGGCAGTGGAAACTCTTAGAGTAGCAGGTCACGGATCTCATTGGAATTATTGAAAATGTATACCTTTTAAAAAAATCGAAGTGGGGGCGCCTGGGTGGCTCAGTTGGTTAAGTGTCCGACTTCGGCTCAGGTCATGATCTCATAGTTTGTGGGTTCGAGCCCTGTGTCGGGCTCTGTGCTGACAGCTAGCTCGGAGCCTGGAGACTGCTTCAGATTCTGTGTCTCCCTCTCTCTCTGACCCTCCCCTGCTCACGTTGTCTCTCTCTCTCTCTCTCAGAAATAAATAAAAACGTTAAAAAAATTTTTTTTAAATCGAAGTGACTGAGATTTCAGCTGTTAAAAGCTAGGAACTTTCTCTGTGTGCATTTGTGATATTCCGAGCCTGTGTATTTGTTGCCTAGGAGGGGATGGGGAAGTAGAAAGAGAAAAGTCTTCTTCCATTTCTTCCCTGGGGTATCTCAACAAGGTCACTGGGGTGTCCAAGGCTGAAAAGTGTGGAGAAATGTTAGTCCTTGAGTGGATGAGTTGGAGAGCACGTAATTTAGAGAGTCCCCGTCCCTGATAATGGTCTGCTCTGTTTCTGGGGAACTAGTGTTGCCTCTTCCAGAAAGTCCTTTGATCTTACTCCCCAAAATGCCTTCTGCAAAAAGAGGAGACTATAGTAAAAGGCAATATACTCCTTGTATACACTCCTTCCTGGTTTCCTCTTTGAAAAATTCACAGTGAGAATCCAGGGCCCAGGTGGCCAAGAAGGCTTTTGGTTCAGGCAGTGGAAGAAGCAGCCCAGAAGACTCTGTGATAGTTTACTGCTGTACAGAGTCAGTAAAGGAAACTATACCGAGAGCCTATACATGGAAAGCCATGCACTAAGTGCCATCATGACCTTACTACAAAGTTCCTCAATCCAATACGAGTCCAAGGATGGGGAGCAGGAAGGGATGGCACACCTGGGTGGCTCAGTTGGTTAAGATTTTGACTTCTGCTCAGGTCATGATCTCACGGTTCGTGAGTTCGAGTCCCACATTGGGCTCTCTGCTGTCAGCATGGGATCCACTTTGGATCCTTGCTCTCTCTCTCTTTCTCTCTGCACCTCCTCCGCTTGCACTCTCTCTCTCAAAAGTAAAAAATAAATAAATAAATACAAGCGAGTCCAAGGATGGATTAGGCACCAGTAACTCTGTGGTTGGATGAACAGGCTCATGATGATGCTAGAGTTCTAGTTTATGGCAGCCCTGGATGGGTTCTTCTGGGTTTTAGGTGCCTGTGTCCTGTGGGCCTAGGTGGTTCTAGGCGCCAACAACACCAGGTGAAGGTGGCCCTGGGTTTTTAGATGAAGGTGGCCATGACCAATGGTAACTTCTGATTCTAGATATCAGTGACTCTATTTATGACCCTTGAAGGCACTAGCTCTAGACTTCGGTAGCCCTGGCCAATCTGGGAGCTTCTGATCCTGTGGCATTAGGGATGGAGGCCCTATGGTTTTCGGTGCTGGCAGCCTCTGGTACTAGGTGACCAACGAGTCTGTGAGCATTGGCTGGAGCTGGTCAGAGGAGAAGGGAAGAGGAGCTAAGCCAGAATTGCCCCCTTGCTCCTGAGCGGCAGCTTCTGAGCCTGCATGGTTAAGCCCTGGGCTGCGGCTACCACCTCAGAGCTAAGCTAGCTGGAAGGACTTTGAAAGGGACAGGCACTGTGCACAAGTTAGTTATTACAAGTCACTGACGGGGCGGGACCCGGGGGATCCCAGCCAGGAGCCTCCACACTGACCGGTGGCTGAACCCAGGCTGGGCTCCCTGCCCTGGAAGCCAGGCGATGCCTGAGGATGGATGGCCTCGCGTCCTCTCGGGCCGGCCCCGTGGGAGCCTAAGGCCACCTCCCAGTGGGCTCTGCTGAGGTGCAAGAAGGGGCCGCCACTGAGGACGGTGGGGTCCAGCAGGTCTGGGCAGGTCTGCTCTGCCGAGGCCGGGCCCTCTCCTGGGTGGCTGGGGCACCCCGGAGCGGGCAGGCAGGCAGGTCCCAAGCGCCGGCCCCTGCCCGGGAGGCCCGGCTAATGACCCTGTGCATTCCGGCCTGCATGGGCCTCGGAATTGGCTGAGGGCAGACCCATTAGCTGGAATTCTCCCAATGCTCACACATCAGAGTGGAGGGGGGAGAAGTGAAAAGTTGAAAAAGAGCTAATTATCGCTTTTATCAGAGCGGGTGGGTTGATGGGTCCTGCCCGAGGGCAGTTGGGGCTGCATTAAAGATTAAACGCCAGGTAGGGGGGAGCAAGGCTGTCATTCCACAGGAGGGAGGCCAGCAGGCCGCCCCAGGAGACCCGGTGGCAGGCGGCAGCCTTAGATCTGTCAGCCGAGCCCTCTGTCCCAGCGCCCACCATGGCCACATTCCACCAGGAGACCCCCGCAGCGCCCGACGCTTCCGCCCGACGGTGTGGGGAGGGCGGCTGAGGTCTTCGTCTGCTCCCTCAAGGGATGAGGGGTCGGGGCAGGCCTAATTACCCAATTGGTAGTTTTCCTGGGACCTGTCTTTGGGGGACTGAAATGATCCCTGCACATCACCCAGTGACCTTGGGTGTAGAACCTACTATGGAATCATAAGAGGCCTGGCAAGGACTCAAGGTCAGGGCGTCTGATCCTCCTCGTTATTACGAAGCAGGAGCCTAAGGCCCAGAGGAGGGAAGGGACTTGCTCAATCGCATTAACTGTGTGATTAATCCCAGGAGGTTGTAAATCCCTTGGGGATGTGAGCTCCGTCTTCAATTCTCCCCTTTATACCTAAAGGAATTGGAGGGATTCGCTCTGAGTAATCAAGGGCAGGGAGACTTGATTATGCCATCGCAATGCAACGGTGTTTTAAAGACACTGGGAGTTCAGTGACCGTGTGTTGGTTGTGTGGATGGTAAAAAGGAAGCACCTAAGAAGCGTGAGGGTCATTTGGAGCATTCTCCGAATCTTGGAGCTAATTCACAGTCATGAAGAAGTGATGTAGGTGACTATTGTGGTCTTGAGTTACTAGAACAAACCAAAGCAGGGATTGGGGAGGAACTGACTGTAGGCAGATGGCGTCAAGGCAGCCGGCCATTCTAGTCTTCATTGCGTGTCTGACAAAGATGTCTACGCAGACATCTCCACCCCCACAAAGACCCTGGAAGGATGGGGTGCACTCTCTGGCCCCTCTAGGGACCCCGAGCCCTAGGAGGCCAGCTTGGCTCTTCTGAGCATCTGCTCTGGCCCAGAAGGATGAATCAGCCTCCTCCCTCCTTTCTCTCCTCCTAGCCTCTAGAAAGCAGAGCCTTTCTGGTTTGGTTTCTTTTTAAAGGTTTATTTTTGAGAGAGGGAGAGACAGAGCATGAGCAGGGGAGGAGCAGAGAGAGAGGGAGACACAGAATCTGAAGCAGGCTCTAGGCTCTGAGCTGTCAGCACAGAGCCCGAAGTGGGGCTCAAGCCCATGAACCATGAGATCACGACCTGAGCCGAAGTTGGACGTTTAAATCTCTGAGCCACCCAGGGCCCCCAGTTTGGTTTCTTGAGGCTTCCAATCTCAACTCGGAATTTGGTGCTGTTCTCACCTCTCCCCGTGGTGAATAATAATTTATGATTCAGACCTCCTGAAGCTTCTACCGGCTGGGCAGGCCTTGACCCTCATGGAATAAATATTTGTTGAAGGAGGGAGGAATGGCAGAAGGGAAGAAGGAAGGAAGAAGGGGAAGAACTTTTGCAGGAATTGAGGTGGATGAGAGCCAGGCCTTGTTCCCAAGGAGCCCAACAATAGTCCAGTGAGGGAGAGAGACGGCTGTACTGTTGCCCACAATGCAAGGTGGTTAGTGTGAACCCAACGGGAAATAATAGTCTGATGGTGGAGCTCCCAGGAAGGTATGATTCATTTGGGGAACAGTGGGAACCTTCTATAGCTGAGTCTTAAAGGTGGGGCAAGAATGAGTAAGACGGACAAAGGAAGGAAAGGCATTCTTCAGCAGGACCGGGGTGAGCAGACGCACAGAAGTGGGGAAGTGTGGCCACATTCAGGGAGAGTGGAAGCGCTCAGCTGCTTGGGGCCTGGGGATGTGGGCCAGGATGGTGGGGAAAGGTGTGGGGCCACGCCTGGGGGTGACAGCCAAGATTTCCAGCAGGGATGTGACACTTCCAGCCCATAAGAAGTGGAAAGAAGGACTTTGAAACTCTGAGGACTAGCATTAACCTTCATTAGAAACAAAGACCATTCTATTCGGAACCAAGAAAGCTCTGGGATCTTTGCAGGGGGTGATCCTCTGACCCTCTTGAATAGCCCAAAAAAGACCTGGCGCCAGGTGCCTGGGTGGCCTCGTCAGTCAAGCGTCCAGCTCTTGGTTTCGGCTCAGGTCATGATCCCACAGTTTGTGAGATCAAGCCCCACATCGGGCTCTGCTCGGACAGTGAGGAGCCTGCTTGGGGTTCTCTCTCTCCCTCTCTCTCTGCCCTTCCCCCACTTGTTTTCTCTGTGTCCTAAAATAAATAAATAAACTTCAAATAAAAAGGGGGGGGAAGCAGGACCCGGTGTCAGGGCAGGACTGGGCCATCAGTGAGGCCATCACAGCTGGAAGGCTGTTGGGCCAGGTTGTATGGGAAGCATTTCATCTCCTCCCCGATATTCTCTACAAACTGGCATCCTCCCGACTGCACGGGCAGACCGGGGCAGGGGAAGGTTGGAGGGCGCAGACGAGCCCCCGCCCCTTGGGTGCCCTCTGGAAGCCTCTTAGCGATTAGGGCAGCATGCTGGGGACGCCGCAGAGGGTGGGCTAAACGATGACTCCCCCAGTCTAGAAACCAGAGTGCGGAGCCCCCACTCTGCACACCCGGGCCCTGCGGACCTCGCCCTGAGTTCTGGCTCGCCATCTCCCACCTGCCACTAGGGCACAGAGCTTCACCTCTCTGAGCCTCAGTTTCCTCATTTGCAAAAAGGGCTGGTAAGTCCCTGCCTCTCCTGGGAGCTCTTGGCGGGCTCAACAGAGGAGTAGGAGGCCTGGGAGACACTTTGTAAATGGGAAAGTCCCTCACAGAAGTTAGATGTGGCTCAGAAGACGTAGTACCTGAGTCTCACAGAGCAGGTGGGTCAGGGTTCTGTACCCAGAACCCCGCCAGGGGCTGGCACCAGTCAGGGAGAGCTCCTGCGGCCGGCAGGGAGCCCTCCTCCGTCACCCTGCATTAGGTGCTCCGCAAGGGAGACAGCCTGACCTGAATCCAGGTCCTGCTTCCCCGCTTAGCTGTGTGACTGGAGAGCCTAGCTCCGGGGGCTGTCGTGGGGATTAAGGAAGTCGAGGCCTACCGAGTCCGGGCACACGCATAACAGCGGCCCTTTGCCTGTCTTGCTGCCTGTCTTGCATACAACCCCCTCCCAGCCCCCTCCCTGCTCCCGCTCTTGGCTCTTCCTGAGGAGGCCTGTGGCTGGTGAGACCCCTGGAGGCGAGGGACGAGCAGGGCTGAGGAGAGAGGCAGCCTCTGGGACGGGGGCGTTGGTACCAGAGTTTGGCCAGGAGCCTCCCAGTTGTAGAATTCCATGATTCTGTGACTCCTCTTGGACTGAGTGCCCAAGAGGCACGCGGTCCCCAGTGGGCTCTGTCTGTCACAGGACACGGGGCTGAGAGTCTACCTCAGGGCTACGAAGGCCAAGATTCCAAGACCCCCAGCCCCCGGGTCTCCTGCTCACAGCCCACAGAGAGGCCACGCCCCCTGGTCCCCAACCCCCGCTGCAGCCCCGTCTCTGAGGCAGGAACCCACCTGGGGAATTCACAGACCTGCATTCCTTCTCCGGAAGCTTCCTCCAGCTGGGCAGCCCTTGCCCCTGGTGGAGCACTTTAGGCAGAGCTGGGAAACCACAAAAATTTTAAGCTGAGATGAAGGAACGTAATAGGCTCTAATCTGAACTGACAGCAGCATTATTAGCTGGCCAAGGGCCTTAGGAGCAGTGGGTTTATAGGGAGGGAAGGGGACACAGCGGGAGGGGGGACTCGGGACAGAGACACAGAGCAGACATGGAATGAGGCAGGGCCTTGTGGACGGAGGCTCAGGTAGGGCCAAAGTGGTGGTATGACGGGGTCATCCCAGGGACCTGGCGGGCAGAGTCTTCTAGTAATAACAACGATAATAATCATAATAGCCGCTAATGCTGGCTTAGAGCTGATGAGTGCCAGGCCCTGTTCTAAGCTCCCGTATTAATGAATGTTATCTGCACAACGTGGGTGTTGGTATTACTATCCTCATTTCACAGATGATGTAGAAATTACAGCACAGAGAGGTCTATCAATAAAGTTTGCTGACCCTGTGAGCAAGGCTGGGGTCTGCTGCTTTAAGAAGCCTTCTTCTGCTCTCTAAAGGTCAAAAGTCAAAGGCCCCTCTCAGGAGGCAATGAGATGCAATGAGATGCACATGCTCCTCCCTCCAGGGTCCCAAAGGGAAGAAAAGACATGTTCTCATTACTACCACCCAAGCATGGACCTCAGGGGGCCGGTGAGTGCCAGGGCGAAGGGGGGCCAGGATCACAGAGGTCAGAGGTCTGAATTAGGCTTTAGGAGTCAGAGATCAGAGGTGCATTTAGTCAACCCAGGTGCTGGAGGCCACGAGCACTGACAGTTGGCTGGACGCTGCCAAGGCCCTGATGAAGCTGTGTGCTTACGTGACTCCGGCTTGCTTCCGAGAAGTAGAAGAAGGGCTGTGGTCCCAGTGCTGTTTAATTGTGGCTCACCAGCTCACAGCTTGCCTGGGGTCAGGGCTCTTCCCCTCGGGCCCCCAGCCAACGGGAGACATGCTGAGCCCCCCTCCACCCCCCCAGGGAAGCACTTCCTGTCAGGCGAAAGCTGTCACACCACAGAGGTCCTGACTCCAAAGGGAAGAGTGAGCCATGCACCCCCACCCCATCCTACATCTAGATGTACTCAACTCCTGACCATCCGGCCGCCCTGGAAATCAAGGCTTCCAAAACTGTATTGCTGTGACCGTGGGTTCTAAGTCTAGGATACAAATAAGGTTTGAGTTGTGCTTAGTGGGCTTTACTGAGTGGGAGGAAATGGTTCTCTTCCTGTTGCAGGGGAAGGCTGAGCAGACAAGCAGAGAGAATCTGAGACTCGAGAGCTCTCCTTCAAGGCCAGTGAATGGCTAAGAGGCCATCTGGGGTCGAAGCCTGACCATGTGACCTCACGAAGGTGACTTAGCCTTTGCATGCCTCAGCTTCCTCCTCTGGAAAATGGGGGTAGCGATTATAGTACGTTGCTCCCGATGGGGCGGCCATGAGGCTGAGGAGCTGGTGTGCCGTTGGTGCTTCCCACACTGCTGCTCATCCCTCACATCCTGTCTTGGGCCTGCGGTGGGGAGGGGGGTTCCGTGCCTTCTCAGCATGGGGAGGTTTCCAGGTCTGTGATGTGCAACCACCCAGGCAGGCGCTCTCTTCACAAGGGTCTTGTCCTGTGTTGGAGCGGGAGCTGATGCGAGCAGAGAGCCGAGCTCCCGCTCACCGAACAGGGCACCCTCAGCTCAGGCCTTCTCTCTGTCTTCCTGCACACCTTGGGGCCGGATTCGTGTGAACAGTAAGACTGCAGCAGCACCAGGACTGCCTGTCACCAAGGGTCTCCCAGAGGCTCCGTCTGGAGCACGAGGGCCCCGTCTCCCTCACCCCTGCCTGTGGCAGCAGCCCTGACTGGAGAACAATAGTGGTATAGCTACTATACATTAAGTATATCTTGTGTGCCAGGCACTTTCGAGAGATACCCTCTGATCCTCCCCGTGGCCACCTTCTGGGCGGCACCTCCATCATCCTGGCCCTCAAAGGTCTCACCTGGAGGAGCCGCAGGCTGGAGCGGGTATCGGGGCCCCAGGGAGCCTCCTCTCACTTCCCCTGGCCAGATATGCACCCTACTTCCCCCCACAGCCTTCCCTTAAGCACCCTGTACTTACCCCTTGTCAACACTCATCGCACTTTATTTTTATTCTATTTTTTTATGGTGTTTGTTTTGAGGGGTAAGTAATGCATTCACATGGTTCACAATCCAAAAGCAACAACAGGGAAAGCAGTGAAAAGCCTCGCTGCTCTCCCACCCCTGTTCCGCAGCCACCGAGTTCAGCTGCCTGGGGCGACCAGGGTTGTCAGTTTCATAGTGCTGAATAGTGATGACTTGTTTATCTGTCTTCTGTCCTCTAGGAGCTGGGACTGTGCCTGCCTTGTTAACTGCTTCATCCCCAGGGCTCGGCACAGTGCCTGGTACATACAGGAGTAACTGTGTATGCAACCTGTCTACCTATCCATCATCTACCTATCTGTCTGTCTATCTATCTATCTATCTATCTATCTATCTATCTATCTATCTATCTATCTATCTATCATCTATCTATCTAGGGATACCTAGACATCTAGGGATACTTTTAGAGACTACCTTCTCCTTGGGACGCCTGGGTGGCTCAGTTGGCTAAGCATCCAACTCTTGCTTTTGGCTAAGGTCATGATCTCACGGTTTATGGGTTCGAGCCCAATGTTGGGCTCTGCGCTAACAGTGCAGAGCCTGCTTGGGATTCTCTCTCTCTCTCTCTCTCTGTCTCCCCACTTCTCTCTCTCTCAAGATAAATTAATTAATTTTAAAGAAAGCCTACCTATCCCTTCTTGGACATTTGATCATCCTCTGTGAAATTGATCCTGATTTCATTTTTTTTTTACAAATAGTTTATTGTCAAGTTGGTTTCCATATAACACCCAGTGCTCATCCCCACACGTGCCCCCCTCCATGCCCATCTCCCCCCCCACACACCCATCAGTCCTCAGTTTGTTCCCAGCATTCAAGAGTCTCTCATGGTTTGCCTCTCTCCCTTTCCCCCACCATTTCCCCCCTTCTTCTCCCCCACGGTCCTCCGTTAAGTTCCTCCTAATCCTCGATACGTGCAAACATATGATATTTGTCCTTCTCTGCCTGACTTATTTCACTCAGCATAACACCCTCAAGGTCCATCCATGTTGCTACACATGGCCAGATTTCACTCTTTCTCATTGCCATGTAGTATTCCATCATATAGATAAACCACATCTTCTTGATCCATTCGTCCGTTGATGGACACTTAGGCTTTTTCCATCTGATTTCATTTGTAAACCCTACTGTAGTGGCGCCTGGGTGGCTCAGTCAGCTAAGTGTCCAACTTCAGCTCAGGTCATGATCTCTGGCTTGTGATTTCAAGCCCCGCATCGGGCTTTGCTTTGGATTCTGTGTTTCCCTCTCTCTCTCTCTACCCCTCCCCTGCTCACACGGTCTTTCTCTCTCTCTCAAAAATAAATAAACATTTAAAAAAATGTTTAATAAAATAAAATAAGCCCTACTAGGTAATTGAACATAAATAGTATCCCTCAATAAATGATCACAAAAGAAGAGTCATGTGTCAAGAAATAGAATGTCTCCCCACTTCGGAAAGCCCCCTGGTACCTGCCCAATCCTGACCCCAGTGTTGCGTTCAGAATGTTATTACTGCTACTCCCATTGGGGCTGTTTCCTCATCTGTAAAATGGGAAGAGCCCATTTAGGTCTGAAGTTCTGTGGATCGATGTATTTCCTGTTTTTACCTCGTCCAGCTGGTACTGTTTTATACCAGCACTCAAATGAAACGGGAACTATGAAAGCTTTTTGACAAAAGCGAACGCTTGATATCATTGCAAGAAATGTGTGAGGTGGGTCAGGACAGTTTTCTGTCTGTCCTGGGCTCTACACCAGCCAGTCCGGCCAGGTCCTAGCTCTGGCCCAGGCCAAGGGTCAAGTACACACAGCCGTGGGTCCTCTGAAGAGCTGGAGGGACAGTAAAGAGGGGGAAGCTCACCCTGAGGAAGTAGGTGGAGGTGAGGGGTGAGGACCTCCTTCAGGAGGACGGGTTGGCCCAGGCGCCATCTTTATAAGGAGACCAGCAGGCTTGGGCTTCTGCATGGCCTTGCTACTGATGGTTGGGCAGTCAGGGGTCCTGAGAGTGGGGACAGTGATGCAAGAGGGAGTGAGGGGAAGGAAAGGGAGGAGAGCAAATGGCAGGGAACGTGACCAATGACGAGCCACTGTGTCAGGGAGGGACATGGCGCCACCTGTAACAGGAAGCCCGCCCTGGAGGACACTGGGAGGGCGCTTCGAAGGAGGGGCCTGGGGATGGGGATCAGTACGAAGAGCAAGATTCATCAACTCGTTTTTCATTCATCTCTCCATTCATTCATCCAAGAAAACAAAGGTTGCCAATATTGAGAGATATTTGCTAATCAAGGTACATGCAGAATGCTTAGTCAGTGTAAATGAGGGGGCAAACTACTATTTGATGGGGGCGCCCGGGTGGCTCAGTAGGTTAAACGACCAACTCTTAGTTTCAGCTCAAGTCATGATCTCACGATTCATGAGATCGAGCCCCGCGTTGGGCTCTGTGCTGACAGCATGGAGCCTGCTTTGGATTCTCTTTCTTTCCCTTTCTCTCTGCCTCTCTCTCTCTCACTCTCTCTCAAAATAAATAAATAAACTTAAAAAAACCCTACTACTGGATGGGTTGCAGAAATGGGGGAGTTAAAAAGGCAGGAAAATTTCACTGAAGATATTTAGGCCAAGCCACGAAGCAAGCATCAAAATCAGCCCCCAAGGCCTCCCCAGCTCCGTGGCCCATCTCTTCCCAAACCCCCAAATCCCAGTCTAGCTGTCGCCCTCGCTGCATCTGAGTCCTAGGTCTGCCACATACTTGCTGTGTGACCTCAGGTGAGTCATCTAACTTCTCTGAGCCTCCCCCCACCTCCTGTCTTCTCAGCTGTCAGGGAGGGACATCACCTTGGAGGACTGTCTTATGATTCAAACTGGGCAGTGCACGAGAGGCGCCCTCCATGGTGCTTGGCACCTGAATAGAACGGGCTCCAAACAATGCACTATTGATATTGTTGGCAATAGCAGCAACAGCAACTTCACGTATCCGACTCTGGGCCTCTGCTCTTGGGCTGGAGAGGAAAGCTGAGGCTGTTCCCAGCATCTTCCGTCCCTGCCACACACACCCCACCCCCCCGCTTTGGGGGAAACATGAGAAGCAGAGCTTGAGGATCTAATGTGCGCCCCCCCACGCCCCTTAATCCTTCCTGAACTTGGTGGGGGGGTGGGGGGGGGCCACAGCGCTGTAACACCTGCGTGGCTCTGACATCTCCCGCCTCTGGGCAGAGAAAGCAATTTCAGAAATGACATGTTGCCAACAAGCAGAAATCAGCTTCTGAATTAAACTGTGTTGGCGTCAGGTGACCCCAGGCTCAGAGGGCTGGCTGCGTGAAGACAGCTGAGATTAGGGTCTGTCAGCCGCTGGAGGGGCCGTGCGGGAAGGGGTGCGGGCACGTGGGGGCTACTGCTGGCCGCCTGGGACTTGTTCAGACGGGGGCAGGAATTCGGACTCTGGGTCAGGATCTCCTGCGACTCCCACCAGCTTCCACTTTCTACCTGTCCACTCTCCACGGTGGGGGCAGGGCGGAGAGAGTCCAGCCTTCACTCCCCTGGGCCCGCTCCAGCGTAAACACATTAATGGGACCGAGAGAGCCAGGGAGGAATGTGGGCCTCACAGCCCCTGAGGACTAGAGGAGCGACGGGGGGTAGACGGGATCCGACACCCAAGAGGCAGTCAGCCTCAGCGCTGCAGGTCTGCAGGGAGGAGAGACAGGGAGAGGAAAGAAGGAAGACGAGGAGGAGGAGGACCTAGCGAGAGGGAAGGGTCACCACTAGCCACACTGAATCCACGAAATTTCCTGATGCCACCGTTCTCCCCGCAACCCCAACCCTGGTGCCCCGGCCTTTGCACAGGCTGTGCCTTGCACTTGGGAGACGAGGCATGAAGGGGCTGTTTAATGGCCAGCTGTCATTCATTGTAGGGCTTGGGGCACGGCAGGGAACCTCTCTGACCTTCTGTTTCCTCATCTGTAAAATGGGGATCATGTTTAGATGTTTCCCTATGGTTGTTGTGGAGGCTAAAGCAGATGACCGGGGCAGCAGCCCTGGACTTCCGGTGCAGGCTGGCATCTCTCACGGAGCTTATCACCTAGTGCCTGTCTCCTTGGCCTGTCTCCTCGGCACCCCAGCACAAGCCTAGCATGCAAGTCTGCTGCGTGAGCAGTTACATGAAGGGACCCCAGGTGAGAGACGGTGCAAAGTAGAAGTGGAGAATGAATGGGAAGGGCACGAGGTAGAAACAGAGGACCCTCCCCACCCCAGGCAGCTCTCACTCCTGAATGGACTCCAATCACGGGCCATCCCTCTAGTCCTTTACAGCTTTTCTTCCAGAGGAGGGCTTGGGCAGGCTATCTTTGCTGGCTAGACAAGGGACGTGGTATCATTCCACGTGTCTTTAGGAGTCAGTGGAGGGGCACCTAGGTGGCCTAGTCGGTTAAGTGACCAACTTTGGGTCAAGTCATGATCCCACGGTTCATGGGTTCGAGCCCCACATCGGGCTCTGTGCTAACAGCTCAGAGCCTGGGGCCTGTTTCAGATTCGGTCTCTTTTTGCCTCTCCTCCACTCTCATGCGCTCACTCTCTCTCTCTCTCAAAAATAAATAAACCAAAAAAGATTTCAATAAAATG
Organism: Crocuta crocuta; assembly: GCF_008692635.1. Taxonomy (NCBI): domain Eukaryota; kingdom Metazoa; phylum Chordata; class Mammalia; order Carnivora; family Hyaenidae; genus Crocuta; species Crocuta crocuta. The sequence continues at coordinate 86,223 of NW_027532607.1, forward strand.
CAATTCTTAAAAAAAAAAGAGTCAGTGGAGCAGAGTAATTGACCTTGGGCCCTCCTCACGAGCTCTAGGACTTGGGGTCACCACAGTCATGCTCCACAGAGCCAGGAACCCAGTGAAGACCTGAGCATGGCCCGCAGGAGTGGGGCTCCTCAGGGATGCGAAGATGGGGCCATCAGCACGGCAGAGCCTCTAAGGTGGGAAGTGGGCCTGGGAGGCAGGAACAAGGCCGGCTCATGATTTTCAAGAGAGGAAATCTCTGTCCACCACCCCTCCCCCACCCTTGCTGCTCTAAAGGCCTCCCCACCTGCTACAGGAATTCTACTGGGAGAAGGCACTGCTCCTCACCCTTGCTCAGAGCATCTGAGTCATCGGAAAGGAAACCCAGAAATCTGAGAAGATTCCAGAGGGCAGTGGGTGAGAGCTCAGACATGAGAAAGGCCTGAGTTTGAATCCTGGCTCTGCCACTCACTCAGCCAATGCCTGAGACCCCTGAACCTCAATTTCCTCATCTGCAAGATGGGGGTAACAACTCTTACTCTGCAGGGTGATTGTGAAGATTCAAAGGAATGTCACAGGGGTAAGGACTAAGGGAAAACTCTCTACAGAAGAAGGCTAACCATGGGGCGCCTGGGTGACTCAGTCAGTTAGGCATCTCGTGCCATGATCTCGTGGTTCAGCATGACTCTGGGTCAAGTCATGATCCCACGGTTCATGGGTTTGAGCCCTGAGTCAGGCTCTGTGCTGACAGTCCAGAGCTTGCTTGGGATTCTCTCTCTGTCCCCCTCTTTCTACTCCTCCCCCTACTTGTGCTTTCTCTCTCTCAAAATAAAAGAAGGAGAAGAAGAAGAAGGCAGCTAACTACAAAATAGGCAGGGAATGATGGAATGAGAAAATCACCATTTGCAATAAATTTAGACAAAGACCCCAGTGGATGCTGGAAGTTTTGGGTAAAATGTTTGTTGAGCCACAAGATATTATGTAGTCTCAAAACATCACCCCATAGATGAATCACAAATCATAAAGGGAAAAGGGACACGTTACATCAGAGAGACCTGGTGGAAACCACCTGAGCCAAATTATGAACTTCAACATCACTGGTAATGTTTAAAAAAATTTTTTTAATGCTTATTTATCTTTGAGAGAGACAGAGACACGGACAGAGACAGAGCATGAGCAGGGAAAGGGCAGAGAGCAAGGAAGACACAGAATCAGAATCCAAATTTGGTTCCAGGCTTTGTGCTGTCAGCACAGAGTCCAACATGGGGCTCAAACTCACGAACTGTGAGATCATGATTGGAGTCAAAAGTCAGACACTTAACTGACTGAGCCACCCAGACGCCCCCAGACCATTGGTATTGTTGACAAAGGGACATCCCATGGCTCTTGACAGCCCGCACAGAGAAAGATACACATCACCCCAGGAGCATTCTTGCCAAAATGTTTAACCAGAATCTAGTCATAAGGAACCAATCAGAAAAATCTCAACGGAGAGGCATTCTGCAAGACATCAGGGCTGCACTCTAAAATATCAATGGCATGAAAACAAAGAAGGCAGGGAGACTATTCTAGGCTACTGGAGAGACAGGATAACAAAATACAATGCAAGAGGACCTGGTGGGTCCCAGATCATGAAAATAAAAAGCTAAAAAGAATGTTTTGAGGGACACCTGCAGAAGTTTAAATAGGGAGTGTGTGGTAGATAATATTGTATCTTGGATGTGATGCTGGCCTTGTGGTTATTTTTTTTTAAATTTTTTAAATTTTTAATGTTTATTTCTGAGAGAGAGAGAGAGACAGAGTGTGAGTAGAGAAGGGGCAGAGAGAGAGGGAGACACAGAATCCAAAGCAGACTCCCGGCTCTGAGCTGTCAGCACAGAGCCCGATGCGGGGCTCAAACTCACGGACCACGAGATCATGACCTGAGATGAAGTCGAATGATTAACCGACTGAGCCACCCAGGCGCCCTGGCCTTGTGGTTCTTTTGGAGAATGTTCTTGTTCTTAGGGGACATGTAATAATGTATCTTAAGTGTCCTGGTGTCTGCAATGTTCTCAGAAATAGTTCGACAAAATAAATATGTAGGTATAGAGAGAAAGAGAGAAACAGCAAATGCAACTAAATGTCTTCAAAAGGGAAGATACCAGGGGCGCCTGGATGGCTCAGTCAGTCGGTTAAGCATCCAGCTTTGGCTCGGGTCATGATCTTGCGCTTCCTGGGTTCGAGCCCAGTGTCCGGCTCTGTGCTGACAGCTCAGAGCCTGGAGCCTGCTTCGGATTCTGTGCCTCCGTGTCTCTCTCTCTCTCTGCCCCTCCTCCACTCACACTCTGTCTCGCTCACTCTCTCAAAAATAAATGAACATTAAAACAAAATTGTTAAAGGGGAGGCACCATGGGTAAAGTACCACCCAGTGATTGTCTAGCAAGCACTGATCCCCAGGAAGAGATGTCCTTACCAAGCAGCTAAGGGGGGAGAGGCCTGAGGGCCTGTTTGGGTACAAGTGTACATTCAGGAGCAGATGGGGGTGGGGGGAGGCTGAAGGCAGTATAGAGCGGAAAAAATGTAGAGTTTGGAGCTATGTGGCCATCAGTGGGTCTCTTAACCATTTTGTGCCTTGGTTTCCCGATCTGTAAAAAGGGAAGAAAGCTGCCTGCCTTGTGAGGCTTAAGTAAGAAAACATGTAAGGGGCACCTGGGTGGCTCAATCGGTTAAGGGGCCGACTCTTGATTTCAGCTCAGGTCATGATCTCATGGTTTGTGGTCTCAACCCCGTGTCTGGCTCTGTGTTGACAGCACAGAGCCCGCTTGGGATCCTGTCTCCCTTTCTCTCTGCCCCTCCCCTGCTTGCTCTCTCTCTCTCTCTCTCCCAAAAATAAAGCAAAATAAACTTGAAAAAAGAAACAAGAAAAGAAAATAGGTAAGACGTCCATTGGGACATTGGAGCGTGTGGCTGTGCGGGGACATTTCCATCACTGCACGGAAGCAGTGGCACTCTGGGCCTGAGGAGCACTGGCTGGAAAGAACGTGCTTAGACAGGCATGCAGGTGGACGTGTAGCCAGGCACGCAGGTGGATGTGTTGGTGCACTCATAGTCAGACTGGACCTCCCTCTGTCTCCCCCTCGGGGGGCCTGGTGTGGATCCCAGCAGGGCTGGCGAGCCGGGGCAGGGGCCAAGCCCTCTCTGCTGAGCTCTGCTCAGTAAGGGGCCTCCTCCCTCCTCAGACCCCTGGGAGCAGTGCTCGTTAAGGACACGAGCTTCCCAAAGCATTCTGGGAGGGCAGGATGGCCAGAGAGGAACCCTGGGGTTGATCCTTAGAGGACCCAAACCGTTGCACAGCTGTGTCTCCCATTTCTTCTATTGGGCCTTAAGGCCCTGAAAGTTCCTGCTTTGCATGATCTCCCCCCACCCCAACCTGCATCGCTGGCCAGGGGATGAGGGCACTAGAAATACTTATCAACTCCAGGAGGCCACTCAGGCTCTGTCTGGCATGGTCTGACTTAGCATGTAACCTTGGGTGGTGCCTTCCTTCCTCTAGGCCTCGATCACCCAGAATCCATAAAAGAGGGTGATCCGTTCCTGCCCTACCTATCTCTGAGGGGAGGCAGCAGTCCAGAGAGGAAACATGCCATAGTTTGAAGACCAGCAGATTTGTGCTCAAAGCCTGACATCCCTGCTTCCTAAGTGGCATCCAAGAGCCTTTACCGGTTGTGTCCAATATGCAGGGTTTTTGCAAGAAATCAAGACAAAGTGGGTACCAATAGCTGACGTGGAGTTTATTGGTTTATTGTCTCTCCCCCCACTAGAGTGTTACCCCCCACGCGGCAGGGACCGGTTTTGCTCGCTGCTGCACCCCAACACCCAGGAGGTGACTGGCGCTCAGTCGGGGCTCCCTAAGTATTCGCTGACTGAATGGATGGACATAACAGGTGCTCGATACATGATAACTTCCACTGTAATTCTAAATCGTGCTGAGACAAAAGGCACTTGAACTTCATGGCTGTTGACAAGGAAACCCTGGAAGGCACGGATCTGTCTGTGGAACTGCCTGCCAGGCAAAGAAAGACTCAGGGACTCCGGGCTTATCTGGACAGGAGGACGGACACGATGTGCCCACAAGAGCCAGGCAGGAACATCCATGAGTGAGGTCGACTGGGGCAAGGGCACCTGGCCCACTGGGACCCCCCCCCCATCCAACACAGCCTAACAAGGCTCCCTGACCGTGGCCAGGTGAGAACGTGGCCCCATTTGCGAGCACAACTGATTTCACCAGACAAGCCAGAAATCCAAGGGGAAACAATTCATTTTGAAGAGATGGGGGAGCAAATGAAATCCACCTGTGGGCCAGGAGGGGCCCTGTGATGGAGCCCAAGCCTCTCTGGCCACCCCTGGAGTGGCTTCCATGAGGTCTTTTTCTCTCCGGGCTTCTTGGGCAGTCCCAGCCCCAGAGACACAGGACTCCACTTGGAGAAATGCTGACGTGCAGTCCAAGTCGGAAAGGCCAGGGTCACGTACAGCCAGGGAGTGGCTGCTTCCCCGGGCTCTTGGGCTCAGGGTGTAGCCGGGCTTTGGGGCTCCTGGGCTCAGGGCAAGTCAGCTCTCACTGTGCCCGGCCTGTGTGGAATTTCATAAATCCTCATCGGACGGCCCCCTCGGTGTGATTTTGGGCACAGCCCTCCGTCTCTGGGCCGCATGTGCACACCCAGCACAGTAATGAAGCCCCACCCACATTATGGGGATAAGGAGGGATACCCCACCGGATCAAAGGAACAAGAGGGTTTTTGGAGACCCAAAGTGCTCTTTACAAATGCACAGTGTGGGCATCTTTCTTGTCATTATCATTATGAGCAAGACAGAGCAGAAGATGGGCCTGGGACCCAGACACACAGAGAATTTACAAAAACTTCACAAGGACGATTTGGCCCGAGCCCACCAGGGCTTATGCACAGAGAGGGTGTGTTCTCACCAGCTCAGAGATAGGCTGGGTCGCAGGAAACTAAGAGACACCCCAGCCACCCGGCAAACAGCTCAGTGGCAGCCCCGGTCAGGCCAGGCTGTATTTCCCCGGATGGCTTCCCCCGGAACACCCAAACCCCATAGGTGCTGCCCATGAACTATAGAAATTATATAAATATTATACATAAATATTTTCTCATATATCTTCGCTATATAAATTATTCTCTTTTGCCCTAGAAACTATATATGTGAGGTAGACCAAAAAAAAAATACCCTGTGAGTGTTTCCCTTAAAGCTGTAGAAGGAGGGGTCGGTGGCCACAGGTCCCCAGGGGCCCCGCAGGGCTGAGGTGGACCTTTGGGGGCACCTGGAAGAGAAAGGGACAGGAGTCTCCGTACAGTGGGGGAGTGGAAGCTACGAGAAAAGCAGCTCTCTCTCTTCCCTTTTTGTTCTTCTTGCCAAGATGTGGGCCAGCTGCCTGGGGCGGCAAAGTAGGTCCAGCGAGGGGGGTGTCAGGTAAGTTTGGCTTCTCATCAGAACCTCTGCAGCCTGAGGCCCTTCCAGCACCTCACAGGCTGCCCTGACCCGCCAGAGCCAGGGCGCCGCCTCACCCTTGGAGGCCCAGGGAGCCCCGGGGCTTCCTCCTGGGCTTGCACTGGTAGTTTCTGAGCATACAGCTGATTCCAAAGTTTCTCTTCGGCGGAGGGTCAGCAACTCTGGGTTCGGAGAGGCAGGAAGCTGACAGAGGGCGCGGCAGGTCGGCAAAGCGGCCAAGGGCTTCCCGATGGAGGTCATTTCCTCCTGGCTGGCAGTGGGCCCTGTTCAGGGGAAGCACTCAGCTCCCAGCAGAGTGACCCCTGGAAGGTCTTGGTTCTGAACCAGAGTGTGTGCTGTTAAATGGGAACCCTCAGCCTGGCAGGTCCAAGGAGTGTGTGTGTGTGTGTGTGTGTGTGTGTGTGTGCGCGCGCGCGCGCGGACAGGCGGGTATATATGTACCAATTACTCTCTCCTTCTTTCACACGGGGCCTTGGAAGGTAGCACTGGAAATGTCCACAGGATCAGAGGAAATTAGCCAAGTCACTTCTATTCCTCGGGAAAGGGCCAAAGTGGGGGCCANGCGCGCGCGCGCGCGCGCGCGCGCGGACAGGCGGGTATATATGTACCAATTACTCTCTCCTTCTTTCACACGGGGCCTTGGAAGGTAGCACTGGAAATGTCCACAGGATCAGAAGAAATTAGCCAAGTCACTTCTATTCCTCGGGAAAGGGCCAAAGTGGGGGCCATTAGTAAGTGATGGGGGCCCCCAAGGAGCCAGGCTTAGCAGAGACTTGGCTGCGCCTGTAACTCCAGGGCACAAACCTTAATTAGATGCATAGCTATAAGAGTAGAAATGTAACCAGATTCAGAACTCTTCTGTGTCACGAATGTCAGCTGTGTTGGGGCCTCATAGCACAGTGGACCACAGCCACAGGGAGCTGATCAACGCCGGCTTAAGGAGAGGCTGAGAAACGGAGCTCCCTGCGTCCCTGCCTCGAACCAGAAGCCTGTTAGCCTCTCCTATGCTGGGACTAAAGGGTCCACATCCAGAAAATGGCAAGGGCTCGCTGTCTCTCTGTGCAAGCTCAGTGCACTTGCTGGCTCTCCCTAACCATCCCGCATTCACTGGGCTCTTACCCAGTCCGAGTGGGTGGGGATAACTCAGCTCTCAAGGCAAGAATGATGCCTCAGTGCATGATTTAAAAGCCAACTCGGGGCACCTGGGTGGCTCGGTCGGTTGGGCGTCCGACTTCGGCTCAGGTCATGATCTCACGGTTCGTGGGTTCGAGCCCCGCTTCGGCGGGCTCTGTGCTGACAGCTCAGAGCCTGTTTTGGATCCTGTGTCTCCCTCTCTCTCTGCCCCTCCCGTGCTCATGCTGTCTCTCTCTGTCTCCAAAAAATAAAAATAAAAAAA
>NW_027532607.1:93161-100388 GCF_008692635.1 Crocuta crocuta
TCTTTTCTCTCCCTGTCACAAAAAAAAAAAAAAAAAAAAAAGCCAACTCAAGTGCACCAGGCTCCAGGGCAGGGATCTGACTTGTCTTCCCTGAAACCCAGAAAGCTTTCCTTTCTCCAAATGGCCCCTACCACCTGGCCTCCCCCTCCCCCACCTCTAGTCCAGCAAAGCCCCAGGTGGTAGAGCCGTGTGACCGCCCCCAGGACTCACTGCCACCTGAGCAGGGCTGAGGGCTGGACTGACCAGCCCTGCCAGGCTCCTGACCTGACCCGTCCCTGCCAGGCTCCAGCGGACACTGCCTCCCAGCGCCCCACTGGGCCAGTCTTGCTGGCTCTAGGCCACTCATCCGAGGAATTGAGATAGCGAGATGACCCCCTCAAAAACCCTCAGTCCTTCCTCCTTTGATCCCCCTTACTCCCCCACACATCCCCTCCTGCTCTGCTCTCCTGCTCCAGCATGGTTGGAGACTCTCAGTTCCGGTCCCCCCCACCCCACCTCTCTTTGCTGGGTGTCCAGGGAGGGAAAGGCCGCTGAGGCCCCGTGGAGAGAGGAGCGCACGCTCAGGCACAGACGTTGTAGGCAGGTGCATGCTGCATGTGCCTGCTGGGGGCCTCCACGTGGCCGAGCACCACGGGGTCCTGGTGGTGCCCCCCCCCCCAGGGCACACCGGGCCTAATGCTTGCAGGTGTATACCAGCTCCTCCTGCACACACTGCTGGCACTCCACGTAGCAGCACCACTGCACCTGGCAGTGGCAGGAGAAGGCCACCAGGCGGCTCTGGGTGTCATAGCCCCGCCCGCAGCACAGGCTGCTGCAGCTGGCCTCTCGGGAGCACACCCGGCCCGCCGTGCCCGGCGAGTACTTGCTGGGCCGGCAGAAACTAGGGGAGTCTTCCATGTAGACCAGGTCCCCTGGCCGCGGGGCCAGGCCCTTGGTGGGGCTGCCTGGCCGGGAAGGTGCCCATAGCTCCAGGCGGCCCAAGGCCTCGTTGGTGGCGCTGGACACTTTCACAGCTGAGTCATAGCGCAGTTTTAGTGCCTGGCCCGTCTCGCGGAACGGGGAGAGCTGCTTCCAGCAGGTGCGCACGGCGCAGGAGCCCGACACTCCGTGGCACTTACACGTGGTCCTGAGGCCACTCTTCACTGCCTGCGAGGAGAGAGGGAATGCGGGCATGGTCAGGGTCCTGCCCCCAGCCTGCCTCTAGAGNGACCCAAGCTATTTCACATGCCACCTTTGTGTAAACCAGCTCAAGGCCACCTTGCTGCTGGGCCAATGTACGCACCTGGGGGAGAGCAATGTGGGCCGGACCTGAGCCCCAGCTCCTTCCCTTGGCCCAGAGTTCTTGTAGAGTAGAAAGCATGCACAACTGAACTCGGCAGCCCTGGTTTACCCCAACTCAGTGATGAGGACACAGAATCCCATTTGCTAAAGAATTTGAACCCTAGCCTCCCCCAGCCTCTCATCCCAATAGACCCAGATGCCTTTTACCCTCCGGTCCTCCCACTACTGTGTGTCCTCTGCTAAGGAGGGGGGCCCCCACCCCTATCCTTCCATCTGTAAAATGGAGGAAGAAGTGGTGTTGCACGATATCAAAGTTTTCAAACTATGTTGGCTTCTAGGATGTCCAGGAAGGATGGTCCATGGAATGGAGACCCCCCTCCAAACACGCTTCTGCCTCATCATGGCCGCATCCCAAGCCTGGCTCCCACCTGCCGCCTAGCCCAGCCCGCCATGCCGCCCGGGACCCTCCCCCACTTCCTGGCACCTGCTAATGGTGTGCTGGTCGAAGGGATGAGGTTCCTCCTGGAACAGCTCTGTGTGTGTGTGGAGGGGCACGCCCTCCTATAGACCCTGCTCCCTGGCCCTGCACCCTGCCTGGGGCGGGGCTTCGGGCCCCCCCGGCACTGTGCTCACCTTGATGCCCACATGGGTGTTGTGCGCATCTGCTCGTGCCCTCAGGTCTTTGCTTCCTCTCTTGGGCCCCAGGAAGTTGCTCAGGAACTTGGTGCTGTACTTGAGGTTGTCGCCACACACGCCCCACTGCCAGGCCTGCCGGCTCTCCAGGCCCGGAGAGTCGTCACAGGTGCAGCGCTCCATGCGCCCGGCGCTGCAGGCGCGGGCCAGAGTGTGGGTGAGGGCGGCGGCAGACACTGCATACAGGAAGGCCGTCTCCTTGAAACCTGGGACAGGCAAATCCGGGAGGGAGGAGGAGAGTGGGCTCAGAGGCTGCCCTTTGCCCTCTGAGGGCAGAAGAGCTTGATGGGGTCGCTGCATTGAGCCAGGCGAGGGTCACATGGACCTGAGGACATGGCCCGGAGCAGCCTTGTGACTCAGCCCCTTAGACTCAGACTGCAAGCTGTTGTTTAGATGGAACTTTCAAGTTCACTGTGGAGTGTATGCACAGACTCCCAGGGCAGCAGACAGGGGTGCCTGCCTCTACTGGACAGATGAGAACACTCAGATGCAAAGAGAAGCGACTTGGCACCTGCTGAGAGGCAGAGCTGGGGCCAAACCGCTGATCTTGACCTGAAGCCCACATGTGAGCAAGCTGAACGCCATATACGGGGCCCCTGGTCCCCTGAAATAGGCTCTGAGGGCTTCCTGTGTTTCATGCTGCCTCTGAAATGTCACTCTCTGCTGCCTACCGTGGAGCAGACCCAATGACAGAGTGACTCTGAGTCTCCTGCGTGACTTGTTCTAGACTGACCATCTGGCTCACTTCCAGGACCATCACTGCTCTTGTGTTTTTGCAGGCTGGGGCACAAACCCACTCTACCCCGCCTGCTCTCCGGTACCTGGATGCCGGCAACACCGAGGAAGTAGCATCGCTCCAGGCCTTCCCAGCCATGGAGAGCAATTGGCCTAGAAAGAGCTGGCTCCTCCCATATGCTATCACTGCCTCTTTTTTTTTTTAAGTTTATTTATTTATTTTGAGAGAGAGAGAGAGAGAAAGAGAGAGAGTACAGGCATGAGCAGGGGAGGGGCAGAGAGAGAGAGGGAGAATCCCAAGCAGGCTCTGCACTGACCGTGCAGAGCCCATGTGGGACTTGAACTCACAAACCATAAGATCATGATCCGAGCTGAAGTCGGACACTTAATGGACTGAGCCACCCAGCTGCTCCCATCACTGCCTTTTTGTAAAAGCCCTTGCTCCTTGGTGACAGAGTCACATAATGACCTGTTTCCCCCTTAGGCTGTCAGCTCCCCAAGGGCAGACAGGGTCTCCTTCAGCTCTGTGCCTCCAGCATCCAGCACAGGGGCTGGCTCTCTGCGAGCTTCACCAGATACTTAGTGAGTGACGTGTGGGAAGATGCGGGGAGGAGGGAAGAAGGTGGGTGTGAAAAGAAGGGAAGGAGGAAATGATGGACCAATGCATGTGATGCACAAAGTCACAGGTGAGCGGGTGAACGTGTGAATCCGGCCTATCTCAGGGTATTTGGCCAACTATCACCGGCCTTCCACCTTCATATGTTCTTGCACCTAGTTTTGCATGTGTGTGCACGTGTGTGTGCAGGGCGCTGAGGGAGGGGACTGGGGGGTCCACCTATCTGTGGGGGCCTCCAAGATCCAGGAATGGGCTGGGCCTCCTTTTTGCCTGTATCTGCCTTGCTCCTCCATTCCCCCAAAACTGAGGGAAAGACTGGGCCTCACTAACTCCTAGGACTCTTCTCGCTGGGACTGTGGGAGGTTCACGAGGGCAGCGTGGCCTGGGCCCTGGGGCCAGGGGAGCAGAAATGGGGGCCTTGACCCNTCCCCAGCCCCCTCCTCCCCACTCCCCCCACTACCTCTCTTGAGCAGGCCTGTCCTCCCCTCCAGGCTGCAGTTCCAGCGCTCATGCCGGAACTGAAACTGGCACTCGAGCAGGCTGAGGTGGGCAGCATCCTGCAGGGTCTCGGCCAGGCCGGGCTCCCTCCGGCAGAGCTGCTTCTGTCGGCGGGACAGCTTCAGCAGGTCACACTGCTTCAGGTGCGCCCCGCTCTGTGCTGGGGCCGCAGCGGTGCCCAGCCCTGGGAAGGGTGTCAGGACCTCCCGCCCGGTCAGGCTGGAGAGAGCAAAAGAGGAAGACAGTGACCCTCAGGGGTCATGATGGGGGGAGGGGGTAAAGAGGACATGGGACAAGCAAGAGGAAGGGGTCCTTCTAGGGGGGGCTTCATTTATTCCCTCCTGGCAGGCAGGCCAGCCCCATGGGGTACGTGCCCATTTCACAGAGTAGAAAACCCAAGTGCTTGTAACAAGGTCTGGTGCCCAAGTTTTCCAGATACCAAAGTCTCTGCTCTTGTTACCATTCTATTTCCCAAATTTGCCCAATCATACAAATCATCTGGGTGCCTGTTAAAAATATAGATGCCCAGGATCTACAGTTGGCAATTCTGATTCTATCAGTCTGGGGCGCAGCCTGGGAATCTGTATTTACTCCACACCTGGGGCAGCTTCTATGATCAGGAAAGTTTGGGAAAAACTGTGTGTAGTATTGGCTGCTGCCTGGAGGGGAGAGGCAGACAGATATGGGTGTTGAGCACTCAACAATTCCCTGTTATCCCTCTCTCCCGTGGGTTACATTGCTGTCCATGTAATCCCATGCCAGCCTAGCCTGTTTCCATAATTCCCAGCTAGATCTCCAATCATCTGACCGCTCAGTGCCTGTTACAAAGAGATCCTTAGGGAAGACCTGGATGGTAGAAGGAAGGAAGGAGGGAGGTAGGGGAGGGAAGGAAGGAAGGAAGGGAGGAAGGAAGGAAGGAAGGAAGGAAGGAAGGACAAATGAACAGATGAATGGATGAACTGACAGATGGGTGGATGAATTTCCATCAGGCCGTCAGTCCCAGTCTTCCTATTCTTCTGTATCCGAAGTTCATGGATTTTGAAGTCAGGCTGCCACTTCCCAGTTGCATAACCTTGAAGCCTTGGGTTTCTCCTCCGGGAAGAACAAAGAAGATCCTTTCTACCTCTTGGGGCTGCTACGAAGATTATATGGGAAGTACCCACCACAGTGCCTGGGACTCTCTGGTTCACCTTTCTGCTGGTTAGAGTTTCTCAAGATTCCTTCCTCTTGCAAGATGCTTTATTCTCTCACCTGGGCAGAGTCTTCCCTTCGTCCAGATAAGGAAATAAAGTTTAATGAAGAGGCAGGGACTAGCCCGAGCCATACAGCAGAGATGGTTCTGAGACTGTTCTTCTATTTTCTATCCTGTACTCTGGCGGTCCTCAGCATGGGCAGAATATATACCATTCCAGACCCAGGTGAGAGGAAGCCAAGATAAGTGAGCAAAAATAAAACCAGGTGATGGCTCTTAAAGCTTATGCTTGGATGTGGCCCTTGTCACTCTTGCTCATATGCCATGGCCAAGGCCAGTCTGGCCCAGTGGAGTGGTCGGAGAGGCGCCTTCTCCGTGGAACCACGGGCCCGGCTCTCCTGTGTAGAGCCACCTGCCCCAGCCAGGACATCTGGCTGGATGCCACACCGCCCTAGGGAGAGCATGGGTTCTGGCCAGGCCCCAGGTGCCCCCAGAAAGTGCCCGTAGATTCTAAATCCATCAGATGCAGCCAACCCAGTATGGAGCATATCTCTGAAACCCCTGAGCAGAGACAGATGCTATCAGGCTCCTCCCGGCCCAGCCTGGCCGTAGCCTCTCCTGCTAGACAGGGTGAGGGCAGGGACCCGTTAATCATTAACCTGGGGGCAAATGGGTAAATTTCCGGTCCACCAGGTCTACACCCAAGCCCCTCCCTGCAGCCTGGCAGGAAACTCTTAGAGCTTGACCCTTGGCAGGTCCAGATGTCAGCTCTTGCTGAGGAGGCCCCACCCTGACTGGCTTCCAGTGTGAAAGGCGCAAAGGGAGCAGGGGCCATCTAGTCCCACAGATGTCCGCCTCCCCATGGCAGGTGCTGGTGTGAGGGAAAACCGCTCATGCTGCTGCTGTGTGTTGGAAACGGGGTCCTCCCTTGTAGCGGCTGATTGACAGGTGAGAGAACAAGCAGAGAGTGATAGCAGGTTTGACCAATGGGGCTGCGCATCCTTCAAGGCCTGCCTCAAATGGCATTCTAAGAACGATATTGTATCTTTATAGCTATATGACATCTTATATCTTACCTTCTATAATTTATATCATTATCACTTTTTGAGTGCTTATTACTCAGGCCTTTAGATTGCAAATGTCTGTTGAGTTGGCTACACACCACTTCTTCCCAGCTACACGGATACCATGGGGCCAGCCATTTTATACCACATGACCTTGCTGCTCTGGCCTACTGATTGGACCAATGAGGAATCACGTGACTTAAGCTGGGCCAATCAGTCCTTTCTCTGGGAACTCGGAATTTGAATGAAGTGCACATACAGTTGCTTTCTCTCTTTCTTTCTTGGGTGATGGGGCTTGTAACTCAGGAGATAAATAGAGGAAGTTGATCCAAAGAGAGAGAAAAAGAATGAACCAAATGCATAGAGGGAAGCAGAAGTGAGAGTGGGAGGGAGAATTTGGGGAGCTTTTCAGCCCTGGGCCCAGAATCTTCCTGTGTGCAGCCGTGTTCTTGCCTTAGACACTCCTATCTATAGTACAGTGTCAAGGCCTGGAGTTGGTTGTCCAATTAAGGGTGCTGTCACTGATCATGACCTTCTGACAGCTGCGGAGTACCAGCATGGCCTCGCCTGCACTTGTGAGCCAGACTCAGCAAACACCCTCTCCCCTATCCATAGGCACCTATTTTTTAAAAATTTCGTTTAATAGGCCCTGTGATTGATGGCCCCAGAAGTCCAGTATAAAGTCGGTTAATTTTATTAGCAGTAATGACACTTAGTAGCGATTAATGGTCAGGAAAGGCAGCCAACCGCATAGAGGCCTCAGGCCACACCGGGCCCTGGTCTGCCCAGGGCTGCTCTCAGAGAAGGCTCTCTGGCACTGCCTTCGGGGTCCCCACAGGGCTTAGGAAAACAGCTGGGAGATCTTCCAGGACCCAGTTTCCCTTTTATTTATTCTTCACGGCCAGGATCATTTCCGTCGACGAGACCGTGCCATGCCATCAAATTTGGAAAACACCATATTTCATCGGGTGGTGTTAGCGAGCTATCCTGCCCTTCCGGTGGGATCTACTAGGGGAGGCTCCCTCCTGGACCTCAGGAACATTCCAGGCATTGCAGGCTCCAGTCCATTTCAGGATCTATGGGCAAGATCCCCCATCCCCGCCTTGAAGAAAGCACATTCCCTGGCTCCCAAGGCCTGAGAACCACCC
>NW_027532607.1:100424-119973 GCF_008692635.1 Crocuta crocuta
TCTCTACAAAATCTTAATTGCCCGCATGTCAGTCAGACCCCATGAGGGTAAGCTGCACACCCAGAAGAGATCAAGTGAGCCTCATTGGTCTTAGGTATCCAGACAAAATTTGGAGTTTTCATAAAGATACTGCCCTGTGGTCAGGTCAGATGCCATCGCCACATAAGTCGTCAGTGTTCTGAACTGAAGAGAAGAGGATGAGTAATTTGTGAAGCTGCTAGTTGCTCTTCTGGGCTGTGGGACACGGGTTCCTTCAGGCGTCTGCCTGACTAGCGTGTTCCTGAGCCATCAGGGACCGCTCCCCCCAAACAGGTTGTATCTGCTGGTCTGGTCTCCCCCATTTCCTGCTTCCAGCTGGGGCCCCCAGGCTGACTTGCAGCCCCTCTTCTCCGGTCAAGAAAGCAACAATTTAACAGAAGACCATGTGACCAACTCCATTCTCCTCCCTTCTTTGCCTCCAGGCTGTGACTCTGCTCTCTCTACCCTCAGCCCAAAGCCCTTAGTTTAACAATAAGACCAGAAGCCCCCCTCCCCTACACAGGATGTCCCTGGCTTTGACCCCAGAGCATCCCCAGCTACTCCCTGGGCCACTTTGTCTCCACCCAGGGTGGAAAAAGTCAAGGGTGCCCCTCAGGACTTCATCTCACATACACCCCCAACCCCAGGCCTCCTCTGCACACCCTGGCCCCTTCTGCCCTGGCCTTCCTTTCACTCTTCAGGGCTTACCCCATCCACAGTTTGGGCTAAAGCCGCCCCATCTGGGATGACCTTGAAGGAAGGAAAAGAACTTGGAGAAAGTGTCTCAGGAGACTGCTTTCATTTACCTTCAACACGATCCCCTGGTCACCACTAAACCCCAGACAGGAAATGGAGCTCACACTGGAATGGTCACCCACCACCTGCTGGAGTAGGGGACCCAAGGATCTCAGGCCCCCAAAGCTGCTCTGGCCTGGGTAGGCTGGTCCCAGTCTGCCCACATCACTGTTGACCTTGGGGACACCCACTCTGCCCCTGAGCTCATTCCATCTAACAAACACACACTGATCAGGGGGAGAGCGTGACCGGCCCAGACTCCCGCCTCTTACTAGTTGTGCCACCTTGGGCCAAGCACTTCACCTGTCTCTGCCTCATCTATAAGATACAGACAATCACAGTACCTACCTCACAAGGTTACCGGGAGGATTAAATTAGCTAACTTTTGTGCAGCTCTTAGAACAGTGCCCGACACCCAGTAATCTCCAGGCACATGGCATTCCTGGGCACTCACTATGTGCCAGGCGCCATGCTGGCTGCTGAGACCTGCTCCCGCCCTCGAGGAGCTCACAGTCTAGAAGGAACTTGGTTGCATTTCAGGAGTATCCCAGACTTCTCCCAAGGAGAAGAAAGCTTCAAACCAGCCCAACTCCTCATGGAACAATCAGTAGCTGCTCAGAGATCAGAACTCTTAGCTCCATCTGCATGAGAACCTGCCCTTGGCCGGTCCTGTCCTGCCTGTAGTAGGAGGCCTGGAAGGGGGGGGGGGGGGNTTGAGAAGTCTGTTGATTCCAGGGGAGGGCCACCCCCAGGATGTGGGTGACTGAGAGGGTGGGTGGTGTAGGACAAAGCTGGCAGTTCCCAGGGCACCAGGTAATGCCAGCCTGTCTGGACCCTTAGCTGGAGGGGCCAGGAGCTGTGCCTGGCACCAGCGACCATACCAACTGGGGGCAACTGCCTGGGAACCAGGAAAGCCTTGCTCTGCCTGAAGCATTGGCCTTGGCCCTGCAAAACCCCATTAGATGCTCCTGATAACAGGCTTCCGCTGTAGGGCCATTTGCATGGTAAGTGTTCACTTTGAGCTTTCATCTCAAACATCTCAGCCCTCCACTCCCAGCCCTCACTAAGTCCCCCTACACACACACACACACACACACACACACACACACACACACACTCCCCACCCCCACCCTGTGCTCTCCACCACTCATCTCTTTCCACTAGGGGAGGGTTGCTGAGGGCAATGCCAGGAAGAGAGGGCATATGGCTCTGACAGTCCTTCTGCAGAGAGTGGGGGGGCGGTAACTTCAATACCCACCCCAAGCTTCTCTCCCCTCTTCCTGTCAAGTTGAGGGGCCCCAAGTTTATGCTGCTGACCAGCACACCATTCTCTCCATCCTTCAGACTCCTCTCTCCTCTCCCGGACTCCGTGCCTACCCCATGCGTCCTCCAAGAACTTGTCCTTAATGAGCAGGCTGGCAAAGTCACCAGCTGTCATTTCCTACCTCTCCCTTAACAAGTGCCATCCCCTCTTCACTCACCCATTCATTTGAATATAAATATAAACGACTTTATGGATGTCAGCTTCCTGTCTACTCACAAGAGACCAAATTACACAAAAGATCACTCACTACTTCCCTGTCTGGGTCCCCTACCCCACCTGCCCGCTCGCAGCCCTCCCCCCCCCCCCCCCCGGACTCTCCTGGGTCCGGCCTTCCTTTCCTCCCCAGCTCTTAAGTTCATGACTCCATGGGCCCACCTCGCGGACCGAATCTGGTCACCACCTTCCCCCTAAAGCTCATCCCCAGAGCCCTGTCCCCCAGCCCAGCGCAATCCCCCTGGCCAGCTGCCGGCTTTGTCTCTCTAACAACGGCTCTACTTCCTGTTTCACAGCTGCAGACCCGGCTGCCCGCTGAGGGTGGCATCAGGGAGACTCGTGCTCACAGCTATGCGGGCAGTGAGCAGCCCGTTCGGCAAGCACGCTTTGCATCTCAACAATCTTGGGTATTTAGAGCTTGGCCAGTACAACATCTGCGGAGGAAATGCTTCCCCCTCCTCCTCCCTGTCTCTCTCCCTCTCCAGTCAGGCTCAGACAGAAGCAAGGAGAGGAAACCTTCATCCCTGGCATGCATGGGTCAGGTGGCACAGTGGCGATGGAAGGTCCCCATGTGCAGAGGACTCCCTCGCGTCTGGAGGCCTGAGGTTAGGAGCATCTCCCCCAGCTCACTGCCTGGGTGCAAATGCACGCCATTTGAATTATTGTGGTTTAAGGCTGGAGAAGCCCTTTGAGATGGCCCGGTCACCCAGATGACTCCTGGGAGGTATTCCAGAGGCTTCTAGGGGTAGGCAGGAGAGCAAGGCGTTTGCCAAGTGTGCGGGTCTCTACTTTGCCCTGTCCAGTGCCCTGGGAGTTCATGTAATATTTATTGTCCAAGGTGACCCACTGAGTTCATGGCATGACTAGGACTGTGCCTAGGGTCCCCTGATTGTTTCTGTCAAGGCTGGCAGTTTCTGCTTGCAGTTTTAACATAACACTTCAGGGAAGCAAAATCAGTCGCCACCCTCAGCAAATGTCTAGGATGAAAAGAACACAAGACAGGTTGGTTTGAAAGGAAGGCAATCCGGTTAGGACTCCTCTGGGCCCCTGGGCAGCTAAAGGGAGGAGAGAGGTATGCTTTGTTTAAAAGGCTACCTTTTCGGGGAGGGGAAGGGGGTTGTTGGCATGGGGAAGGGCACTTGTTGGGATGAGCACTGGGTGTTATACGAAAACCAACTTGACAATAAACTATATTAAAAATATATATCAGAAAATAAAATAAAATAAAATAAAAGGCTACCTTTTCCTCGTCTAAAACTCAGTTTATTTTTGGCTAAAAATCAGAAATAAAGCTTAGAGAAGTGGCCTGTCTATTCATACTAAAGTGTGAGAGTCTGATATAATACTAGTGTCTGAGAACATACTTTGCTAGATAGAAGGGAGATCAAAGGAGAGGGTCTGGGATCATGAAGAAACTGAAGAGAAAGGGGAAGTCTGGAGCGAGGAGAGAGAGGGGTAGAGAAAAGGGGTGCTGGAGGCTTTAAGACAAGCTCCTCCAGCTTCCTGGGTTCACGGGACCAGCCCTGACCCAGGGAAGGAGTAGTTTAGGGGACATGGGATGGAGGCTATAGGGAAAAGCAAGGAGTCGCTGAGGCTGTCTCTTCTTGCAGCCAGCAATACCCCCACCCAGTTCTGCCCCAACCATGAAAGCCTGCCTCGTGGGCTGGGTAACTTCGGCCAAATTAATGAACCACAGTAAGTTGACCAACTAACCAGCTTGGCAGTCTCTTGACCGGGGCCCACGGACAGGCAGGCAGGCTGAGCCCCTGGGGGAGTGCCCTGCGCCCGATCTCGGTGTGAGGAGGAGAGCTCCGCTGTTTGCAGCTGCTCCAAGAAGACATGTCCACGTGTCCCCCGGCAGGGCCCAGGGATGGTCCCCACCCCCACACCACTTCGCTCAGCTCCAGGGAAGCAGGAGCCTCCCAACCCGGTGAGGGAGCCACTCCCTAAATGGGCCTAGGGAACAGCAGAGTGGCCAGGACAGCCCGCAGGGATGAAGCTGTAAGGGGCTCCCTCGGGAATAGGCCAGGAACCCCCGGGGGCAGGATCAGAGCAACTTCCCACCTTGGGCTGTCCTGGACCCAGGACCAGCCATGGCTGTCGCAGAGGGTCCTTCCCCTCAGGGCAGTCTTGGCTACCACAGTCGGCTCCACGCCTTCCTTCACACTGTAACCCCTGCCTGGCATGCCTCTCCCAGCCCCAAAGCCCTCACAGAGCCCCTGGACTCATGGCCACGGCCTTCTTCAACGCTTGCCTCACAATGTAAGGAATAGGAAAGGTGATCCTGAAGCCCCGTCTGGTGCTGGCATGTTCTAATGCTTAACTGTCTCCTCCAGGAAGCCCTCCTTACTTGCCAGTCCCACCCATCTCTAACTATCCTCTTTCTTTGTCTTCTCTCACTTTTACAAATATAATACCCTTAGTTCTGCATGGTTGACACTTTTTTCTTCCCCCTCAGAGCTGCAGACAGGTCTCTTCAAGGAGTCTGTAAGCCCCTTGGCAGAGTCCTGGTTCTTGTACCCGGAGGTCCCCCGTCCCCAGCTCAGATCCTCCACCCCAAGCAGGGGCTCCTCAGACAGCTGTTGGCTGCATAAATCCCTGATGTCCAACCCCAGGCAGAGAGTGTAGCTCCAGGCCGTCCCTCAGCCTTCCCCCATGCCCCATCCCACACCCTTGGCCTCCCTGCGGCCTCACTCGCAGGCTGCAGGGGCCACCCGACACCCCACACCCCCACCCTTCCCAAGCTCAGCCCTGCAGGCGCTGGGAGGGCGTGGCTCTCAGACCCTGATCACTGACACATGCTCTCCCCAGAGCCAGATCGCAGGGCCCCCTGGCCTTGGCCGGTCAGACCCCGACTCTTACCCCGGCTCAGCCTCTGTGGGGAGTGGGAGAGCCAAGTCTGTTCCCTCTGAACCTCAGTTCCCGGGGATGAGGAAGCCAGGCAGCTGAAGCCACCCTTTGATACCCAGTGAGGACCAGACAAGACTTGGCCCAAATCTTTCTGATTCGTAGGGTCACATATACCCCAATGTTTATAGCAGCGCTTTTAACAATAACCAAAGTGTGGAAACAGCCCAAATGTCCATCAACTGAGGAACGGATCAAGAAGATGTGGTTTATCTATACAACGGAATACTACATGGCAATGAGAAAGAATGAAACCTGGCCATGTGTAGCTACGTGGATGGAACTGGAGGGTGCTATGCTGAGCGAAATAAGTCAAGCAGAGAAGGACAGATACCATACCTTTTCACTCATATGTGGAACTTGAGAAACTTAACAGAAGACCAATGGGGGAAGGAAAGGGGAAAAGTCATTTCAAACAGAGAGGGAGGCAAACTATAAGAGACTCTTAAATACAGAGGACAAACTGAGGGTTGGTGGGGGAGGGGGAAATGGGTGATGGGCATGGAGGAGGGCACTTGTTGGGATGAGCACTGGTGTTGTATGTAAGCAATGAACCATGGGAATCTACCCCCAAAGCCAAGAGCACACGAACACATTGTATGTTAGCCAACCTCCCAATAAATTCTATAAAAAAAATAAATAAATAAATCTCTATTATAAATAAATAAATAAATAAATAAATAAATAAATAAAACAAACTCAGCTTGCACAATCTCTAGAGGTGACACACGCTGAAAGTTTACCGCAGATTCACAAACCTTTATCTACAATTCCAACTCCAGAAAGCTCGGACGACTACAAATGTTTGTGCAGTTATGGTGAATTCATATGGCCGCAAGTCCTGACCTGAACCAAAATGAGACTATTTATGGTCTTTATTTATCCCAACATGTAGATGTTTTCCTGCAAAAATAATAAAATGTCTGATTATGGGGTGCTGCCCTCAACATGGCATATGCATTATGTTGTCTTTCTAAAATTCAAAAATTCTTGAATTCTGACATGACCTGGCCTTAGAGGAAATATAACTGTCAAGAGAGCAGACCTTCTCTGCTCTCACCCTAAAACTGGTCTCTTTAGAATTTCCAGGACTCTGGGGGTGCCTGGCTGGCTTAGTGGGTAGAGCATGTAACTCTTGCTATCTGGGTAGTGAGTACAAGCCCCAAATTGGGCACAGAGCTTACAGAAGGAAAGAAAGAAAAAGGAAGGAAGGAAGGAAGGAAGGAAAGAAAAGAATTTCCAGGACTCTGAACATGGTGGTTTAAGAATATTCTGGCTCTTTGAGACTCTCCAGCCTCCCCCTTGGGTCTTCATCGCTCCAGTGAGGGGTCTGTCCTATCCCTCAACCCATCTCGGAGATTCCCATGGAAGGCCCACTGTGGCTGACTTCTGGAGTCTGAATGAGACAGACTCTGTTTTCTGCTTTGTTTCTACTTCCTATCCTGACAGAGGCCAGGTCATGACCAAGCAGTGTGTGCTCAAGAGAGCCAAGCGTAAGCAGAAGAAGAAAGAGCAAATATGATGGAGTAGAGGAAGGTTCTGGAGGAGAGGAAGGGCCAACGAAAGGGAGAGGGGCCGCCCCTTTGGACATTCACTGTGCACCACGAGGCAATGCCAAGACCCACGGGGGCCCAGCCAAAAACAGGGCCCCCAAGACCTTCGCCTAAAGGGAGCTATGCATGAATTGAAGACCTAAGCACGTGGGGGGCAAAAAAGGACAACCAAACGAGAGTTTAGGACACGCAGTGCCAGAGATGCTAGGGCATATGCCGGGTGAGGGTATGGGCGATGGAATGGAGGGCTCAAGGGTCAGGGCCACCCAGGGAGAGGCAGACCCCGTTGAGCCCCAGGTCAACATGAGGCAGGGAGGACGAGCTTGGCTCTGGATTCCGACAAGCTAGAATTCAAATTTTGGTGCCGCCAGCCACAGTAGCTGTGTGACTTTGGGCAAGGCACTTGACCTCTCTGAGCTTTCTTCCCCACTCACCTCTATGAAGAAAATTATTCCAGCACCACCTCCTGGGGTGTCGCAGTGGTTAAATGAAATCATGCACATAAAATGTTGAGCACAGGAATGACTCAAATTATACAACGACAGGGGCTGAGATGAAGGGAGAAAGGAATCGAAGACACTCCTTAACTTGGGGGGCTCTAAGGCCAGATTGTTAGATTTCTTGAACTCATTTCAGCACTTTTATATGTACTTATTTAACTGTCACAATAACCCTGCAAGGTAAGGATCTGCCCATTTTATAGATGAGAAAACTGAGGTTAGAACAGTTAACTGACTTGTCCTGGGTCACAGTTAGTGAATGGTTGGATGGAAGATCTGAATTCAATCTGTGTGACTCCAAGTCCAGTGCTCCTTATGCTGTAGCAAGGCCTTGGGCTGCCTCTCTCCCTGCTTAGGCTGATGCCAGGGTGAGGTTCACCCTCACAGCACCTGGCCCACATCTCCCAAGACCAACCTTTCCCAAGAGCTGATCATATAATCCTAAAGGCACCAGGATCTCTCCTCCAGGGGATTCCAGCCCAGGAGACCCCCTGCCTTACCTGTCCTCCTCAGCCTTAGAAAATCCATCACTATCCATGAGGAGGCTGGTTTGACCCTGAGCCCAACTGCAGAGCCCAGCTTCTCAAGGGTGGGGGTTGGGAGGGGTTACAGCCTAGCCTGGGACAAGCCGGCCTAAATTCCTTCCCCAAACACAATGATTCTTATCAGTGATGTTTGGCTTTCAATCCACCACCCCAAAGCAGTAAAATTTCTTTTACCCTTTCTTCCCTCCAACCCTGTTTTTCTCAGGACCCAATCAATTTCTAAAAATGTTTTCAGATGAAAACAATACCATCCAAATACATAAAACCCTCAGGAATACGTCTTTTTATATTATTTGCAAGACGTGCATACTGAAAATTTAAAAACATTGCTGCAATAAATTTTAAAAGCCCCAAATAAAGAGATATGCCTGTTAATAAATCGGCAAATTCAATATTGTTAGAAGGTCAATCTTCTATAAATTGATTTATAGATTCAGTATAATCCCAAGCAAAATCCCAGCAGGCTTTCCTATAGATATTGACAAGCTGATTCTAAAATGTAGGTGGAGGGGCGTCTGGGTCGCTCAGTTGGTTAAGCATCTGACTCTTGATTTCGGCTCGGTCATGACCTCATGTTTCATGGGGTAGAGCCTCAAGTCAGGCTCTGTGCTGACAGTGTAGAGCCTGCTTGGGATTCTCTCTCTCCCCCTCTCTCTGCCCCTCCCTGCTCAAGCTTGCATTCTCTCTCAAAATAATAAATAAACTTTAAAAATGTATTAAAAA
This sequence comes from Crocuta crocuta, assembly GCF_008692635.1. NCBI lineage: Eukaryota > Metazoa > Chordata > Mammalia > Carnivora > Hyaenidae > Crocuta > Crocuta crocuta. The sequence goes on from NW_027532607.1 coordinate 109,003, forward strand.
TTTATGTGGAAACACAAAGGACCTAGAATAGCCAAAACAATTTTAAAAGGGGAGAGAGAGAACTTATAGTACTTGGCTTCAAGACTTACCATACAGCTTACTATAATCAAGACTATATGGTATTGGCATAAGAGTAAACATATGGATTAATGGAACAGAATAGAGAGTCCAGAAATAGGACCTCCTATATTGAATCAATTAATTTGCCCCAAAAAGTGACAACAGAGAGGGTACCTGGATGGCTCAGGCTAAGCATCTGAATTCAGCTCAGATCACAAGCTCATGGTTCATGAGTTCGAGTCGCTCATCAGGTAAGCTTAAGCTCTGCGTTAGATGAGCTCGTGCCCTGCTTTGGATGAGCCCCACTTCTCTCTCTCTCTCTTTCTCTCTCTGCCCCTTGCTCACTTGTGCCCCCACCTCAAAAAAAAAAAAAAAAGGAAAGAAAAGAAAAAAAGAAACAATAGGCCTAAGTATGAGAGATTAGACTATAAAGTTTCTAGAAGAAAATATAAGAGGAAATATTTACAGCCTCTGAGTAGACAGAGATTTCGTGGATAGGACACAAAAAAAGCACAAAGCACATAAGAATATGTAAATTGTACTTTGTCAAAATGAAGAACTTCTATTCTTCCTAAGATTCCAGTAAGAAAGTAAAAAGGCAAGGGGCACCTGGGTGGCCCAGTCGGTTAAGCATCTGACTTTGGCTCAGGTCATGATCTCACAGTCTGTGAGCCTGAGCCCTGCATCAGGACCCTGCTGCCAGCTCAGAGCCTGGAGCCTGCTTCAGATTCTGTGTCTCCCTCTCTCTCTACCCTTCCCCTGCTTGCACTCCTCTGTCTCTCTCTCAAAAAAGAAAGAAAGAAAGAAAGAAAGAAAGAAAGAAAGAAAGAAAGAAAGAAAGGAAGGAAGGAAGGAAGAAAGAAAGACAGAAAGAAAGAAAGAAAGAAAAGGGAAAAAAAAGGAAGAAAGAAAAGAAAAAGGCAAGCCACAGATAGTGATGAAATATATACAAAGAACTCTTACAACTCAATAATAAAAAGACAAATAACCCAATAAAAAAGATATTCAAATGACTACCATATACGTGAAAAAAAATGTTCAATACACCATTCATCAGTGGGAAAATGCAAATTAAGACCATAATGTGATAGCAATACATATCCACTGAAATGGCCAAAATTAGGATGGACAGGGAGCCGCCTGAGTGATTCGATCTGTTAAATGTCCAACTCTTGGTTTCGGCTCAGGTCATGATCTCGCGGTTTGTGAGTTCGAGCTCCACGTCGGGCTCTGTGTTGACAGTTCAGAGTCTGCTTGGGATTCACTCTCTCCCTCTCTCTCTCTGCCCTTCCCCACCTCAAAACAAATAAATAAACTTTTAAGAAAAATTTTAAAAGAGGAGTAATCGGAACTCTGATACATACTGCACAAAATGGTGCAATCATTTTGGAATACTATTTGGCTGTTTCTTATAAAGTTAAACATAGGCATACCGCGTGGCCCAACAATCAGGTCCTAGATTTTTATCCAAGAGAAACAAAAACATATGTCTACATCCGTACATGGACGTAAATGCTTAGAGCAGCTTTATTTGGAATAGCCCGCAGCTGGAAACAATATAAATGTCTATCCGCTGGTAAACAGATAAACAGATTGTAGCATATCCACACAGTGAAACATTACTCAGCAGTAAAAAGAGATGTGCTGATATACATAACAACATGGGTCGATCTCAAAAACATTATTTTGAGCAAAAGGATTCAGACACAAAAGGCTGACTGTATGATTCCATTTGTAGGAACTTCAATGGGCAAAATGAATCTCTAAGGACAGGAAACAGAGACGTGATGGTCTGAGGCTGGTGGGGGAGGGTTGACTGCAAAGGAGCATAGGGATCCTTTGGGCTGATGGAAATGTTCCATCTAGTAGTCGTGGGGGTGGGGACATGGGATATACATCTGTTATAACCCAAACTGTGCACTTAGGGTGCTTGCATTTTACTGTATGTGATGTTGATTTGGAGGAAAGATTAAGGTCGTGTCTTGCCTCTTCACAATGATGCCTCTATGACCCAAGAAGATGGGTAGAGCGCCAGCCACCACCCAAAGCACCCAATCAGACCCTTTCATTCATCATCTCAATTAAGCCTCGCATCAGCCTTTAAGGTAGGTATTAGCATCACCCAAAGCTCAGGAAGGTTAAGCTATTTGCTCAAAGTCACATAGCTAGCAAGACAAAGGGCTGGGATTTAAACTCAGGCATAGCTGACTCCAAAGCCTGTGTGTTCATAAACGTCTCTGTACCATCCCTAAGGGGAAAGAAACCCAAGTAATGCAGAGATCACACATTTTAAAAGCATCACCAAAGTCAACAAGGATTTTAAAAGTTGTATCCAAAAAAAAAAAAAAAAAGTTTGTATCCACAAGAACTGCTGCTACTTACAAAGCCCTTGGGATGACTTAAAGACTGGGTGCAGTAACAAGGTCTGTATGGGCTCCACATGCCACATAATACAGTGCATGTTCATTTAGAAAACACCACACAAGTTATTATTTGCAGAATCCCCAAGCCATCCAAGCCAACATATGAGCTCCTGAGTCATCCTAGACTTCTAGGCCAGGATCAGCCCGTTAGGAATGGGGAACTGTGGGGTTCCTGGGTGGCTCAGTCGGTTAAGCTTCCGACTTCGGCTCAGGTCACGATCTCACAGTCCGTGAGTTCGATCCCTGTGTCTGGCTCTATGCCGACAGTTCAGAGCGTGGAGCCTGTTTCGGATTCTCTGTCTCTCTGTCTCTCTGTCTCTCTGTCTCTCTGTCTCTCTCTCTGTTCCTTCCCCATTGTGCTCTATCTCTGTCTCTCAAAATTAAATAAACATTGGAAAAAATTTTTAAAGAATTGGGGAACCTTAGGACCTCCAGGTGCTATAGACCTTGGAGGCAAGTGATGTGACCAAGTGACCAAGCAGGGGAGGGGGCTCCCCTCCACCCCCTTACTCTCTGCAGCTCCTTGCAGCTGCTGCTCCACTGGATTGTCTCACAGTATTAGCTCTTGAGACTCTTTCTTGGAGGGCAAAGGGCCCAGACTGGAGGCAGGACCTTGTTTCTACCCTGCCTCTCCCACTGACTTGCTGTGTGACATAGGGTGAATCACTAGACTTTCCTGACTCTCAATTTCCTTTAGGGAACTATTCACCCCATCCTATATTCCTGTAGAATGGCTCTGGGGATGAGAGGAGAGAGAAGCTGTATGAGAAAGTGATTTGTAAACTGAAACACTAGTTATTAGGTAATTATCAGCATCACCAGCCTTCCGCTCTGGGTTCATACAAAAGCCCTAGAAGCAATTGCTGGCTTACTGTGGTTTGGAGTATGATGGCTGCCTCATTTGAAAAATGGAAATAATAACACATGACCTGTTTGAAACAGGGAGTTTAACCACAGGTGCTTTTGGGGCACTTGCAACTCTTAAATCTAAGATTCTATGATTTCAAAGACCCCAAGAAGATTGGCCTCACTTGCTCTCCTGATATTTGCATTTTCTTCTTCTTCTTCTTCTTCTTCATGTTTATTTATTTTGAGAGAGAGAGATAGAGAGCAAGCTGGGATGGGGCAGAGAGAGAGGGAAACAGAGAATGCTAAGCAGGCTCCGAGCTGTCAGTGCAGAGCCCGACATGGGGCTCAAACTCATGAACCACAAGATCATGACCTGAGCTGAAATCAAGAGTCGTTCACTTAAACAACTAAGCCACCCAGTCGCCCCTGAATTTTCTTTTATCAAATGCCCAAACACTTCATCTTATAATCAGAAATGATATTTCAAATGCAAACAACCTGGAGACAGGAGAAGCAGATTTCCTCTCATTCTCACTATCGTGTGGATGGCTGATATCAGATTCCTTCCAGAGAGCAAATTCTGATGGGAAGCTGGGAAATCTGGCCTGACTTGAGTCACAGTAGGGCTTCCTCAGTGGGAACTCGGACTGAACCCCCTCTCAGAGACTAGACACATAATAGTGCAAGGCCTCAGTTTTAGCTTATTCTCTAAGTATTTGCCCCGTTCCCCAGACTGGGGTGGTGGGGGCTTGAGTCTATTTGGTCACCTTTGCCTAGTTGGATTCATGACCTGGAAGAGGTGGCTCCAATACTCACATGATCCCTTTCAACCCTAACCCAGGCCTAATCAACCATCCCCTCCCACCCCGATTTCAAGGCTGCTCCCCTGCTCATATGTCTCAAACTCTACCCCTGTGCACTGCTACAGACTCCTTTCCCCTCCAACCACACACTGCAGGATGCTCCAGGTCTCCTGGAGCCCCTGTCCTCTCACCCCGTCTGGCCCTCACCCCATCCCCAACCCCAAAACCCAGACAAAGAATTGTGGAAATGAGATGGGGTCCAAGTGGATGGAGGTACATTCATCCTCTTGTTCTCCATCCCAGCTCAGAAACCCCTGGCAGGGCTATCAAGATCCGATGCCCCACTGTCTATACTGACAGTAACTGTGGCATTAGCTGAGCATTTACTATGTGCTAGATACTGTCCTAGGTGCTTTACGTGTACTAATGCACAGAACGCACACATGAAATAGGCACTATTCTCCTCAGGTTACAGATGAGAAACTGCGACACAGAGAGGTTAAGTGACTTGGCCAAGAGCACACAGCTAGCAAGTAGCAGGGTTGGGAACTGAACCCAAAGCCTGTGCCCTAGCCGTTCTATCCATGCCTTCAAGCCTGAAGTCATTGGCATACACGTTTGTACACTGTTCTGTGTGGAAATAGAGGCTCAGTTCTATCAAGTTCAGCCCCTTCTCTGTACAAAAGGGGTCACTGAGGCCCAGAGACGGGTCTTCCCCGGTCACCAGCAAGCTGAGCTCAGACCTAGGGTCTGGCCTCACCTGCCTACCCCCATCCCTTATATTTCAGGAGAGGCCCCCTGCTCACAGCCAAGGCACGTTTTAACCAGGGGTCATGACCCGGAAATTAGCCCACAGCCCTTAGCTGGGCCTGTGCAGGGGCTTCTCAGATCCTTACTCGTTCTCTCTGGCAGGTCACTGGCCCGGTGTTTTATTGCCTTCTCTTTAGTCAGACTGTAAACCTCACCCTGATTTGGAGTGAAGATCACAAAAAGTGACACGACTGAAGTCATAATCCGTACACCTTTGGAGCAAGCTGTGGGTGGAGGTCAGGGAAGTGCCTTCGTAGCTACGACCCCACCTCCCACCCAAGTCCCTGGGTCGGAGAGAAGGGACAATTGCCCTGTAACTTGCACTGGGTCCAGTCTCGGCTCCCGCCCGCTCTCCCCAGGTGTCTCCCCAACTCTGATCCTCCTTTTCCAACCACGGACACCTCCTGCCTCCTCACTCCTGCTCATCCTCCCCAGAATTCACGCTTCGTCAGGTCTGAGATTTGGTTGGGCTTCCCTAGGGGAAGGTTCCCCCCCCATCTCCAGCTGACACTCCCCGAAGTCTGCAGGTCCGCATTCCCCCGGTGTCCGCGCGATCCCCTCCCCCGGCTGGGGTAACACCCCACCCCGCCCAGCCACGCAGCCCGAAGGGTCTCCATTCTGCAGGGGGAAGGCAGAGAGAGGGTGGAGAGAGAGCCCGAGGCGAGGACGGGGGCTGGACGGAGACCGGGGTACAAGCAGACAGGGCACAGAATGAGGGTCCAGAGAGGGCATCAGAGCGCGCGGGAGGGGCGCCTGGACCAGCAGGGACAGGGCGCGCGGGGAGGCTGGGGCCAGGGTCCGCAGCCTGGGCAGAGTCCGGGCGCTCGGACGGGGGTCCGAGACAGCGCGGGGTGAGCGAGATGCGGCCGCGGACAGGGCGGGGTGGGAAGAGCGGCGGCGCAGAGGACCAAGAGTGCGACCCCAGAAGGCGCTATCCGGGCCTGAGCGGGGGAAAGCCAGAGGTCAAGCTCGGCGTNGCGGAGACCGGGGAGTCTCTGCATCTCCCCGCGGGGTGAAGGGAAGCGCGAGATTCTCTCCCCCGAGGTACCGGGGTGGGTGTCCCCGAAGGAGGGAGGCTCCTGGAATCTGCGGAGAAGCCGTGCGGTGTCCGCCCTCCTGCGCGTCGGGTGTGGGTCTCTCTGCTCAGCCTCGGGATTTTGAGGGCAGGGCCACTGTCCCGAAATGGGAGATGCAGATCTGACGGCTGGGCGGGACCCTGCTGCCCGGCAAAGGGAATCCTGGAGGGGCATCCCTTAGGGCAGAGGGGGTGAAAGGAACCCTCTTTCTAAAGGGGAGACTGTGTCAAGGGCAAGGTGCACAGTGCGGGCCTCAGTGGGTGTTTGACAAAGTGCTGCTGATGTTCACTTGACAAAAATCTAGATTCTCTGGTTCGTGGGGCAGGAAAAGCAGGGGTGGGAGTGGGAGGGCCAGGGAGGAACCTGCTTTCCAAAGTGTGTGGATGCCAGAGCCAACCATTACTGGCCCACAAAGCTTTGTCTTGCTTATCCTTTTTCAAAGTTTAACCCCAGTCCCTCCAGCGAAGGTGCCGTCATTGAGGCAGTAGGTGACAGTTGTCTATGAGATATGTACACCACCAATGCCCCAAGTAAGATTTAAAATGTTTTTGAGGGTCTTGGGTGTCTGGGTGGCTCAGTCGGTTAAGTGTCTGACTTCAGCTCAGGTCATGATCTCACTACTGGTGAGTTTGAGTCCAGCATTGGGCTCTGGCAGCTCAGAGCCTGGAGCCTGCTTCCAGTTTGGGTCTCCCTCTGTCTCTGCCCCTCTCACTCACACTCTCTTTCTCTCTAAAATAAATAAGCGTTAAAAAAAAAAAATGTTTCTGAGGGTCTTGAACACTGGGCCAAATCAAGCAAAACACAATATAACTTGCACCAAATGTCAAGATCTGCACGCAAAGTTTCCAAAACCTCAGCCATATGTGTATAACGTCACGTGACAGTGACCTGGCTTTGCCGTGGACACCAGCGTGATGGGGGCCTAGGGGGCTGGTGGATAGATGGCAGCTTCTATGTTAGGCAGGATTAGCAGAGGAAGCCCCTGCCACAGCGAGCCTCTCTGAGCTCAGTGTCCCTGCGCCTCTCTGAGCTCAGTGTCCCTGCGCACTCAGTGGAGGGATTAGATGATCGATGATCTTTAACAGCTCGGCTGGGCCTTTCAGTTCTCCTGGTTCTATTTATTGCACGGCCCAGTGTGGTGAGTGGAGACCTAGAGTCAAATCATGTAAATCGTGAACCCTGGATATGAAACGGAGATGACGATGAATATCTCATGGGATTTTTGTGCAGAGCAGTGTGTTGCCAAATGCTGAACACGGGCTGGTGGGTTGTTACAGCAGCAGGCGGGACCAGTGGTGTGCTGGTGTTTTACCTACTTTCAGGGGGTGGATGGCTGTCTGATTTGTATCATTTGCTGATTTCCTGTGCTGGAAATATTCCCACCATGGCTGATTTCAAGATGCCAACGTGGCATCATCTTCGAGCTCCTGAGTTAGGAAGAGATTTGCAGTAATGCTTCTGCAAACCGGCCAGAGCTGGCCCCAGCACACCCCTGGTGAGAACTTGATCTAGGCTCAAGGAGGCTCGGAGGAGGTGGGGGGGGGGGACAAGCTGAACACTGTGAGTCAGGGAAGAGGAAAAGCCCCCACCGGGCCCCACCACACCCAGTGGGCACCAGCAGAGTTCGGCAGGTGAAGAGGGAACAGATCCAACAAGGCCTCCTAACCTCATGCCCTCATGCCCACAGCACACGTCACTACACAACAGTGCACACAGACGAGCATGTGCACCTTTTTCCAAAGTGACAGGTCCTCAACATTTTATAAAAGTTGAATGTTGAGGGACACCTGGGTGGCTCAGTCAGTTAAGTCTTCAGCTTCAGCTCAGGTCATGATCTCACAGTCCGTGGGTTCAAGCCCCACATCAGGCTCTGTGCTGACAGCTCAGAGCCTGGAGCCTGCTTTGGATTCTGGGTCTCCCTCTCCCTCTGTCCCTCCCCTGCTCGAGCTCTGTCTGTCTGTCTCTCTCTCAAAAATAAACAAACATTAAAATTTTTTTTATTTTTTAAAAAATTGTTTAAATGTGTATTTAGTTTTGAAACAAAGAGAGACAGAGCATGAACAGGGGAGGGGCAGAGAGAGATGGAGATGCAGAATCCAAAGCAGGTTCCAGGCTCTGAGCTGTCAGCACAGAGCCCGACACGGGGCTCGAACTCACGTACCGCAAGATCATGACCTGAGCCCAAGTCAGAGGCTCAACCCACTGAGCCACCCAGGTGGCCCCTTCTTCCCCCCCCCCCACCAAATTTTTTAAATTGCATGTTGACACCTGTTGGTTAAGGCTGTGGTGCAGAGATTGGAGGAAAAGCACCAGGATGGGCTAGAGCCATCAGTGGCTAGAAGGTGAGGTACACACAGAAAATATTCAGATGGGTATTCTTGTGCCCTCACTAGACAATGGCACGGACCCAACCCTTGGTGCCTTCCTTCCAATTTTAGAACTGTGTGGGTCTCTGCCTGCTGGGGTGACTCCTGGCTTGCCCACAGAAGACATCAGAGTTCTGTTTATGCCTCCCCCATCCTCCGACCCCAGGGGTGCAAAGAATTGCCCAGGCAGCAGCTCCTGATAATAATTCCAGCAGCAGCTCCCATGTGCTGTGTGTGTGTGTGTGTGTGTGTGTGTGTGTGAGGCCTGGTATGTGGTCTCAGTGAAGCCTCCCACCCACTGTAAGGTCAGGGCGATCATGATCACCATTGCAGGTGAGGAAGCTGGAGGTTCAGAGAGGTTAAGTAGCTGATGAGGGTGACCCAGCATAAGTAGCGGACACAGAAGTTGAGCACAGCCCCAGTAGAATGGTCACACTGGTTGTGATTGGCCGTGGCTGGCTGAGGACTGCCCAGGCATAGCCTTGCTCACAGTGGCCTTTCCATAAGCATCGTGTACTCCCTAACGGGCTCCCACCTGAAGGGGAGATGGTGCCGAAAGGATATCATCGTCACAACTGTGGGACTATGGAATCCCTGAGGAAGGACAGGAGGGGCATCCCTCAGGACTCATAGCCCTAAGCCATAAGTGGTTCGTTGCCCTCTCACCCCATGAGCTCCTTAAGGTAGACCTGAGCATCACTCAGGACCCAGCACATAGTGCTCAGGAAATATGCGCTGTTGGGGCGCCTGGGTGGCTTAGTCGGTTAAGCGTCCGGCTTTCGCTTAGGTCATGATCTCGCGGTTCGTGGGTTCGAGCCCCGTGTCGTGCTCTGTGCTGACGGCCAGCTCAGAGCCTGGAGCCTGTTTCAGACTCTGTCCCTCCCTCCCTCTCTCTCTGACCCTCCCCTGCTCATGCTGTCTCTCTCTCTCTCTCCTAGAAATAAATAAAACACTAAAAAAAACTTAAAAAAAAAAAAAGGAAATATGCGCTGTTGCCAGCTTATAACTGGTCTGTGGCCTTTGTGTGGGGCTGCAGAGATACAGTGTTATACTGACAAAATGCATGCCGACAGCATCCCCTCCTAAGCTCAGACACATATTCCGTCTCTCTCTCTCACACACACAAAACTCTGACACTCTACAACACAAGTCCAGGCATTCAGTGATACACGAACTCTCCTGCACCTCCCCCACGGATGTCTAAATTCCTAGGCAGACCCACAGCTGCTCCTGGACCCACAGGTTCACACAGGTATGCAGAGAAGCATTCTTAGACAGCCACATGCAGCTACCTGTCTCCATTAACCAGCCCAAGGCAGCCACGCTCAGTGATAGAGTCCTCCCCTCCCCCTGCATGTACACACACATGCACACACACACACACGAGTTTGGAGGGTGCAAGCACGTACCTGAACGGCTTGCAAAGGCTGCATTAAATCCAGCTCTGAGGTGTCTCCAGACCTCCCTTCTCCCCCTGAACCCTGTCCCCAGACCAGGCTGATTCTAACCCTCAGGAAGCATCCATCTTTGTCTGGCCCCAGGGCTCCCGGGACTCCAACCCCCAGCTCAACCCAGGCCCCAGGCAAAGCCCAGCAAGTACACAATCTCCCAAGCTCACAACCAAGCCACGAGTGAGTGGAAGTGAGGAATTCCAGGCTGGCTATCTCCCTCTAATCGCCCTCACGGCTGCACAGGAAATGGACTTAACCTGACAGGAAGTGGGGCAGGTGATGATGCCCCAGCAGCTGTGAGGGAAGGAGCCAGCACTCAGACCAGTCCAAGGCATGGCTGCTCAGGAGAGCTGGTCCTGGGGAGGCTCACCTATCCCTCTGAGTCCTCCCTACCTGCTCGTGACCAGCCTTCTCTGCTGTGGCCTCATTATGACTACGTGTGTTCTCACCACTCCCAACCACCCTACCTCTGCACCTTTGAACCGGACTTGACTCTCACTTGCATTATTGGACTCCGGGGCACTGTGAGGTAGTGTGCTGGGCATCACGGTCCTCACCATTCAGAAATGACACTAAAGTCCCAAAAGTTGAGTGGCTTCCTCAATGTCATGGAACTCACCAGCACTTGATGGTTGGGGATTTGATGTTTCTAGAACATCAGACTGAGATAGGACTGAAACGAAGTGGGGAAAATGGGTTACCAAATCCCATGCTCAGGAGACCCATGGCAATGCGTGAAAACAATAAAACAAGATGGCAGAGAAAGATANGAAAGTCTGGGGTTTTTATCCTCTTTGTAGTTTCCAAATCTTCTATTATAATGAAAGCATTCTTAATATTTATAATGAAAGTTTCTTAGAAGGACAAATAGCCAAGAAGTCTCTAATGATAGGACTTAAAACATTGGCAGGAAAGATATTTGGAAGGGGAGAGGGAGGAGCGGGGGGAAGTATTCCTGGATGTCCTTCTATGGCAGTGTTTCACGCTGTGATGTGCCACCCCTCCTGGAACCTTACCTGCCTTGATGGGCCACTCCTACCTCTGCTCACTCACCACTTTGGCCCTTGAGAATTTATAGGCACAGCTTAATTTTATGCTAGTGATGATGTTAATGCACCTTGTCCCTGAGATCT
>NW_027532607.1:120149-124249 GCF_008692635.1 Crocuta crocuta
GGAGAGGTGTTAGGTACCCCTGTTATGTGTAGATTGCAGATTTCTCAAGGTCCAAGACCCTGACCCCTGCTTCTTTTATGTATACTGAGCTCAGCCCATAGTAATCATTAAATATTTGAATTAATGAATGAATAAACACTGGACCGTAGATAGGTCAAACCTTACTCACTGATGGCTACAGACTCTGCCCCTGATTTTATAATCTTCATGAGAGACAGGATGTTCATCCCTCTGTACTAGACTCTAATCCTAACCCTAACCTTAACCCCAACCCTAGCATGGTTAGACCTGGGGGTGGGGGCGGGTTCTGATCAGTGCAGTTCAGTTGAGGAATCATAGGTTTGTAGGCAGGTGGTTGGCTATGTAGTTAGATAATAATCTGAAATGACAATCCCAATTTAAATAGCCTGCTCTAGGAGCATCTGGGTGGCTCAATCAGTTAAGCCCTAGACTTTGGCTCAGGTCATGATCTCACAGTTCATGGGTTCGAGCCCTGCTTCAGGCTCTGTGCTGACAACTCTGAGCCTGGAGCCTCCTTTGGATTCTGTGTCTCCTCTCTTTCTGTCCCTCCCCAACCTCATGCTCTCTCTGTCTTCCAAAAATAAATACATGTTAAAAAAAATTATTTTAAATAGTCTGCTCCATTGTGCCCATAAGTGACTGATAAACGTTAGGTGACATATATGTCCGTGCTCTGCCTGGGCACTGAGCTCACCATGAATATACCCACCCCCTAGGTCCCCACCTCTAGAAACATTAGAGTACAGCAGATGACTGGCCAAGCGGCCTTGGGCAGCTGCCATTCTGTCTTGGACAATTATGAATCCCCTACAGGGATGACCCGTGGGCAAAGCGCTCATGAGAGACTCTGCTCTGGGATGTCTTACAGCAAAAAGGTGTTTCTTGCACGGTGCGGCTACTGTCACAGCTCAAAGAAAACAGAAGGAAGCAGGGAAAGAGGAAGGCAAAACAGCAACATCAAAGCCAATTTTTTTAGCAAGTAGAAATGAAAAATAATCCAGAATTTATTACAAATAACCTTCCAGAGATTTGATTCTCAACATCTTCTCTTTAGTCGGTTTTCATCTGGGTACATTCTTGCCCTCTGGAAGGGAAGGGGGAGGGGAATGGAGTCGCATCTTGAAGTTCCGAATGCCTCCAGAGCTCGAGGCCTGCCTTTCCCTGAAGTTGTAGGAAAAGCCAGCACAGATCGCTTCCTCCAGGCAACGTCTTCACAACTCCAGGTACAAATAAGCTTGCAGGGAGCGTGTTAACAATGTCTTCACTGGTAGACAGTTGGACCACAGCATGTTTTCCTCAGTTCGGTGTGGGGCTCCATTGTCTCAGCCTGAGGTCCTTAAGATGGGGGGAGATGGGACACCTGGGTAGCTCAGTTGGTTGAGCGTCCGTGTCTTGGTTTTAGCTCAGGTCATGATCTCGTGGTTCGTGAGTTTGAGCCCCACATCGAGCTCTGTGCTGACAGTTCAGAGCCTGCTTGGAATTCTGTCTCTCTCCCTCTTTCTGCCCCTCCCACTCCTTCTCTTTCTGTCTCTCAAAATAAATAAACTTAAAAAAACTGGAGACTCAAACCTTGACTTATATCTGGGAAACAGGAAGCTCAGAATTCACTTCTTAAAAAAACAAAACAAAACAAGGCGACTAACTCCATTTTACTGAGAAATTTGCATTTCACATAAAGTATGATTCTATAATACTCAGTTTAGTGAACTTTGATGGAGCCTCTGGTGTGAAGCCCTGGGAGTATGAGATGATTAAGCCAGGTCTTGTCCTTAAGGAGCAGGCAGCTTGTTGGGAAAGATATGCAAATACATAACAGCATTTTGACATTTCTCTATAAGTGTAAGCTAATTAGTTAGTACTTACGATGTCTCGAGCATTGTTCTAAGTCCTCTGGGAATAGTAACTCATGTAATCCTCACATTTTACAGAGGAAGAAACAGAGGCACAGGCAGGTTAACAGCAGGCCAACTAGTAAGCCTGGACCTGGGATTAGAACCCCGAGAGCTGGCAGCAGAGGCTGCGAATTTCCTCATGGTGCTGCCATAAAGAGTAGAAAGTCCCAAATGAGAGGAAAACGGCCAGAGGACCATTCGCTCATCGTTCCAGGGGAGGGGTGTCTGGGACACGACCAGGGTGCAGTGATATTTGAGCTCGATCTCACAGAGTGGCTCTTCCATTCCATCTTCCTGCACTTTGCCAAAGGGAGCCATCCATCCGGATGTGCCACATAAATGTTCGAGTAGAGGTCAAGTTTTACCAGTGGTTGTGGGTATAAATATAGACGTGACCCTCCTTTGCTATACTGAGTCCACCTTTGGAGTCAGGAGTAGATTGAAAGGGTACTTAGTTGGGGGGAGGGCGGGGTACCCGGGTGGCTCAGTCACTGGTTAAGTGGTTAAGTGTACAACACTTGGTTTCCTCTCAGATCATGATCTCACAGTTCATGAGACCATGCCCTGCCTGGGCTCTGCTGACAGCGTGGAGCCTGCTTGGGATTCTCTCTCCTTTCTCTCTCTCTCTCTCTCTTTCCCTGTCCCTACTCTGCTCCTGCTCTCTCTCCATCTCTTTCTCTCAAAATAAATAAACTTTTCCATTTTTTAATGTTTATTTACTTTTGGGAGAGAGAGACAGAGACAGAGAGTGAGAGACTTAGCAGGGGAGGGGCAGAGAGAGAGAGGGAGACACAGAATCCAAAACAGGCTCCAGCTCTGAGCTGTCAGCACAGAGCCTGACACAGGGCTCAGACTCACAAACCGTGAGATCATGACCTGAGCCGAAGTCGGACGCTTAACCAACTGAGCCACCCAGGCGCCCCAAAATAAATAAGCTTAAAAAAATGTTTATTTATTTTTGAGAGTGCAGCAGGGGAGGGGCAGAGAAAGGGGGGGGGGTGGAACAGAGGATCCAAAATGGGCTCTGCATTGACAGTAGGAGCCTGATGTGGGGCTCGAACTCACAGACCCTGAGACCACGACCTGAGCGGAAGTTCAACGCTCAACCAACTGAGCCACCAGATACCGCCAATAATTAAACTTTAAAAAGGAAAAAAAGAAAGGGTATGAGGGCCTTTAGAATAGGAAATGCCTTTGAGGCTTGCTGAACCTTGCCACCTTGTATTACTGACTGTGGGATCTTATTTTCACACCAGACCCCCCGGCTCCAAAGTCAAGGTCTACCCTAGTCTCTCTTTGGGCTTAGCACCCAGGAAGTGCCTGCCTTCTTTCTTACCGCCGGGGGGGCATTCAAGTGTCTCCTAGGACCTGGTTGTAATGCCACACGTCTCCAATAGGGGTCGCTGACTAACAAGACGATGGGACACCTTTAGTTGAATGGAGAACCTGGCTCCTAATTTAACCTTGTTCCTTGGCTTCCTCTGTGACCTCATTTCCAAGGCCATAAAATGGATATAACACTTGCTATCTGTCTTCCTCACAGAACAGTGGTGACACATGTGAGGATGAATGTGGACACCTTCTAGCGTGATTCAGAAGACGCAGCTCCTGTCCAGATAATTTCAAAAAACCAGTCATTCCACAGCTACCTTTTGAGCATCACTCATCTTGCCAGGTACCCTATGGAATCCAGAAATGATTTCTATCTTTGTATAAAAAGACTTTGAATAAAAGTTTTAAAGCGGACTGTAACGCTGGTTGGGGGAGGGTGGGGGCGGGAGGAATTTTAGCTCTCCCTGGAGAGCAGTAAAAGAAACATCCTCTGCCCTGGGAAAATGATGAGGGGTAAAGTGCAGGACAGCTACCTCAGCCTGGCGCTGGAAGTCTCCCCCACCCAATTAAGTCATCTCTTCTTCACATAACCCAGTTTGCACATGGAGAAACTGAGGCACAGAGAAGCTAAGTGGCCCGCTCAAGAAAGAACCTGCATTCCAAGAACCTCCCAGGCAGCTAATTCCAGAACATGGGGGTGGGAAAGGGCACTATGGGAAGGCAAGTGACCCGAGTGGGCCTGGAGGGACGAAGGCCTACGGAGCCGGAGCCGAGGGCGGCGGCCAGCCTTCTGCAGGAGCGCCCCCTGCTGGTCACCGGTGCTGCCGGGTACGGCGGCCGCGGGCGGAGGAGGAT
>NW_027532607.1:124265-129887 GCF_008692635.1 Crocuta crocuta
GGGGGGGGGGGGGGGGGGGGGGGGGGGGGCGTCCCAGCCTCTCCACTTTGCCCGTGGCAAACGCAAAGCTCAGAGGAGGAAGTGACTTGCCCAAGGGCTCTCAGCAAGCCCGTGGGACGCGGGTCCCGCCTCCTCTGCAGAGCCCTCCACCTCCCCTTCCCCCCTACCCCGCGTTCCTGAGCCCAGAGGGTCTCTTCCTCCCGCCCTGCGCGGAGCCAGCCCTCATGCCTTCCTTTCTCTCCAGTCCTGTCCCGCTCCACAAGCCCACCTCCTCCAGGAACCATCCCGTCCTGCCGCCCCAGAGGTACCCCCGCTCCGAAGCCCTATTGCCTCGACGGGCTGCAGGTTTAAATCGTGGTTCTGCCAGCCTGTTGGCGCGATCTGGAAGACCAGAGATGAGGCCCTTTCTTTTGGATTCTCCACTCACCCACTCAACTCTTCCCCACCCAGAGGTGCCCGGTGCAGGGCCAAACTCTCACTTGGTGATGCACAGTGATGAATGTCTTTTTCTTCCTCCCATTGCAAAGCAGCCCAGCAGTGTCTGTGGCCCTAGGCCAGGATTTCCATCTGGCTTTGAGGCTCTTTTCTAGCCTGTGACCTTGGGCAAGTCGCTCTCAATCTCTCAGAGCCCCTGTTTCCCAACTGTAAGATAGGAATAAAGCTCTTCACTTGGCTGGTTGTGAGAATTACATGAAATCGTGTTTAAAGATATGCCTAGAACATAGTAGGTGCTCAATAATTGCAGGGTTGATGAGTCAGACTTCCAGGGAGCCTTAGGCGGGTCTCCTTGGCCTCATCCCTCTATTTGACACCCTCTTTCTTGGCTGTGAACCTTCGGAACCGTATGAGCAGCGTCAGGGAAGGGGCCGCACAGTGACTGTGGAAGGGCCCTAGGAAAGGAGGCTCCTGTTAGAAGACAGGGAAGGCTGAAGGTAATCAGGCCACACTGAACATGACTTTCAGGTACCGGGGTCTGCATCTCTGGCTCCCCTTTCTGTGGGCTTCCTCGCCCTGCGCTCTTTCTTAACACCCCTTGCTGTTTCTGTTTGTTAACTCCTCGTTCCTGCTTCCTAGAACATACACCCTGCACACGGCCCATCATGGCTTCCGTGACATCCTCACGGTGCTATGGCCAGTCAGCTCTGGAGCCCAGTGGCATCTGCCACATGTCTGTGAACACATGGGGACAGCACAGTGGTGCTGCTCGGACCTGTCAGAGGCTCTTGGCCAGCTGTGGACTGGCTGCCCGAGGGTCAGGTATCCACACTTCGTCCAGGTGGCTGTGGTCATGGGGACAGAGTATGTGCTATCACGCGTAGCCACACATGTATTTGCATGCCTAATAGAATAATCATTTAATAAACACTGGTATAAAGAATAATATTCAAAACTGGTGGGAATTCACTGGAAATTCATCAGTAAAGGAAACAGCCCCCTATGAGCTGCCCAGACCTCCATGCCAAGTTATCTGTTTTGTACGCCCAATTTTTATGACCGCACCTGCTTGTTACCACAAGCTCTGCCCCAGGAAACAGTCTTAGGATCCCCCAACTGGACTGATGGTATTGGAGGAAAGACTTTGTTTCCCTATTCCTCCAAATGATCTGCAATGTTATTAGAAAGAAAATCTGTGATATGAGAAAAATAAAAGCCAAACTCCTGCTCTGTATCTTCCCTTGTACTTACCCACTGGGCTCCTGACTCTCCTCTCCCTCCTTCCCTCCTCCCCCTTCATGCCTAATTATAAAGCCCTGCTCCGGCAAAGAGAGCAAAAGCCTGAATCTTCAGCCCGATGGCTCTGAGAGAGAACAGCAGGATCAGTGGTAGAGTGAAGGCTTTTGCTCCTTGTTACCCCTCTGATGGCTGTTGGAGCAGAAAATGCACAAGGTTTCTCCACTTCCAGGCTATGGCCTGGAGTTACCCCAACAGCTTCTCGCTCCCTAGGGTGGAGGTCTCCAGGAAGATGAGCGTGCCCACCCACACAGCACCTCCAAGTGTTTTAAAAGCAGATATGTCCTTCTCCAGGCTCTTTACTTCCTACTGTCGGAAAATGATCCATGCAGATGTGTTTGTGATGCCAGCGGTGCCTTCCTATGTGGGGTTCTGTTTTGCAGTGCCCAACCTGTGCAGCTGTGCATGAGGCACATACCAGGTCGCTTCTCTGCCCCATCGGTGGGAAACTGAGTCTTGCTGACCCTGAGCTATCCCTCCAAACCTTCCCCCATGCACATTCCCAGTGGGGCCACCGCCACCTTCCTGTGTATCCAGCCTCAGCCCTTTGGAAGTCAGCCTTCACTTCCGGGCTTCGAAATTCACATCTCAGGTCTAGCACTTACTAGGACTCAGTAAGTCCCACAGACTTACTGGGCCACGAGTGCCTTGCCTGTGAAGGGAGAGCAGTGGCAGCCTTGATGTGGAGCTTCGGCGAGGATGAGTCGGGGACACAAATGTAGTGCAACACAATCAGTCCTGGCGCCACTGAGTTCCCAGCACCAGCCCCTCTCCCTGTATTCTCCTGATGATACTCTAAACTCTGCCCAAGGAACATCAGCATGTGGCAGCCTGGGTAGGTCTCGCTCTCTCTGTCCTGTTGCTGTAGGTGGGGTTTGATTATACTTTAAACCTCTCAAGTAAAGAGCTGTAAGAGCAAAACAAGTGATACATGAAATACAAGAGTCCTGGACTGAGTTCCTTCTGAAGTGAAGGAACAAACTGAAATACTTACCCCTGGACTTCTCATGCACACACCTGGCTTTTCATTTATTCCAGGGGGTGCTGAGCTGTACACCTGTGCGTTAGGGCACAGGTCAACTCGTGGCTTCCAACCAAAACATCGCCCTTCAGTCCTGAGCAACTGCACACCCACCTGGCTCGCCAGGGAGGTTGATGGCTCTTTCTGCCATCGGTTTCACTTTATCAACGAACTGCCCCCAATATATTGGCCATTTGCCATGCATCAGGCACGATGCTAATTCGTTTCATTATCTTATTCATTCCTTCCAATTTCTTCAGAAACTGACATTACAGTCATCACTCGGATGGTTTTGAATCATTGACAATTACAGTATTACACACTTTTCTTCCTCTGAACTATGCAGTAAAAGAGATCTACAGAGGGTGTACTTGCTCTTGGCCCTTAAAGATTCCATTTCACGTATAAATGCAAAGAACCATCTCAGACTTCCTTCTGGGTATATCCCTAGAAACCAGACTCTGAATGAAGTTCAAAAAAACACCACCAGTTCTGAGGAATGCAGCTTATGTCCTTGGGGCCCTGGCTTTCCCTAGGCCCCCAGTTGAAATTCCAATGCCCCCCACTTCCAATCCCTCCACACCTTCTCAGGCTTCTCCCCTGGGAAAAGAACGAGGTTTAATATCTGGGGGGAATTTGAAGATCATTGCCCTTCCTGCCACTGCCCCCCCCCAACCCCACCGTCAGCTCTCTACAGCTGCTGTTCCTAGAAGGCCCAGCAGGTGTCACTGTGACCCTGACCATCCTCACAGGCCCCTCCTCCGGCCCGTTTCGGACACCTTTGAGGCCTGGGGGGGCTCCCAGGGGTGGGAATTCACCTCTAAGTAGAGTCCTACAGGAAAAGTCCTGACTCTGCTGCACTCTCTCCCAGGGCCATTTTAGGGAAGGGCTGTGGTTCAGTGACGGTTCAACGTCATGGTCAAGGGGCTAGGCAGAGGTTGCAGAGAGTAGAGAGTGCGGGGGTAAGTGGGGCCTTAGACCCTCCTCTCTTTCCTGCCTCAGTGTCTTCTTGCACTGCGTTAGGAAAGTGTCCTCCCCACCCCACTCTCCCTCAACCTACCTGACCACCAGCCCTGAGCTTTGGGAACAAATCTTGGTGACTGCTGAGGGCCACTCAGGGTCAGAAATCATTACACTGATGAGGAGCCAGAAGGCACAAAGAGGCCTGTAAGTCAAGGAGGCTTCCTGGAGGAGGTGAGTGTGGACTCCAGAGATGAGCTCCCAGCCCTGCCTCACATGAAGAACAAGGGAGAAGAGGGGCCAACCTGGGGGCTCGGTACTGTCTGGAGGAGGAATGTTGAGAAAGGAGTTCAGTCGTGGCCATTTTGGGGGATGTTTCTGGAGTCACGTGGGCTTCCAGGAGCTAGCTCTCTCTCCACAAGCCAGAGAGGCAACAGCCACAGACGAAGTGTGTGTGTGTGTGTGTGTGTGTGTGTGTGNAGAGGAGACCTTCCTTCCAGGTTAAAATTGGGTTGTCTGGATGGGGGAGGGATGTGACAGGGGAGGGGGGAGGAGGGGCAGGGAGGAAGCACTAGGCCTGTGTCCGGCCTCAGGTACAGGGCTGAGCCTGTCTGGTGTATTTGCTGCCTTGAGCCCTTGGCCTTTCTTGGGATGAAAAGTCAGTGACAAGCCAGGGAGATGAGGTTTTCCACAAAAGGTGGACTGTCCATTGTGAAGCCCAACTAGATCCCAAAGGCCTGGTAGAACTGCCCGGTTCCCTCCTCTGCACTTGTTTGTGACCCCTCCTTCCACCCCCCCCCCNTCCCCTCAGAGCTGACAAATCTGCCCTTTTGGTCATGACCTCACAGAGATCTGATCCTTCTGGAAGCAAGCCTTGACACCTGGGATGGGGCCTGGCCCAGATGGGGACAGGAAAGGCTTGAGAGCTAGTAAATACACACACACGTCGGCAACACACAAGGGCAGGTGGAGGAAAAGCTAGGGTCTCCGACAGAGGCTGGTGGGCAGTCTCACCTTCTCTTTCCTTCAGGGGTCCTGGCTTCCAGGAGCCACCGCGTGTGGAAAACATCTCAGGGCGCGCACGGATATGCAGGGTGAGAGATTTCGCAGAAGATGCAGCAATTTTTCCGTCGTGTCCGGAGCTGGCCTCTTCTGAGCAACTTCACACCCAGCCCTCCCTCACTCCCCAGGGCAGGGTGTGGGGTGGGGAGGTGGGGAGCAGGCTGCCCGTGGCCCTGAGCAGAAACAGGCCCCCCTTCCCGTGCACACAGAAGCCCGACCAGCTGGGAAGGTCGGAGCTGGGGGGGGAGGGGGGGAGGGGGCGCTGTCTGCTTCTTCCCAACACAGACTCAGACGCTTCGTGGGGGAGGGGGCTGGTAACCCTCCCAGGACTAGAACTCAGGCCCCCGTGGCAAGCCGGAGAATCAGAAGGAACCGCCTTCTCTAATCTGCCTGCTGCAGGAAGCAACAGGAATCACAGCCTGCTGTCGGCGGGGCAGGAGAGCACGATGAGGAAGGCGCTCTGACACCAAGGGGGTCACACCCATGTTGGGTGCAATCGGCTGGGGCTGGAATAAACCCNTGTCCTGAGTGCATGGTGTGTGACCCCCGCGGCTGATGTCTGTCGACTGACAGCCGAGGTCTGGGACGCCGGAGTCCTGGTGTTACCAACAGCCCTCACCTCCCAGTTACTCCGGTGGCGGTGTGGTGGAGTTCCCATCGCAATAGATGCAGCCACAGCGGGGCTGCTGGGGCACTGTGTCCCCAGTGCCAGGGCGCAGCCTTGGGATCCCCACAGATCTCTCATGGGGTTTGGGACAAGGACCAGGGAGCCAGACCGCAGGTTGGGGGACTTGCCAGCTCCCCAGTCCCC
The DNA here is from genome assembly GCF_008692635.1 of Crocuta crocuta. NCBI lineage: Eukaryota > Metazoa > Chordata > Mammalia > Carnivora > Hyaenidae > Crocuta > Crocuta crocuta. The sequence goes on from NW_027532607.1 coordinate 129,851, forward strand.
CGTTGAGGGTTCTCTGATACCTAGACACCCCTGAGCC
>NW_027532607.1:129949-138569 GCF_008692635.1 Crocuta crocuta
TGGTGAGTTCCACCCCAGAGGTGGCTGTGGGTCTTTTGGTGGCCAGGGCCACCGCCTTCCCCAAGTCCTTTTCCATTGCTTGACAGCCGGTCTCCCTCATCCATAACCCCCAGGAGCGGGGGGCAGGGCTGGGGGCGAAAGGGGCTCTCTCCAGGCAGCAGCAGGGGGCGGGGGCCGGGGGCTCCCCTAACTGCTGAGGCTAGCCTTACACACCCAGCAACACATGTCCCCCTTTATGGCCAGGGCTTTCTCTCGGTGCTTAAAGGCAACAGTGAAAAGAGCAGGACTGATTCTGGCTGCCTAGCCGTCTCCTGGCAACAGGCCTGGCAGGAGGCCTTTCTTTCTCCCCCCACCCCACCTCCCTCCTCTTCTCCACCACCCCCCTTTTTCTTTTCCCCCCTGTNCCAGGCCTGCACGCCCCTCTTCCTTCTCTCCCCCCTCCCCCGTCTCAGCTCCCAGCCTCTCCTGTTACTGCCCAAAGCCTGCCAGTAGTGCCCCTGGGCACTGTCCAGCGTGCTAGGGCCTCACCAGGCTGGACACCAACAACCCCTCACCTAGAGGGACAAGCCTCCTCCGAAGGCGGGGCCAGCCCCGGCGGGAGGCCTGCAGCCAGCCCTGGCCCGGTGTCCTGGTCTGCCCTGAAAGAGGCATGGAACACAAAAGTAGTGGGATCATAGGGAGGGGGATCATCCGCGGTGAGTGTCAGGACCAGAAGGACTCCTCCCTTGGCCACTTCAATCTAGAGGGACACAGAGACCCAGAGAGGGTAAGTGCTTTGTCTGGGAACACACAGCCAGTCAGGGGAAAGATGGGGCTGGACCCCTGGTTTCTGGTCCCTTTTCTGGGGCTCTTTTCACCCCTTACAGGAGGGAAGCAGGTGGCTCTCGGAGGCCAGTGCACCTTCTGAGCTCTGACTTGCCGACCTCAAGGCTGGCCTGGACTGGAGGGATACCCAGCCACTCTGGACAACTGGAAGATAGTTGAGCTTCCTCCTCCATCCATCCCCCTCCACCCGCCATGAGTGTCCGGGTCACAGAGGCCTGGGGCTGGGCCACCCTGTCATCTAACATATCCATAAGGCTGGATGGGTGGCCCCAAGTTTCCTATCAGATGCGTCAAGGTAGGGATGATGTTGGGAGTGAATCTCAGCTCTTGGCCAGGGTGGCTTCCAGATCTAACTCCAATGCCTCTCCAGCTCTGCCAGTTCCAGCCTGGCTCGCCTGCAGGGCCCCCGGCCAACCAGCAGGCACAGGTCACCAAGAAGGTGCCCTGACCACACGGGTTGGCAGCTGCAGGACACCCTGACCATGAGCACTCAGCTCTGCTATGCCCACAATCCAGTGTTTTCCAGATTCCAGGCATTTCCATGCCACATATACTCATTCGTTATTTTCTTAACATTTTCCTTTAAATTGGTTTGCTTTGCTCTTAATAACTTCAAGTAAAAAGGAAATGTTAGCTTACTATGATTTTCGACAATGTGATTTCATTTGAACTAGATGCTGCGCACCCCCCCACCCCCCGCCCAGACTCTGAATGTGTGACCTTCTCTCTTTATTAGAAAGGAATCTTAGTGTCGTATTAGCAGCAAACAGACTTTCTCCTTGACAATACTCAAAAGGAGTGAAGGAGAATGGAATAGGGAATGTGAATAAATGAGCTTTCTCATTGTGTGATTCAGAGTTATTAAATACTACGCTTCATCTCGCAAGGCATCCACGGTCCTCTCCAGCTTCTGAGAAACATTACCAATAGCAATGGAAACGCTCTCCAAATCCCAACCTTTGGCCAAACTATATTTCAGGCTTTCTTAAAGTCTGGAGCAGGAAAAAAATATATTTTTTAAATTAAACGAAAAATATTTTGGTGACATCATGTTCTCTGATTTGGACTTCAGAAAATGATTTCTCGGGGCACCTGGGTGGCTTAGTCGGTTAAGTGTCCGACTTCGGCTCAGGTCATGATCTCACTGTTCGTGGGTTCGAGCCTCATATCGGGCTCTGTGCTGACAGCCAGCTCAGAGTCTGGAGCCTGTTTCAGATTCTGTGTCTCCCTCTCTCTCTGACCGTCCCCTGCTCACTACCTCTCGTTCTCTCTCTCTCTTTCTCTCTCAGAAATAAATAAAACATTAAAAAAAAACCAATTTCTCACCTTAGCACCTGCCTTGATGTGCAGAACAAAATGCAGAGGGGGTGTGGGGAGGGCCCAGGTAGGGGTAGGAGAGAAGGATGAGGGTGAAGAAAGCCTCCTGGGCCCAGCAAAGGGTATCTGGGAACATCATCACTATCACCACTGGCCCTTGATCATTAGACAGTCTGGGCAATATTTTGCCATTGTGGGAGTTTAAAATAAGTCTTGGAGGCATCAGCATTTGCTGTCTTCTATATGCCCCAAGCTCTCTGGGTAAATTATTCCATTTAGCCGTAGGAGTTGTGGAATTAGCATACCCATTTGACAGATAAGAAAACAGGCACACACAGGTCCAAATAAATCACCCAAAGTCACAGCAAAGCAGTGGCCGAGCCAGGATTTGAAATGCCTCCGTCTGACCCCATAGCCCATGCTCCTCCCACAGCATTACTCGGACCCCTCCTGGCAACCTAAGGCTAGCTGGCCAGTGGGGACAGGCCTTAGAAGATCCTGGTCCCTCTGATAAAAGAGTAAAGCTGATGCTCAGAGGCCTGAGCATGGAGCATGGGGGCAGGGGNTGTGGGTGTGTGGGAGGGGGCTTCTCTGGGAGTCGGAGGAAGCCAGTGAATAGAGGGCTGTGATTACAGGTGGAGAGAGTGTGGGAGGAAAGCAGCTGAGCTCCAGCATCTTTTCCCTCTTTTGTTAAATGGAGATATAATTCATACACCATAAAATTCAGCATTTGAAAGTGTGCAGTTCCGTGGCTTTCAGTATATTCAAAAAGTTGTACAACCATCACCAACGATCTAATTCCAAAACCTTTTCACACAAACCCCAAAATATATTGAGTAGTCAGGCTGCATCAGCCTTCCGTTCTTCCTCCACTACTCAGCCTCATCCTCAGGCAGTGTCCCTTATGGTCACAAGATGGCTGCTGCAGCTCCAGGCATCCCACCCAGCGATGACATCCAAAAACAAGCAAAAGGGGCAATTTCTTAGTCTCATTTGAAAGAGTCCCCAAAACCTTTTCCCAGAAGTCCTTTTGCATCCCGCAGCAGACCACCCCTCATGTCTCAGTGACCAAAGCTGTGTCTCCCTCTAAACCAACCCCTGCTAAGAGGAATGATTCCAGCTTCGACCAATCAGGATTTATCTCTGAGCCAGGTGGGGGAGGGGTAGATACCAGGACAGACTGAGAGGGCCTCTTTCAGCCTGGAGGAAAGGGGGCACCAGCATCGAAGATTTTGCCTTGGAGAGGCTCAGGAAGGAGGGTCTGCCTGCCATAAAAATATAGAAGGGCTACTTACTGATCACTTACCATATCCCAGGTTCCATTTCACATGCAGACATCACTCCACTGAATAGGCAACCACTATTTGAGGCGGGTGTTATTTTGCAGGTGAGGAAAGAGGCTCAAGAGAAAGGCAGATAATGTGCCCAGTGTCACCCAGGAAGAGGCAGAGCTGGGATTCATTGGGTTATGGCGGTGGCAAGAGAGCTGGGCTCGAAGACAACCATTCAGACAGACGGTCTCCCCCCAGACATGTGAGACCCCACTCAGGCCTTACCCGGAAGCCAAGATGAAGGAGCGAAGGAGATGGGAGCTCCCAGGTGTGGGGCAGTGCCAGACAGGTGCCCCTGGTCTGCCCGAGGACCTGCCTCTACTTCTCCCAGCCCCAGCCGCCTGCTTCTGGGCTCCTGCTGATGATCTCTGACCCCGATGCCAGCCCACTGGGTCTCCAGCCGTGTGTCTCGGCTCCTGGGACCCAGGGCCAGCAGCCGGCCCCATGCTGAGTTTCCAGTAATGGCTGCTGTGGGCTGTGGTGGTCTGTGGGCAAGCTACTCACCTGGCAGAGCTCTGGCGGGTACAAGCCAGGTTTTGACCAGAAATGTCTACACCATCTCCAAGAATCATATCAGTCCTGTTCTGCCTCATCTCCCGGAAGTGCCCCACGGAAATCTTTCACCCGAAAGACCCCTATGATGGAAAGAAACTTCGTGGCTCTTATTTTGGTCTCAAAGGAAACTGGGAGCCACAGTCCATACCAAGAAAAAAATGTGCCAGCCATACACTGCCGGCCACACGAAGGTCTGGTTCTACTTGCTGGGCAGGATCACTTCCCCTGGTGGGCCAGCCCTGTCTGGGTGAGGGGCTCCTGGCTTTGAGCCAAAGGCAAAATAAAGGGGATGTGTGTGTGGGGGGGGTGGCAGTAGAAGGAGAAGAAAGGGACTGAGAAGGAGGGAAAGAGGAGCAGAGAGGGGTCCTGCCATCATGGGGAAGGACAGCATGAGGGCCACCAAGCTCCAGATGCCAACAGGCTGCCAACCCCTGTCCTCACCCAACTTGGGGCAGTGCCAGTCTCCTCTGCAAGGGAAGTAGGAGCCAAAAAACAGAGTGACGGAGCTGGGGTAGGTGGGGAGCTCTAGGGGTCAAGGTCTACTCACGATGGGGACCCCCAAGGGCCCTAAGGAACCCAGGCAGGAGAGAGCAGTCCCCCCATCTTAGGCCCCAGTCCCTGCCTCCCCCCTCCCTCTCTCAGCCAGTCACCAGCAACACTTATATGGGACCTACTGTGTGCCAGCCTGCTCTGGGCGTTGGGGCTTCAGACGTCCCCCTCAAAAGTTTTGATTTTATGTAGCAGGGATCACTAAAGAGTTTTTTTTAAGTTTATTTGTTTTGAGAGAGAGAGAGCGCACGCACGCGCGTGCACGCAGGGTAGGGAGGGGCAGAGAGCAAGAGAGAGAATCCCAAGCAGGCTCCCTGCTGCCTCCAGCACAGTTTTGATTTTACAGTAGAGACGAAGTGAGCAACTTCACAGACAGATCTGATATAGGACGCATGCAACCTAAGGCAGAACAAGAAAGTGGGCTAAGAGACCAAGAGGAACCGGTCCGGGAGCAGCGAGTGGTAAGGGGGGGGTGGAGGAGATTTTGAGGGGGGTCTCAAGTTGGAAGTCAGATGTGATTTCCCTGGATAAGCCCTGGTGGAGGAGGGCTCTTGGGCGCTGAGGGGGAACAGCTCGGCTGAGTCGGACCGAGGCAGAAGGTGTACCCCTAGAGCAAGTAGCTTGTAGTCCTCAGCCCCTAAGAGCAGAAGGAGGAAACCCAATATTTATTATTCCCGGCTGCGGTCTGGCATTCTGTCAGCGCCGCTCTCATTTAACGCTGACGACTCCCTATGAGATGTCAAGTATTATCTCCACGTCCCACAGGATAGAGGAGGCTCAGCCTTAACCGGCAGCTGGGCAGTGGTGCCCTTCCATTCTTTCTATCGCTCCCTTCCCTTCCAAAGGACCCTGACCCCAACTCGCTTTCCAAAATGCCCTTGGGGGCCTCGAGATGACCAGCGCCAGAGGCGTTACCGCGACCGGAAAACACCCGTCACGTCACTTTCCCACAGGTGGCACCTGTGATCCCGGGGTGCGGTGCAGGTGGGCCAGGCTGGGAAGGACTCGGCGACATCACTCTGCCGGTTGCAGCTGAGGATCTCGACACAGAGCTGAGGCAGCCGAGGGGGTCCCGCCTGGCGGTGCTCAGGAGACCTTGCATCCCCTCGGCCCGCCCGCGTCCTGCGTCTCGGGCCCGCCCGCCCGCCATCACCCGGGGAGCCACCTGGGTGGGGAGGAAAGGGGAGCCCGAAGCCACGCACACCTTATCCTCAGCTAAGCTCGGGATTGCGAAGTAGATTAAAGGCATTCACTCACGAGGACGCCTACTTAACCTGGATCCCCGAAGATCCGGGCCGCTCACCAACAAAGTCTCGGGCTCCCCCACCCGCGGGGTGCGGGTGCGGGGCGGGGCGGGGCCGCCTTTCTCCCCTGCGGACTTTCCGCCTTTGTATCAGCACCGCCGCCAGGGGGCGCGCCAGGGCCGGTCGGCGGAGGGGCTGCAGGCTCCCGGCTCTTTTGTGTGTTCCACGGACATTTGCTGCGCACCTATGGTGCTTACCGGGTGCAGGATCCCGGCATTTCCAGGACGCTACCTCCACGCTGCGCAGTTTAAAGAAATCTTGCTCGGTGAATTCCTGTGCTCACCACCCCACGCTACGACCTGCCTGCCTCCAGGCTGTCCTCTCTGGTTGTCCAGCCTTCTAGAGGCCTGCAAGGAGGTTCCCTATAGCTCTTCGGAGAAAGTTAAAAGCCCCTCTCTCCGGGGAGAGAGCAGTGGAGCCCCCCCACCCCCACCCCCTCCCTGCTTCCCCCTTGCTATTTCCCTCTCTCTTCACCCTCCCCAGGCTGGTGTGGGCGCCAGGTTTCTGAGCCCGGAGCAGCTTTCGGGCACGTTCCAAGCAAAAATGAATAGCGCGTCCCTCGATCGGAGATTTCCTCCTCCCTCCCGGCGACAGACGGGTAGCCCCCTGCGGGCGGGCGGGGGCCTGGCCGCCGTATTCTTTGTCTCCGCGGTGCCTCCGCAGGGGGCCAGGCAAGCGGCGCTGAATACACAGCTGCCGACTGCGTGCTTCGAAGGAGCGCACATCAAACGCAACCTCGGGGCGGCCAGAGAGGTGGGGGTGGGATGGGGCCGGGCAGCCACTCGGCAGTCACTGAGGTCCCCGATATTCACACACACAGCACAAAGTGCTTCCCACGTGCCAGCCCTCAGTTCTCGGGGCCCCCGGCCCTCCCCGCCTCCTTTGCGCTCTTTCTAGAGGCCACCTTCCCATTCCGGGCCGGAGGCCTCGGGGTCCCAAGCACCGACGCCTCCACCACACCCACCCTGGCTGGGATTGGGGTGAATCGAACGCTTTCCCCATCGCCTGCAACCCACCCTGAGGTTCGGGGTGCCTATTAGTGAGAGGGTGTTTCCGCTTGCGACACGTGGCGCGGGGGCGCCCTCCCCCTCCCGGGTAGGGACCATTTCTGTGTTCCACCGGCAGCGCTGGGCGGGCAGGAGGAAGGAAATTAAGCCTGTGTTGAAGGAAGGACACCTGGCAGGGGAGGGGAAAAGGCTCAGGAATCCCCTCCTCTGGGGAGCTTTCAAGTGGGGGGAAATCCCCACACACACTTCCATTCTCCAGGGCGCCATGCGCGGCCGCTGGCAGGTTCCCACACCTCCCGGGGGACCAGGCCTCTCCTTCATTTTCCCAGGTTGTGCTGCGGGCCAAGGTCCGGGATTCTACCCTCCCACCCACTTGTTTGCTGGTCTCTCCTCCCTTCCCTGCCTCAAGCTCTTGACCTAGGTCTCCCGGTGCTCCCAGACTGCCTGGAGGAGGCATTGGATACAAGGGGTCCCTTGGAGAATGACCAGTGTCGCCTACGCTGTCCAGGGCTCCTGGCTGGGCTTGTCTCAGCCAATCCTCAGCCCACCCACAGCCTCAGGGATCTTTCGCCCCCTCTTCCCAGGGCTAGCACCTATGGAATGTTAGAGCCCCCAAAATGACCCCAAGAGGTCATCTAGTCCAGCTCCTGCCTCCTGGTCACACTGAATCCACAATCGTGCCTCAGTGGCCAGGGCAGGTAGCTCCAGTTAGCTCTCAGAATGACGATTTGGGGCCCTGCAGCCTCCCAAACTGCCAGGCAGAAGCTGAGATCCAGCAAGCACCTCTGATCAGGAAACCCACAGAGAGCACCCACCGGGCAGGACAGAACACGGTGCGGGACCCAGCAGGCCACCCGGGTGTGTGGAGGGCTCTCTACCCCTAGAGCTGGGCTCTGGGGCTCCACAGTCAGCGATAGTGGCAAACCCACTGCGACCCTCTCTCCAGGTGAATCAGAAACAAGGCCCCCCAGAATTAGTCCAGCACAGGGCATTTCTAAAGGATCCCCGTCTCTGCAGCCTGCACCCCAGTCTCTGTTCCTCCTGGGCAGGTTGGGGCTTTTTCTCCGTCTTGCTCATCCTTCTTTTCTCAGCCTCCCTCCTTCCCCCTTCNCCTGAGGCACAATCGTGCCTCAGTGGCCAGGGCAGGTAGCTCCAGTTAGCTCTCAGAATGACGATTTGGGGCCCTGCAGCCTCCCAAACTGCCAGGCAGAAGCTGAGATCCAGCAAGCACCTCCGATCAGGAAACCCACAGAGAGCACCCACCGGGCAGGACAGAACACGGTGCGGGACCCAGCAGGCCACCCGGGTGTGTGGAGGGCTCTCTACCCCTAGAGCTGGGCTCTGGGGCTCCACAGTCAGCGATAGTGGCAAACCCACTGCGACCCTCTCTCCAGGTGAATCAGAAACAAGGCCCCCCAGAATTAGTCCAGCACAGGGCATTTCTAAAGGATCCCCGTCTCTGCAGCCTGCACCCCAGTCTCTGTTCCTCCTGGGCAGGTTGGGGCTTTTTCTCCGTCTTGCTCATCCTTCTTTTCTCAGCCTCCCTCCTTCCCCCTTCCTCTCCTTCTCTCTCCTGGGGCTACCCCAGCTAGTCTCCCGCCCTCTTCTCTCCGTATTGGTGTCTCTCAGTTTCTCTCTCTCTCTCTCTCTCTCTCCCCCCTCTCCCTTCTCCACTCTGTCTCTCCCTGTCCCCCCCTTCCTCCTCTCTTTCATCTCTCCCCCCACCCACCCC